>NC_133326.1:120260833-120580792 GCF_042186555.1 Aquarana catesbeiana | reverse complement strand
GAGATACCAGCAAAAACGCCTAAAAAAAAAATGCAAGCACTGCATTTTTTAGGTGTTTTTGATGCGTTTCGCTGCATTTCTATTAAAGTCTATGGAAAAAAAAAGTCCCTGACCCTTTCCAAAAAACACACCGGTGGAAAAGGCACAGATGTGAATACGACCCATAGTAAACCATCTTAAATGGACTGTAGTTCATCTCTGCAAAACTGAAAATGCACTGAAAAATGCATAAATGTGAACCAGACCTAAGTGTGGTCTGGTGCATAGGCAGCCAATTTAAATGAACAGGTTGCCTTCATGCTTTGTTTATTGTGTTTTAGCGCATTGTGTACCAGAATGCAAATGGGCCCTAATTTATTTTTTTAATATTTGTCTGCAATGTAAAATTCCATGGTGCTTTTCTTTGATATAAATATATATAAATATATTTAATTCCAGAATACATACCCTATATTCACCAGCACATCCCACAATGGGGTACAGCTGGACTGGCAACTAACAGCAACGAGGCACAGAATAAAGCTGGCCATACATGATACAATTACTTTGTACAATTTCCCTTAGATTTACCAAAAAACATATAATATGAGGTCAAACCTAAACAAACACATTTCAATTTGTATGCAGTCAGGCAGGCCTTTGCACTGCATAGCTGAAGGTAAAACTAAAGGATATTGTACATAAATTTGTATAATGTATGGATAGCCTTAAGAGACAAGATTGTAGTCCAAACAAATTTGAGGTCAAGGTTAAAGTCAAACAGCAGTTGTCCAAAAACAGGTAAAGGTTCATGGCTGGCAGCAGACAGGAGTTGTGGTCAGAGGCAATCCAAGCAGTCGACAGCAGCCCATCTTCTCTTGTTTGCCCATTTGAATGAGTTGTGAGCTTAAACAAACTGGAGAACACCTTATAGAGAGTTGTTTGCTCAGGACTCTTGCTAGACCTGAGCACTTCCTTATATAGCACTCAAGATGACGACCAGGTGTGATTAGGAATTTCCTAGCGGATAGTAATACACAAAACCACTAGATGGCGAGGGCGTACGCTTGCAGAACACTCAAGGGCAGTTATGATCTATATCCACCAGATGGCGATCTACAGTGAAACACTGGAGATTGAAGCCTATAAAACGGAAAATTTATATCAAATACTTACCGTAATTTTCCTTTTCTGATGGACTCCATGGCAGCCTACGTATGGGTTAATCCCGCCTCTCATATCTCATAGGACCCCACTCACATAAATCTTTGCAACTAGACCGAGACCGTGTTCCGTAACTTAGCCTACTCCAGCAAATGGGAGGGAACTCCTGCTGCCATGGAGTCCATCAGGAAAGGAAAATTACGGTAAGTATTTGATATAAATTTTCCGTTTTCCTGACAGACTCCATGGCAGCCTACGTATGAGAAATAACTAGCCATACACGCCCGGGTGGGCAATTGCTGGTTAAAGAAAAAAAGGTTTAATTGGCACCATCAATAGATAATACATGCAAAACAAAATTAACCGAAGACAAGGAAGCCAGTTCTACACAATAGTGTGTCATAAAGGTGTTAATTGATGACCATGAGGCCGCTTTCCAGATCACTTCCGGAGATACATGCCGGGATGCTGCTCACAATGTAGAAACGCTCCTGGTAGAATGAGCGGTCACTGCCTCCGGAGGAGCCAAACCCTTAGACTTGTAAGCCCACTGAATGGCCTGAACAATCCATGCTGCAATGGTTCTAGAGGAAGCATGCTTTCCCTTGTTTTTACCGTGGAAGAGGACAAACAGGCGATCAGATTGGCGAAAAGAAGCTGTGGCTTCCAAGTATTGCTTTAGAACTTCTCCGACATCTAGAGGATGAATATTAGAGTCCTCAGAAGACTTGAACGTAGGAAGAACAATTTCCTGATTTTCATGGAAGACAGTTGTTACTTTGGGATTTGAACCTAACATAGGAATCAGGACCACTCGATCAGGGAAGAACGTAAGGAATGGTTCTTTGAATCCTAAGGAACCAATTTCGGAAACCCTCTTAGCTGATGTTATGGCTACTAAAAAAAAAAAAACACTTTGAGGGAAAGTTCCCTAATAGATGACTGGTCCACATGACGTATTTCTCTTCCTGCGAAGAAGTCCAGGACAAGAGGAAGATCCCATTTAGAAAATCTTGGCCTCCTTTTGAGGTCTAAGTCTTATTGCTCCTCTGAAGAACTGTCTCGTAAGGGGGTGCCTGGCCCATGATACACCTGTGAAGGCGGAGATTGCAGAAACTTGGACTCGTAAGGAGCTAACCGACAAAGACAGATCCAGGCCTGTCTGCAGAAAACCCAGAATATCCTGTATCTTTGGGTCAATACAAGAGCCATTAGTGGAGGCCACATAGTCCGCAAATTTTGACCAAATTCTTTGATAGACTCTATTGGTGCCCGCTCTTCTGGCATGCAACAATGTAGCAATCGCTGAACTTGGACATCCTAGTGCTTCCAGCCTTCCCCTCTCAACCACCAAGCCATCAGATGGAGATGAGATGGGCATGGGTGAAGAGATGTTCCTTGCGACAGGAGATCTGGTCTGGACGGGAGAGGGACCAGATCCCGGTAACTGAGCTGAACCAGGAGAGGAAACCATGGCCTGTTGGGCCAGAAAGGAACAATCGCCACTACCTCGACTTCTTCCCACCTGAGCCTTGATAGAAATCGAAGAATGACTGGTACCGGGGGAAAGGCGTAGGCCTTGTGGAATCTCCACTGGTCCGTCAGGGCATGCACTCCGAAGGCTTGGGGACAGCGACACCTCGTGTAATATTTCTGCAGTTTGAAGTTGCAAGGGGATGCAAACAGATCTACTTCCGGCATCGCTCCCAGAGACAAAACCCAGTTGAACACTTCGGTGTGGAGAGACCATTCATTGTTGTCCAGGGTGACCCTTGAAAGGAAGTCCGCCTAGACATTCTGAATTCCGGGGAGATAAACAGCCGATTAAATTTGCCAAGTTCACCTGGGCCCAGGACATGATCGGACCTACTTCCTTCAGTAAAAGACTGCGGGTGCCCCCCTGCCTCTTGATGTAAGAGACTGCAGTCGTATTGTCCAGTCTCAGGAGAACTGAGGCTCCTGACGTCAGGTGGGAAAAGGCTTGAAGCGCACGGAAGGCAGCTCAAAGTTCCAGGATATTCGAGACTATCCCTTGGGATGGGAAGTCCCATCTGCCTTGGGCTACTTTCGTCAGGCAGAGAGCGCCCCAACCTCTGTTGCTTGCATCCGTTGTCACCATGATCCAGGAGACAGGCGCTATGGAATGGCAATTGAGAAGATTCCTCCGTTGCAGCCACCAGGGGAGGCTCTCCCGCATGGAGGTGGTTACTCGTAACAGATGGTCTCGAGACCCTGGATCCCACTGTTGGAGAAACCCCTTCTGAAAGGGCCGCATCCTCCATTGCGCCCACTTCACCATGGGGGCTGTGGCTACCATGGTGCCGATTTATCTTTAGACATTGCGAGGCTCTGAGAAGAGGTGATGATAATGCCAGACGAATTCTTTCCCGAATCACCGGAATTTTCTCCAGAGGCAGAGAGATGGTGCTCTCCACGGTGTTGAATTGGGCTCCAAGGAATATTAGAGACTGTGTTGGATCTAGATGACTCTTCTCCTTGTTCAACAGCCAACCGAATTCTGTTAGGGTAGAGATGACCTGATCTCGATGTGCCAGCAGCTGACCCCTGTCTTGTGAAAGCAGAAGTAGGTCGTCCAAATAATGGTGTAATCGGATACCTTTGACCCTGATTAACGCTACCACAGCCATTAAGAGCTTCGAAAACACTCGAGGCAATGTTGTAAGCCCGAATGGGAGACATGTGAATTGGAGATGCCTTTGATCTACTGCGAATCGGAGATACATCTGGAATTCCTCTGCAATCGGCACGTGAAAGTAGGCATCTTTTTCAGGTCTATGGAGACAAGCCAATCTCCCGGTTGTATCGTCTGGCGTATTGTTAGCAGAGTCTCCATCTTGAATTTTTCCTTCTTGATGAAGGAGTTCAGATAAGTCAAGTCGATTACCGGCCTCCAGGACCCATTCTTTTTGAGGACCATGAAAAGGGGGGAGTACACCCCTAGGAATCTCTTCTGTTGGTACTTGAATGGCGGCCCCTTGGGCTACTAGTGAGTCCGTATATGACAGAAGAACCTGTTTCTTCTCTTCTATGTGAGGAAGAGTTGTAGGAACAAACTGGTGTGTGGGTGGGCTGCTGAACACCCAGTTATGACCCGAAGAGACCGTTTTGACGGTCCAGAAATCCCGAATCGAGGCTACCCAGATGTGCTGGAAACGGAGTAAACGAGCCCCGACTCGCTCCATCTGGACAGGCTCTATATCAAAAGGACTTCGCAGCCTCACATCCCCCAGAAGAGGCTGACTTCGAGGACTTCTGCCCTGAAGGTTGATTTCTCCTTCAGTTCTTTCTGAAATCACGGCCAGGTCTGTAGCGGCGTGCATCCCTCGCACGCTCCTGATCTTGTTTGGGATAAGTTTTCCTCTGACCAAAAAGGCGGCGATCCTGGGGTAAGAACCCTGATTTACCCCCTGTAGCACGGGTAATGGCAGAATCCAGTTTATTCCCAAAGAGGGAGGAACTCTCAAAGGGAATTTTACACCATGCCTGTTTAGAGGCGGGCGCAACCACAAGGCGCGCTTCGCCGTTACCGAGGAAAGCATGACACGTGCCACAAGGCGGATAATATCAAGGGATGCTTCCCCCAGAAAGGCTGATGCCAGCTTCAGCTCATGTACTGGTGAGTTCTTGAGCAACTCCTCAGAGATCTTTCCCAATACTGCATCCATATCATCCGTCCATGCTTCCATAGCTTTAGACAAAGCTGCAAGAGCCAGGGCTGGTTTACAAGCCATGCCTGCCGTAATATAAATGCGTTTGAGGTCAGTGTCGATCTTCCTCTCCAAACCATCTTTAAAAGAAATGGTGTCTTCCAGAGGAAGTGTGACATGTTTCACTAACCTCATTAAAGCCGCATCAATTAGGGGTGCCGCTTCCAGATGCTTTACCTCCTCACTTTTGAATGGGTACATTTTCGCTATCTTGGAAATCAGCGAGTTCTTCCTCTCAACTTTACTCCATTCATCTGAAATAATTTCCTCAAGTTCACCCAGGAAGGGGAAATTTGGGCGTTCTTTCCTGAGCTGTGTGAAGTACTTCCTCTGCTTAGAGGGTGCTTCTACTGGCTCCTCCCATCTCAATGCGTCTTTAACCGCTTTAACCATCTGTGGAACCAAGGAAAAATCAAAGCCTGTACTGGAGTCTTCCACATCCGCTTCGCTGTCCGAGGAACCACTCAAGGAGAGACTTCGTCGAGAGGGACCTGGAACCTCAGGGTCAACCCTGTCAGGAACTGGAGGTGGAGCAGCAGGAGGGCTAGTTGTACGAACGGGATCTGTCCTGTTCAAAGACTCTTGAACCACTCTTCTAACCAGAGCCTCCACCTGTTGGTCTCCAGCTCCTCGTTCTTTAACATCTCGAGCATAGCATAACTCACAGAGAGATTTACCCTCTGGGATCTGAGCTCTACATCCCCAGCATGCTTTCTTATCAGAGCGGCTGGAATGGCGGTGAGAATGACGACTAGACGTGGACTGTCTGGAGGATGATCTAGGACGTCTAGAGCTTGACGTAGAGTGACGGTTTTGTGATCTAGATTTGTCACTAGCTTCACGTGCCGAAGAACGGTGTTCAGACCTAGAAGGGCTGAGGGAAAAAACAGAGTTAACATGCACCTGATAATAAAACCCAAAACAAAAACAGGCAGAGGGAAAATTAATTCCATCCTACCTGCAGAGTAAGGGTTGGCCACTGGGGGGCGGTGACACATCCATAGCAAACAAATGACCAGAAAGACAGTGAAAGCAATCAAGACACTATATAAGAAACTGATGGTTTAGCAGTTAGGAAAAAACCATAGACAGGCAGTGCAGCATAACTCCTACCTTGACCAGCCAAGATATGTGCTCGGGGAATCAGCTGCTGAAGCATGAAAAGCATCTCAAGAAATAGCTGAATCTGACAGCTATCTTAATCTGCCGCCCAGGATGATGTCATCGCGCTCACAGCGAACCCACGCTGTGTACGACGCCACCCCATAGACACCGCGCGCATGCGCGACTGCCGCCATCTTGCCCGGACCGCGCACGTGCAACCAAGCTTTGATTTCAATCGCGGCTCGCGCATGCGCAGAAGGGCTAAGAAGCGGCAAACTGGAACGCAGATGCGTCCCAGCCGCCATGACCAGGAAGAGAACGGAGTTACAGGGGATAGACAACAAACAAATACAGCTGCCATGTAAAAGAAAACCATATACATCACCACGGCACCGATTCGATCCGGCCTGGGACTGGGAGCCATTGCTCATACTGCACGACCAGGGCATTTTCATGAAAGGGCCTCCCGCTAATAGCTGGGACGAATGGCCATGTTGCCGCTTGCCTGCCAATGGCCGGCTATTAAGCTCTTCAAGGCATCGCAATACCTGCCCATGTCCACCCTGCTAATAGCTAAGGTAAATGGACTCCAGAAAAGGACACCGCCAGAACCGTCATCTTTACGTGCAAACCACCAGGACTGGACCAACAATATTTTAAGGTAAGATTACCTTGGCCCTAGGAGGAGGACAAAAAAGGAACACTGTCTCTGTCTAGTTGCAAAGATTTATGGGAGTGGGGTCCTATGAGGTATGAGAGGCGGGATTAACCCATACGTAGGCTGCCATGGAGTCTGTCAGGAAATTACAGGTAAGGCTGCAGCAAGATTTGAATGACACACATGGTCCATAATATTTCTTCAATGTATCCTTTTGTTTTTGTTTTTTAATTTAGCTTCTACGTCTGGCCTTTCAGATCTGAATTCCTTTCCTGTACTATTTGATGTATAGTGAGATGTATCGTTATTATCTTCAGAAAAAAAAATTTAGGATGTTCTGATTATTTAGTTAGGTAAATATGGACTATTGCCTATGAATGATTTTCTTCTGGCAGATGGTGATCCGGGCTTCTTTTCACACATTTTAACTGCTTTCCTGAAAAAACTCTATAGCTAAATTATTACTGATATACACACAATTTAATGAGTCAGGATTTAAGCCTAGCACACACGATGAGATTATCGGACGAATGATCATCTTGGTTTTTTTTTTTTTTTTTTTGTTGCATACTAGTCCCCATATCGAAAGCGAATAGGTTACTAAACTTGCTCCCACTTCTGCTCGGATCCTTCCCCCCCTCCCTCCCCACAGTCATCTGGGACACATCACAGGTTCCAGAAGACTGCGGGACCATACACAGAGCACACTCATTTAGGACTCCCATAGGTCCCAAGCAGCACATGGGGCATACAAAGCACAATGGCAATGTAGTAGCATGACTGGGGACTAGTTTAGAAAGGAAGCTCCGAAGAGGAAATTTATTATGGGTAGGGGGTGGGGACAAGGGGTGACTTGGAAGTGGAGTATCTGCACCTATTCTCTAAGAAACAAAGCCCTGAATTTAGGAAACAAAAGTTGACTTTAATACTTTAAAAATACATTTCAATACAAGGAGGCTAGGAGGGCCCAGGGTTGCCAACCATCCGTAAATTTACTAAGAGGTTGTAAAAATCAGTGACTTTTTCAACTGTTCATAAAATCCAGGGCTGATATTTTGTCCTGCTGTGTTGACTTTTGTAAGCCTGGGTTCACATATGTGCAGCTGCGGTTTGCAGTCTGTTTCTATTAACTGGTTCAGGGGTGAATTTTTGCTTGAATTTGCACCTGAACCGGACACAAACACACAGGACCCTTTTTTTGAAACTGCACCGCGTCCACCCCCGGACATGTGTGAAACGGCTCTATTGGGACCCGGTTGCATTTACATGTCATGCGAATTGGATGTGGTTTAAAACGCATCCAATTCACATTTATGTGAACCCAGCCTAAGTGTTAATTGGGCAAATTACTTGTTATGTGTATTGTCAGTGTTTCCATAATGTGTTTATAGTGTTTAAATATTGTCTTAGTTTTCAGGTTCCCAGTAAAAAATGTGCTCTGTCAGTAAATTTCCCATATTTTGTCAGTAAAAAATGCCATGGGAGGTTGGCATGTGACTTGTTAGTGTTACAAGGTCTCAGGTGTGAGTGCTGAGCAGGTGTGTTAAATTTGGTGTTATCGCTCTCACTCTCTTATACTGGTAACTGGAAGTTCAACATGGCACCTCATGGCAAAGAACTCTCTGAGGATCTGAAATAAAGAATTGTTGCTCTACATAAAGATGGCATAGGCTATAAGAAGATTGCCAAGACCCTGAAACTGAGCTGCAGCATGGCGGCCAAGACCATACAACGGTTTAACAGGACAGGTTCCACTCAGAACAGGCCTTGCCATGGTCGACCAAAGAAGTTGAGTACACATGCTCAGCGTCATATCCAGAGGTTGTCTTTGGGAAATAGATGTATGAGTGCTGCCAGCATTGCTGCAGAGGTTGAAAAGGTGGGGGGTCAGCCTGTCAGTGCTCAGACCATACGCTGCACACTGCATCAAAGTGGTCTGCATGGCTGTCGCCCCAGAAGGAAGCGTCTTCTAAAGATGATGCACAAGAAAGCCTGCAAACAGTTTGAAGACAAGCAGACTAAGCACATGAATTACTGGAACCATGTCCTGTGGTCTGACGAGACCAAGATAAACTTATTTGGTTCAGATGGTGTCAAGCGTGTGTGGCGGTAACCAGGGGAGGAGTACAAAAACAAGTGTGTCTTGTCTACAGTCAAGCATGGTGGTGGGTGTGTCATGGTCTGGGGCTGCATGAGTGCTGCAGGAACTGGGGAGCTACAGTTCATTGAAGGAACCATGAATGCCAACATGTACTGTGACATACTGAAGCAGAGCATGATTCCCTCCCTTAGGAGACTGGGCCACAGGGCAGTATTCCAACATGATAACAACCCCAAACGCACCTCCAAGACGACCACTGCCTTGCTAAAGAAGCTGAGGGTAAAGGTGATGAACTGGCCAAGCATGTCTCCAGACCTAAACCCTATTGAGCATCTGTGGGGCATCCTCAAACGGAAGGTGGAGGAGGGCAAGGTCTCCAACATCCACCAGCTCCGTGATGTCGTCATGGAGGAGTGGAAGAGTAATCCAGTGGCAACCTGTGAAGCTCTAGTGAACTCCATGCCCAAGAGGGTTAAGGCAGTGCTGGAAAATAATGGTGGCCACACAAAATATTGACACTTTGGGACCAATTTGGACATATTTACTTAGGGGTGTACTCACTATTGTTGCCAGCAGTTTAGACATTAACCACTTCAGCCCCGGAAGGATTTACCCCCTTCCTGACCAGAGCACTTTTTACAATTTGGCACTGCGTTGCTTTAACTGCTAATTGCGCTGTCATGCAATGCTGTACCCAAACGAAATTTGTGTCCTTTTCTTCCCACAAATAGAGCTTTCTTTTGATGGTATTTGATCACCTCTGCCATTTTTATTTTTTGCGCTATAAACGGAAAAACACTGAAAATTTTGAAAAAAAATGATATTTTTTGTTATAAAAAAAAATCCAATAAACTCAATTTTAGTCATACATTTAGGCCAAAATGTATTCGGCCACATGTCTTTGGTAAAAAAAATGTCAATAAGTGTATATTTATTGGTTTGCGCAAAAGTTATAGCCCCTACAAACTAGGGTACATTTTCTGGAATTTACACAGTCTTTAATTTATGACTGCCTATGTAATTTCTTGAGGTGCTAAAATGGCAGGGCAGTACAAAACCTCCACAAATGACCCCATTTTGGAAAGTAGACACCCCAAGGAAATTGCTGAGAGGCATGTTGAGCCCATTGAATATTAATTTTTTTTGTCCCAAGTGATTGAATAATGACAAAAAATTACAAAAAGTTGTCACTAAATGATATCTTGCTCACATAGGCCATGGGCGTGGAATCGCACCCCAAAATACATTTAGCTGCTTCTCCTGAGTATGGGGATACCACATGTGTGAGACTTTTTGGGAGCCTAGCCTCGTACGGGACCCAGAAAACCAAGCACCGCCTTCAGGATTTCTAAGGGTGTAAATTTTTGATTTCACTCATCACTGCCTATCAGTTTCGGAGGCCATGGAATGCCCAGGTGGCACAAACCCCTCCCCCCCCAATGACCCCATTTTGGAAAGTAGACACCCCAAGCTATTTGCTGAGAGGCATGGTGAGTATTTTGCAGCTCTCATTTGTTTTTAAAAATGAAGAAAGACAAGAAAAAATTTTTTTTTTTTTTTTTTTTCTTTTTTCAATTTTTAAAACTTTGTGACAAAAAGTGGGGTCTGCAAAATACTCACTATACCTCTCAGCAAATAGCTTGGGGTGTCTACTTTCCAAAATGTGGTCATTTAGGGGGGTTTTGTGCCACCTGGGCATTCCATGGCCTCCGAAACTGTGATAGGCAGTGAAGAGTGAAATCAAAAATTTACGCCCTTAGAAAGCCTGAAGGCGGTGCTTGGTTTTCTGGGTCCCGTACGAGGCTAGGCTCCCAAAAAGTCTCACACATGTGGTATCCCCATACTCGGGAGAAGCAACAGAATGTATTTTGGGGTGTAATTTCACATATTCCCATGGCATGTTTGAGCAATATATCATTTAGTGACAACTTTGTGCAAAAAAAAAAAAAAATTTGTCTCTTTCCCGCAACTTGTGTCACAATATAAAATATTCCATGGACTCGACATGCCTCTCAGCAAATAGCTTGGGGGGGGGGGGGGGGGGTTTGAACTGTCCAGGCATTTTATGCACAACATTTAGAAGCTTATGTCACACACCACCCACTCTCCTAACCACTTGAAGACAAAGCCCTTTCTGACACTTTTTGTTTACATGAAAAATTATTTTTTTTTGCAAGAAAATTACTTTGAACCCCCAAACATTATATATTTTTTAAAGCAAAGGCCCTACAGATTAAAATGGTGGGTGTTTCATTTTTTTTTTTTTTTTTTTAAACAGTATTTGCGCAGCGATTTTTTTCAAACGCATTTTTTGGGGAAAAAACACACAAATTTTAATGCACTAAAACACACTATATTGCCCAAATGTTTGATGAAATAAAAAAGATGATCTTAGGCCGAGTACATGGATACCAAACATGACATGCTTTAAAATTGCATACAAACGTGCAGTGGCAGCAAAATAAATACATTTTTAAAAGCCTTTACAGGTTACCACTTTAGATTTACAGAGGAGGTCTACTGCTAAAATTACTGCCCTCGATCTGACCTTTGTGGTGATACCTCACATGCATGATGCAATTGCTGTTTACATTTGACGCCAGACCGACGCTTGCGTTCGCCTTAGCGTGAGAGCAGGGGGGGACAGGGGTGCTTTTTTTTTTTTTTTTTTTTCTTTATTATTTTATTATTATTATATTGCTTTTTTATTTTATTTTTAAACTGTTCCTTTCATATTGTGTGTGTGTGTTTTTTTTTTTTTTTTTTTTTTTGTTTTTTTTGTTTTTTTTGTTTTTTTTAAATCATTTTTATTGTTATCTCAGGGAATGTAAATAACCCCTATGATAGCAATAGGTAGTGACAGGTACTCTTTTTTTGAAAAAATTGGGGTCTATTAGAAACTAGATCTCTCCTCTGCCTTCAAAGTATCTGACCACACCAAGATCGGTGTGATAAAATGCTTCCCCAATGGCGCTGTTTACATCCGGCGAAGTCATGAAATGCTCGTAGCTTCCGGTTTCTTAGGCCATAGAGATGTTTGGAGCCACTCTGGTCTCTGATCAGCTCTATGGTCAGCTGGCTGAATCACCGGCTGCATTCTCAGGTTCCCTGTTGAGACAGGAGAGCCAGAGAAAAACACGGAAGACGGTGGGGGGGGGGCATTCCCTCCCAATGCTTGTAAAAGCAGTCTAGAGGCTAATTAGCTGCTAGGATTGCTTTTACATGAAAGCTGACCGCTGGCTGAAAAGAATGATACCAAGATGATACCTAAACCTGCAGGCATCATTCTGATATAACCACTCAAAGTCGTGAATGGCGTACCTGAAGACAAAAAATGGTTAACAATAAAGCACAGTAAACGGTAAAGTATAAAAAATTGCATAACTAAAAAGCAAACTTGATAAAACATAATAACAATAAAAGAGAGAGAGAGAGAGAGAGACGACAACTATTTTTTTTTATTTTATCTAATTTTTTTTTTTACACTTTTTTTTGTAACTAACTTTTATAACTGTAACCGGTTCCAGGTTCGGGTCTCTCAAAATGCGATGGCATCTTGGGAGACCCTGTGAAAGTGTGCCTAGTCTGTACAATGCTGTACCCTACGCTAATACTCAACTAGTGCATGTCACGCCTATATCCGCACTTGCTGCAGACATGACATCTTTTTTGGAGGGTCTTCGTTGGGTAGGGGTACTCGGGAGGACATAAAGAAAATGCGTCTCATGCAGCCGACTGCATTTGGTTGGGGATGTGAATGGGGGAAGTACGGGCGCTGCAGAAGTGGTGGGTTCCCAATTAGGATTGGCGAATGCAGCAGGAAGGGCACGACGGGCCTGTGTTTGTCTTGGTGGCAGTGGGACACTACTTGTGCTTGCCACCTCGCCAGCTTGAACTGCACTTATGGGACTCGCCACGTCACCAAGTGTTACTGCAGTGCTGGTTTGACTACGACCGGGGTGTACTAGGCCGCTGGCGCTTGCCAGTTCACCAAAACGCTACCAAAAAAACTGTTAGCGATCGCAGGGATCAGGCCTGACTCTGCGAACGCTGCAGTTATGCGGTTAGTGTTTTGTAAGTGACAGTGATCGACCCATACTGCACTTGGGTGGGCTGGACTGGGCTGAGGGGCAAAACGCAGGTGCTAGCAGGTATCTGGGCTAATCCCGCAAACACTGCGTTTTTGGGAACCTTAAACTGCTGGGGACGCTAGTATAGATCTGATCGGATCAGATATTGATCCGTTCAGATACTATACCACTAAGGGAGGCGTATGCTGTGTGCGTGGGTGTTAGCGGTACGGGCGCTAATCTGACGCTGCCTGGGGCGACGCATATCACCGCCGGGCGATCAGGGGGCTAAACCTTTATTCGGTAATAAACGGCGGGTGCCCTGACACTATAAAAAATAAACGAACTAACCAGCGTCACCCGTAACGGTTATACGGTGATCAGTGATGAAAGGGTTAACTAGGGGGCAATCAAGGGGTTAAAACATTTATTAGATAGTATATGGGGGTCCCTGTCGCTATAAAACGCTGACGGCGAACCTAAATATTTACCTCCCTAACTAGCGTCACCAGTGACACTAATACAGCGATCAGAAAAATGATCGCTTAGTGACACTGGTGATGGGGGGGGGGGTGATCAAGAGGTTAAATCTTTATTAGGGGGGTACCCTAGACCTAAAGGGGGCTAACACTTACTGCCCTACCACACTAACTGTCACAAACTGACACCATGCAGTAATCAGAAAAAAAAAAAAACTGCTTGGTGTCAGTGTGACGGGGGGGGGGGGGGGGTGATTAAGGGGTGATCGGGGGGGTAAAGGGGGGTGTAAAGTGTGCCTGGAATGTTCTACTGTGTGTGTTGTGTTGTGCAACTCACTCAGATGTCTTCTCTCCTCGGCGTCGGAACGGAAACTGCCGAGCCGAGGAGAGATGACATCATTTTCTCTGCCTCTGTGTACTATACAGAGGCAGGGGAATGATCTCATTGGCTGGGAGCGATCGCGAGGGGGGGGGCACGAATGGATGGTCTCCCCCTCGCCTCTCATCGCTCCCAGACCAAAGCCGACCGCCTCGGGCACCGTATCAGGTACGTGATTTTGCCTGCCCGTGCCATTCTGCAGCAGTATATCTGCGTTAGGCGGTCGGCAAGTGGTTAATGGCTGTGTGTTGAGTTATTTTGAGGGGACAGAAAATTTACACTGTTATACAAGCTGTACACTCACTACTTTACATTGTAGCAAAGTGTAATTTCTTCAGTGTTGTCACATGAAAAGATATAATAAAATATTTACAAAAATGTGAGGGGTGTACTCACTTTTGTGAGATACTGTATCTATCCAAATTACCAATGGGGCCTTATTAAACCAGAACATGGGCTGAACTTTGGACATGCCTGCCCTAAACCAAAACTGCAATATATTGCAGCTTACCAATCATTAGATGTGGTGGCTGCACTAATTTTCTTGTTTAGGCTTTTTTCTCTCTGTTTTCACCTGGTGATCTGGCCAGTAACACAGTTCCTGATAAGAGTGCCCCCACTCTGGATGAAAGAGGACAGGGGGCACATTTGGACAGCAGCATTGTCAGTTTGTGGGGGAGGGTAGTGTTAAATGTATTAGCAGATTTAGACACTAACAAATTGAAGCCAAACTTCAGCTCACACTTTATAAACAGTTACAGGATGCAGTTTTGTTCCTTTTGGGATAAAAGTGTGACATAAATATATAAAAGCTGATCATTGTAAGTTTCCTTGTCAGCAGTGGTGGCTGGTGGGTTTTTTCTTGGGGGGGGGGGGCTGCAAACAACCACCATCCCCCCCCCCCCCACACCCCGGCACTTACCCCATCGGTTGCAGGCGGGCGGGCACCTACGGGCGTCGGGCAATGGCCGGGTTGCAGGCTCCTATGGGCGGGTTGCAGGCTCCTACGGGTTGCGGGCTCCTACGGGCGGCAGGCAGCGGCTCCTGTGTCCTCTCTGCATCATGGCGACTCCTCCCTCCTCCTCCTAGGCGTCCAATAGGATCGCCTGTCCTTTCAGCCAATTGGGTGACCGGTGTCAAAACCAACTTCCTGATTGGCCGAGAGGAGGATCAGTGTTACAATAGCGAATATTGATTCGCTGTTGTAACAGACCTGGGTGGGCTCGGAGCACACTCTCTGTGACCCAAGCCCACCCTATATTGAAGCCTATTAGAGCCTCTGGCCAGATGCATGGATAGGGGAGGCGGCGATGGAGGGGGGGTGGCGGAACCTGTGCTCCCTTAATGGATGGGCTGCCCCGGCTTGTTAGTGTTAAATGGTCTGTCTCATCCCTCTAAGGCCGGGTTCACATATGTGCAACTGCGGTTTGCAGTCTGGAGTCCCGTGCATTTCTGTTCACCGGTACAGGTGCGATTCAGGGGCAAATATTTGCCTGAATTCGCACCTGAACTGGACCCAAAAACACACACAGGACCCTTTTTGAAATTGCACTGCGGCCGCCCTGGACATTTGCCGATCACATTCACATGTCATTGGAATAGGATGCGGTTTAAAACGCATCCAATTCACATACAGTATATGTGAGCCCAGCCTAAGTGCTACATTTGAAGCAGCTTGTTTATTGAAAAAAACAACAGACTTACTGGCCAGATCACCAGATAAAAAGGAAATGAATGCAGCCATCACATTTATGAATTGGTAAGCTGCAATATAATAAATGTGTGCTTCTGGGTTTAATACCGCTTTAAGTTTCTGAAGTCTCTCCTGATATGTTTTAGGGTCAGTACACACTAGAATGCGATGTAGGAAAGACGTGTTTCCAGCTCTGCATTTACATTGCACTGCCTGTGTGATCTGCGCAGTGCCAATACTGTACAATGTTAGCTGCACCCCGAATGCAGATTGTAAGCGCAGTGCATTTGTGGGCACCAGATCCACAGGAGTGCCAACCACGTGAACTGCCCATTATCCCTCAGACCCTTCACTACTGTTACCTGTCTCTGGACTCATTCTATCTTGTCGATATCTATCTTTCTGTAAGTGATGTCTCCAGAACCGGACACAGTATTCCAAATGATGGAAAAGTCTGCATTGTGTCTCTGTTTCCTTCAGGCAACCTCAGAATCTGTTCGGGGACAAGGTCATCTAGAGCCCAGAACGAACATGCCAAACTGCCCCCCCTCAAGATGTATGAGCATTATATGGTTGAATATAATTTTTATTGAGTTTTTTTCCACAATAAAACAGTATAAGAAAACCAGTAATAAGGGGGGAGGGGGAACAGAATAAAGAAAAGGGAAAGGGGGTGGGATGGGGAAGGCGGACCACACCTTCCCCCCGTAGTACAAAATAGTATAACTTCAGGTATATCTAAGTGCTTAAAACAGTTTTTCATAGAAAAATACCTCTCCGTGTGGTGTCTTCTCTCTATGTACACCGCCCGGACCTTATTACGTACAATCAAATTGTCGTGTGGGGGAGGGTAGGGGGCGGAGGGACAGTAGGGGATGGGAGAGCCAAGGAGGGGGGGGGGGGAACGACTCCGCATCATAGTACTTGTAGTGTCTGGGTTACCTATATTTTATATTATGGGAAATTGTCAGAGACATGTACATTTGAACCCAAGAAAACCGAAATTTATAATAATAAACAATACACCATAAAGACGGCTCCTTCCTCCAACACTGTGAAGTATATGGCCTAGTCCGCATACAGAAATTCTGTTGAGGAGGAGGTCAGAAGAGGAGTGGAGGAGCCAAAGGGACCACAACAGGTTGAGTTTTTCATAGGTATCATCTAATTTTGCCTGTAACTCCTCCATGAGCATCTGGAAATAGATGGGGTGGTGTCCGTTTTCCAGTATAGAGTAATGACATGACAAGCTACAGATAAGAAGAATCTAAGGAGATTTTTCTTGAGAGATTGTGGACTGGGCCTGGGAGTATGGATAGAAGAGCCGCTAAGGGGGATGGAGTTAGAGAGGCATGATACATATTATTGTAAATGCTGAAAACTTTGTCACAGAATGGGCGGACCTTGCCGCACTCCCACCACAAACGAATATAGGAACCCTTTCCTCTGTGACAGCGCCAACATATGTCTGAAGTAGCTGGATACATCTTGTGTACTGTGACTGGATCTCTGTACCAACGTGATGACAATTTGTAATTGTTCTCCTGTGTGAATCCTGATCTAGACGATTTGTGTGTAAGTGTGAATGATGTGGACCATTGTTCCGGGGCTATCTCTATGCCCAGATCCCTTGACATTTTTTGCGTGTAATTAGGCAGAGAGTCGCATATGTGGGACTGTACGTCTCTAAATATCAAAGATAGGGTGTGTCTGGGGATCTGAGAGAGACTACACATATTCTCGAATGTCATGAGTGGTCTGTGGACCTGTTCTGAAAGATGCAGTGTCTTGCTGTGTTGAGTTAGGGATATAATGAAGAGCCAGTGGGTCGGGATGATTGACTGACTATCTGGTGGCGATTGGAATTGACCTGTGGTGGGGTGAACAAACTATCTGGATGTAGGCCACTGTTCCCTCATGTATGAGCCACATTGTCCTCTGGAGACATAAGTCGGAAGTAATGGGTTATCGAATAGAGAGGTGAGAGGGCTAGGATCAATGGATAGGGCGAGTTTGTTATGTTTGCTATACCATAAGGTGAGCGCAGCTGTAGTCATTAGGCCCAGCTTATGGTGCGGAATTTGACGTTATATCCCCAAAGAAGGGCCGAAGTTCTACCTGTGCCATATCTTGCTCTATAATCATGGATGGTTTGGTTAAGGGTCTCGGGAACCATTCAAGGAGTCTCGAGATTATGGCAGAGGTATTGTACAATTGAAAGTCCGGGAGGCCAATGCCTCCTCGAATTACGGGGGTACACAAGATTTTGTGCTTAAGTCTGGGAGGGTGGTGTTGCCATAGGAACTTGACCGCTAGGGAGCGAAGCGAGAGGAAGAATGCACTGGGTAGGATTATAGGTAATGTTTGAAACAAATAGAGCATTTTAGGTAGAATGTCCTTTTTGAGGACATTCATTCGCCCCCACCATGTAAGCTTGAGATTATGCCAGGATTCTAGATAACATCGAATTTTTGTCAGCTTTGGACTATAATTCAAGGCGTATATGTCTTGTAAGTCCTTAGGGATCTCGGTCCCCAAACGTGGTTGCCAGCGAAAAGGAAATTTTCCTTGAATAAGAGGTACATCTTTCGGTGCCAGAAAAATATTCAGGGCTTCTGTCTTAGCGATGTTTAATCTAAAGTTGCTATGCGCTCCGAAGCGGTCAAGCTCCATCAAAATGGCAGGGATGCTAACTTGCGGCTAAGTGACATAGAGAAGCAAGTCATCTGCGTATAGCGATAATTTGCGGGGGGCTGAGGGTGTGGAAATCCCATGGACAAAGTCATTACAGCGGAGCGCAAACAATAACGGTGATAACGGACATCCCTGCCTTGTGCCGTTTCTTATCCCAAAGGCCTCCGAGGACTCACCATTGGCCGTTACTTTTGCTGAGGGATTTGAGTATAGTGACAGTATTTTGGTCGGTATCCTTGGGCCTAGACCTATTTGATGTAGGGATGCCTGTAAGAAGGGCCAGCTAACTCTGTCAAAAGCTTTCTCTGCGTCACACGCCAATAAGCAAGTGGGGATGTTGTGGTGTTTGGCATATGATATGAGGTATAGGGTTTTTGTGGTGTTATCCCTAGCTTCCCGACCCGGGATAAATCGTACTTGGTTACTATGAATTATGGAAGGAAGCAGGGGAGCTAGACACGTGGCTATAATTTTGGATAAGAGCTTGAGATCGATATTCAATAGGGATATGGGCCTATAATTGCTGTAATGTGGATGGTCTTTTCCAGGTTTGGGTAGTACTACTATCTGGGCTTGGAGGAGTTGTGATGGTAAAGGATGCGTCTCGTCCACTTCCTCAAATGCTTGTGCCATAATCGGGGCTAGTTGTTGCGCAAATGTTTTATAAAACAGGGGAGTATACCCATCTGGGCCTGGACTTTTTCCGTTTTTAAGACCTTTGCTCGTGAGTAAAAAGTCGGAGGAGGTTATAGGTTGTTCCAGAGTATCCACATCTGAAGGGGACACTCTAGGTAATGCCATGTCCTGTATGTATTGGTGAGGGTCCGATGGGGGCAGTGAAGTCTGTGTCTCGGGTGGGGAGAGGTTATAGAGCGAGGAATAGAAATCCTTAAATTCGGAAACAATTTTGGAGTTTTTGTATTTCTTTTGTTGGGATGGGGATATAATGTAGGGAATGTTTTGTCTCTGTTGTCTAGGGTGAATAACCCCAGCTAAATGTTTCCCGCACTTATTAGCTTAGAGTAGGGAGTAGTGACTGTGGCGTCCTTTGTTACAGGCTACCAATGACCTTTCTGTGAAGAGGTGCAGTAGGTCCCTCCTTGCATCAGAGAGTTCAGCTAACGTTTTGGGGTCTAAAGTGCATTTGTGTGTGGTTTCGAGAGAGGCTATTAGGGAGAAGAGGCGATGTATGTCCTCTGTGCGGGCTTTTTTCAGTCTGGAGCCATGTTGAATGAAAATCTCTCATAACACACATTTCAGAGTTTCCATTTATTCATGGCAGATGTCTTGTCTTGTATGTGGGTCTGGACAAAGTCCGTAATGGCTTTAGATACTGCCGCAGTGCACACAGTGTCATTCAGAAGGTTATCGTTCAGTCTCCAAGTATGACGTTGTGCACATTGTGGTAGCCTACCAAGGGTGACGTGTACTGGAGCGTGGTCTGACCATAACCTGCCCTTCGGATCTATGTCAGTATCAAGCACCTCTGGGGTAAAGGATCTGTGGAAGGCCACTGAAACCCCTTTTTGTTCTAGATACAGGATTAGTGCTATGAAAGCATGTAGTAAAGTGTTTGTCTGGAAGTGATGGGACTGTGTCTGAGCGAAAGTGAGTTTCTTGTAATAATAATATTTGCGTTTTGGCTTTGTGGAAATGATGCAGTATCTGCCTGCGTTTTTTGGGTGTATTAAATCCTCGACAATTTAGTGAGGATATCTTAATCTCTAAGGTGGTCGCCATTGTGTGGAGAACGTGAGATAGTGTAACCAATATCTGTGGGTCCTGAGGTGAGAAAGCCTAATATTGAGTTGCTGAGCTGAGCTGAGAGGGGGAGAAGATGGGAGGAAGGCAAAAAGATAAAGAAGGAAAGGTATGAAATGTATGCACTGAAATGCAATGAATGAAATGATGGGACTATGGTGTCCTTTTATGAAACTGAGATCAGCGGCGATCCCGAGTCTCACCGCTGATCTCAGCTCATTACCAGTTTATGAAACTGAGATAATCAGCGGAGAACATGTTCTCCGCTGATTATCTCAGCACAGTGAGAATTTGTAACTGACTTCACAGAAACGGCCAGTTTATGAAGGTGCGATCTCAGCACCTCACTGGCGATCTGTGGCAGAATTCTCACTTTTTGATTCACCATTTCAGAAGTGGAGAATCAGAGTGAGAAGCCTGAAACTGGCTGATATTCTGGAGAAAGCAAAAAGTCTTTTGACTTCTTTCTTTCACCAAACAGTCAGAGCACACCTTCCCCACCATTACACACCCCAAAACCAGCAGGATAGGAATTTATAGTGTGTGTGTGTGTGTGTATATATATATATATATATATATATATATATATATATATATATATATATATATATATATATATATATATATATATATATATATATATATATATATATAGATGGATAGATGGACTCTGGCTGGGTTCACACTTGTGCGATGCGTGAACCAGCGTGATTCCTGTGCGGGCTTTCACATCGCACCTACATTGACATCTGCGCACCACTGCGGATGTCAATGTAAAGTTAATGACACCCCCAGATCATTTCACAGATCGCAGTGCGAACTATGTAATGGTGCAGAAATCGGATCGCATGGGTGTTCACACCCATGCGATCCGATTCCAGTGCGGACCAAATAAAGGGTCCTGTACCATTTTGGTGCAAATGCAATATGATTTAGGGCCAGTTCCCACTGCTGCGGTGTCCGAGATCGGATGTGATTCGCACCGCATTGCAGTGCAAAATCACATCCGATCTCTGTGCGATGCGATTTCAGCCATACAGATAGTATTGCTAAATTTGCATTGCCCTCGGACCAAACTCTTACAGGACCCTTTTTTGGTCCACAGCAGAATCGGATCGCATGGGTGTTCACACCCATGCGATTCGATTACTGTCCGAGTTTGCAGATCGCACTGCGATATGCGAACTGATTTGGGGGTGTTAACTTTTAGGCCCAGTTCACACTTGTGCGATGCCGGACATCGCACAGGCATCGCATGTTATTCGCAGCACACTGCCATTCACATTACATGCGATGTCTGTGCGGTGCGATATCAGCTGTACAGATAGTATGGCTGATATCGCACCGCATTCGGTGCAAACACGCACAGGACCCTTTTTTATGTTCGGACCAGAATCGGATCGCATGTGTGTTCACACATATGCGATCCGATTCATGTCCGAACTGTCAGTTCGCAGTGCGATATGCAAGCTGATCTGGGGGTGTCGTTAACTATGTATTGACACTCCCCAGTGATTCGCATATGGCAGTGTGAACTGACATGCGAGTCGCTGCGATGCGGGAACCCGCAGTGGATTCGCAGTGTTCTCGCTTCGCACCAGTTTATCAATTTTTATGTTTATCTATAATGAAATATATTTTGTTTTAATTTATTAATAAATATTTATACTTGTATACTTTATTAAAATTATTTTTTTAATGATTATAAATGTATTTTGCATTTATATGAATGGTGTATAGCTGCATTACATATGTGCATTACATTCATTTACTATACACCATTCACATTTAAATAGGGACATGTATGATCTTTAAATATTGATAAAAACAATGTTTTTTTTATAATTAGGTTAATGTATATTGTGTAGGGGGAATTTATCTTTATTATTTTATTAATATGTTGGGGAATAATGTGTGCTGATTTGTGTTAAACTTTTGTATTTTATGGTTCCTCATACTGTAATCCCGCTACATCACACGAGATTATAGTGAGAGGAGCCATTCTCAGGAGTTCCCGGCGTTTGTAGATCGCTCTTCAACTCAACATGAGAAGCGATCTACACACTTTCATAAACAGGCACTCAGAGGAGAGCGATCTCCTCTGAGAATGCCTGAGAACTGAAAAGCGGTATTTTACCGCACTTTCATAAAATGACACCTATGTGTAGGTTGAGTGCAAAGTAGATTTGGGAGAGGTGTTTTAGGGAGCAGTACAACAGTTTGGTGTGTTGCTTATGACTGAGTATATTGTAACTGCTAACCCTATTGTGGGGAACGTGTTTGGTCTGGCCAGGGGAGTTCCGCCCCCGTCCTGATTGTGTCTAATTATTATCAAAAATTGCTAACAGCACCGTAATCAAACTGAATCATTGTCATTGTCAATCGAGCTAGATGTGGCATTCACAGGGTCACCAAATATCTAACAGCATGCAAATGATAACACTGATATAAAACAAGAAACTTACAACAAGTGCAAAACATTAGAAACTAACCCTTGAAGACAGCTGTAAAAACTGACGAGTCCATCTCCTCCTCCTTTCTGGGGAGAATGACCGCGTCACTTGCCTCACCCGAGATCCCGGGTCAGAGAGGGAAAAACAAAAGTGAACAAAACCAGAGGAGAAAAGATCAAGTCACGGTTAAAGTAAAAAGATAAGATTCCCACTGGCCGGTGGGAAGGATGGTGCTTCATCCCGCCGGGGATTTGGAAGTGTGGGATCGAGAGCGTTTCTTTTTGGATTGCTTTTCCCATTCAGAGGAGAGAGGGAGGCCTGGGGTTGCTGATCTGAGAGGCCATTCTAGAACCTGGATTTGTGGAAGTTCAAAAGTTTCCAAGAAGTTAGCCAGGTCCCCGAGTGTATGAAAGATAGCCGACTTGCCATCATGGGATGCGTAGAGATGGAAAGGGAACCCCCACCTATATTTGATCTGCTTAGCTTGCAAAGCATCGGTTACCGGTTTCAGGGCTTTCCGCATGAGCAAGGTCTGTCTTGATAAATCTGTCAGAAGCATGACAGGGGTGTCATTGAACAAGATGGAATCCTGGGAGCGAGCTGCCTGCATAATGTCAGATTTCACACTGAAAAAATGTATGCGGCAAATGACATCTCTGGGGAAAGCCGGGTTGGGGTTGCGGGGTCCCAGGGATCTGTGGATCCTGTCTATTTCAAGTGGTGTCTCTTTAGGCTTGTTCAGCAACTGATTAAACATGGTGGTGGCCGCTAGGGATGAGCCAAACACCCCCCGGTTCAGTTCACACCAGAACCTGCTAACGGACTGAAAGTTCGCGCAAACTTTGGAACCCCATTAAAGTCTATGGGACTTGAACGTTCGAAATCAAAAGTGCTAATTTTAAAGGCTAAAATGCAAGTTATTGTCCTAGAAAGGGTTTGGGGACCCGGGTCCTGCCCCAGGGGGCATGTATCAATGCAAAAAAAAGTTTTAAAAATGGCCGTTTTTTTCGGGAGCAGTGATTTTAATGATGCTTAAAGTGAAAAAAAAAAAAAAAAGTGAAATATTCCTTTAAATATCATACCTGGGGGGGTGTCGTGTGTTTCCCGTGCTTAGAACAGTCCCTGCACAAAATGACATTTTTAAAGGAATAAAAGCCATTTAAAACTGCTTGCTGCTTTAATGTAATGTCGGGTCCTGGCAATATGGATGAAAATCAGTGAGACAAACGGCATGGATACCCCCCCCCCCCCCAATCCATTACCAGGCCCTTTGGGTCTTGTATGGATATTAAGGGGAACCCCGCACCCAAATTAAAAAAAGGAAAGGCGTGGGGCCTCCAGGCCCTATATACTCTGAACAGCAGTATACAGGCGGTACAAACAAGACAGGGACTGTAGGTTTGTTGTTAAGTAGAATCTGTTTGTAATTTTGAACTGGTACATTTTTAAAGTTTAGCTCCAGCCCTATGGCATGCCCTATATACTCTGCAGAAATTGGGGCCTCAGGTGTTGGTATTGCCAAAACACTATAAGCCCTCAGTTACTCCTGGTGGGCGCAGGAATGGGCCCTGCTGTGAAATATTAGACCAAGAATTGTAATTACATGCCATTGTTGAACAGTGGTAGAAAAATTGGGCCTTTGGTAGTGGTGCTGGTGCCACAATACTGTAAGTCCTCAAAGTTACTCTTGATGGGTACTGGAACGGGCCCTGCTGTGAAATATTATATCAAAAATTGTAATTACATGTCCCTGTTGAACAGGGGCAGAAAAATTGGGCCTTAGCCACTGCTGCCACAACACTTCAACCCCTCACAGATGCTATAGTTGGAGCACAGGAATGAGCCCTGCTGTAAAGTATTGCATCAAAAATTGTCATTATAGGCCCCTGTTAAACAGGGGCTGAAAAATTGGGCCTCGGCCACTGGTGGAGGTGCCCAGAACCAAAAATGTTCTTACAAGCTATCAGCATAAAAATTGAGGAGGAAGAGGATTGTCACTCAGCATAACAGGATAGTCACTCAGCATCAGCATAGGCAGTCTTGAAGGGATTTCACATTAAAAAAAAAATCAATCGGTTATATCAGCATCAGGTGCTTGGTAGCTGGTGATCCAAGACTGATTCATTTTTATGAAGGTCAGCCGATTCGGTGGACAGGCACACCCTGTGATCGGTTACAAAGCCTCCAGCAGCACTGAATGTGCATTCCGAATGAACGCTGGATGCAGGACAGGCCAGTAGCTCAATTGCATACTGTGCAAGCTCTGGCCAGTGATCCATCCTCAAGACTCAATAACCCAGAGGATTTTTGGTGGGAAAGGTGTCCAGGTCTGATCTTGCCCCTAGGTAATCCTGCACCATGTGAATCGGACACTGGCGATGGTTGCTGGAACCGACCAGAGCTTGGGGTTGCAGACCAAAAAATTGTCTGAACGCATCGGTCAGACAGCCACCTTCTCCACTGCTCCTTCTGTGACTGACCGAAGCCTTAGCAACACGTTGTTCAGGAGGACCAGGAAATTGTAACCTCCCAGGCTCTGGAAACACATTGCACAAACCTTTCTGCAAGGCCTCCCAAAGATGTTTCATCCTCTGCTCCCTCTGCGACGGCAAGATAAGGTCCACAACCTTACCCTTGTAATGTGGATCAGGGAGGGTTGCCAGCCAGTAATCAACCCTCCCCTTGATACCATGAATGCGAGGATCCTTCCGCAGGTTTTGCAGGATCAGGGAGGCCATGCAGCATAGGTTTGCTGAGGCATTCGGTCCAGAGTCCTCTGGGTCACTAAGGACGACATGATCCCCAGCCACGTACAAGTCCATGGGTTTCTTCGGACTGTAAATGATCCCTTAAAGACTGCTGCTGATGCTGAGTGCCAGGCTCCGCCTCTATGCTGACACAATCCTCCTCGTCCTCTTCCTGTGTGATCAGCGGGCACGCTGGAACACTGTCTGGATAAAGGGGGCCTTGAGAGGTAAGGAAGTCCTCCTCTTCCTCCCTCTGTTCTGCCTCAAGTGCCCTGTCCATTATTCCACGCAGCGTGTGCTCCAACAGGTGGACAAGAGGGACAGTGTCACTGATGCATGCACTGTCACTGCTCACCATCCTCGTGGCCTCAAATGGTGACAGGACAGTGCATGCATCCCTGCTCATAGCCCACTGGCGTGGGGGAAAAAAACCAAGGTCCCCTGACCCTGTCCTGGTGCCATAGTCGCATAGGTACTCATTGATGGCCCTCTGCTGCGTGTGCAGCCGCTGCAGCATGGTTGAGTTCCACCTGGTGGGCATGTCACAGATTAGGCGGTTCTTGGGCAGGTTAAATTCCATCTGGAGGTCAGCCAGCAACTGGCATTATATGACCTGCGGAAATGCACACAGACTTTCCTGGCATGCCTCAGGACATCCTGTAAGCCCGGGTACCTGTCCAAGAACCGCTGCACCACCAAGTTAAGGACGTGAGCCAAACAGGGCACATGGGTCAGTTGTTCCTGTCGGAGGGCGGAGAGGAGGTTGGTGCCATTGTTGCAAACCACCATACCTGGCTTAAGCTGGCATGGCGTCAACCACCACTGAACCTGCCCCTGCAGAGCTGACAGAATCTCTGCCCCAGTGTGGCTCCTGTCTCCCAAGCACACCAGCTCAAGCACCGCATGGCATCTTTTTGCCTGCGTGCTTGCGTAGCCCCTTGAACGCCTACGGATCACCGCTGGTTCCGAGGACAAATCAGCACAGGAAGAGGCCATGGAGGAAGAAGAAGAGGAGGGCATGGAGGAGAGAGGTGTGGCAGAATCACCACTAGTAGAATTTTGGAGGCGTGGTGGCGGAACAACCTCCAACACTACTGAACCCTGTCCTGCATCACTCCCAGCTGCCAGAAGAGTCACCCAGTGCACGGTGAAAGATGGGTAACGTCTGTGTCCATGCCTGCTGGACCATGAGTCAGCGGTAATATGCACCTTACCGCTGACCGCCCTGTCCAGCGAGGCCAAGACATTGCCTTCCACATGCCAGTAGAGAGCTGGAATCACCTTCCGTGAGAAAAAGTGGCGTTTGGGAACCTGCCATTGAGGAATCGCACATTCCACAAACTCACGGAAGGGGGCAGAGTCTACCAACTGAAAAGGCAGCAGCTGAAGTGCTAGCA
Source organism: Aquarana catesbeiana (assembly GCF_042186555.1). Taxonomy (NCBI): domain Eukaryota; kingdom Metazoa; phylum Chordata; class Amphibia; order Anura; family Ranidae; genus Aquarana; species Aquarana catesbeiana. The sequence continues at coordinate 120,554,385 of NC_133326.1, read as the reverse complement.
ATTTAGCCAAGCTAGCATTCAACCGCTAGGCATGTGGATGGCTGGGAACTAATTTCTTTCAGCGGTGCAGCAGCTAGCGCAGGGAAATTTGCCTGGTACAATCTGACGTCGGTGTACCGATAGCAGATTGCCTGCAAGTACTAGGCTGTGACACACCTAATTCTGCACCTTCATTCCTCTCAGTGCAGGTTTCAGAGAGGACTAAAGGTATAGTGAGGTTGGAGATCCCAGCTGATGAGAAGCAAGGAGAGGTCCGCTTTGTTCTTTGGTGTGGGTCTTTTAGGTACTCTTGCCAACGAACTGCATGGCAGGTCGACATATGTCTGGTCTCAGCATGTGGTGCCCAAGCGGGTGATGTTTTGGTCACGCGAGATACGCTTGAGACATATGTTGCAAAAAGCAGTGGTGGGATCTGATGCATTCGTCTCAAAAAAGGCCCACACCAAAGAACTTTTGGAATAACGCACAGACAACAGCGCCGTGCACATGCGGAGCTCTGCACTGTGATGCAGTCGGTGTGCTGCCCTTAAGCTGGCCCCTGGAGGGCATCCAACCTCTTTGAAGATGTGCCTCCTCCTCCTCCTTTCTCCTATCAGGCACCCACATGGAGTCAGTGACCTCATCATCCCCTCCCTCCTCATCACTGGAGCAAACCTGGCAGTATGCTGCAGCTGGGGGAACATGACTGCCAGATTGCTGTTCTTCTTGGGAACCCTCTCTCTGTGGGCTCATGTTACTGCCCTCCTCTAGCTGGATACCATCATCGGAGCCTTCAAAACGCTGGGCATCCTCCTGGAGCATGTACCCAACACTGTGGTCAAACAGTTCGGGGGACACCTCAGGAGGACATGGTGGGGCTAGGGAAGGAGTGACTGATGCCATTGAGCCAAGGGAAGATTCCGCGTTGGCAGCTGCTTTGCCAGACTAAGTACCCTGAGCCTGGGTGAGAGAGGATGAGGACGGCTTGGTCATCCACTCTACCACGTCTTCCTCATGTTGTGGCTCAACACGGCCAGCTGCTGAAAAAAAGGTCAAGAATATCCCACGGCCACGTGCTGATGAGGATGCACCATCTCCACGACCAGCACTGTTGACTCTAGACACAGAGCCTGCTTCCCTCTTTTATTGGCTTGTGACTGTCTGCCTCTCCTTGTTGGCCTTCCAGACATACTAATGGCCTGCACTGAGATGTAGCTACACAAACCTGGGATGTATGTATCTATATATGTGTGTGTGTGTGTGTGTATGTATATATATATATATATATTTTGAAACTGCAGCTAGCAGAATCAACTGCCTGTAGTATTATTGGTTTGAGAACACCAGCAATTTTCTTCAGGTAGCTTTAGGTGTACACTGTACAGAGGACACAGTACACTAACTGTAAATACTGCAGCTGCCTGCCTGTGGTACTAATAGGATCAGAAGAACACCAGAAATTTAATTTAAACTGAATACAGTGTGTGTGTGTGTGTGTGTGTGTGTGTGTATGTGTATATATATATATATATATATATATATATAATACACTGTAAGTGCAGCTAACTGACTCGCCTGCCTACTCTATCTAACTTAAATCAAATGACACTGTCTCTGTCTATCTCTCCGCCGCCGCAACACACTACACAAGGCCGCCATGCAGGTAGCCTTATATAGTGTGGGCATGTACTAAACCCCCTGAGCCATAATTGGCCAATGGCCAAGTACGGCTCTATGTACAGACGGCGCTGTGATTGGCCAAGCATGCGGGTCATAGTGCATGCTTGGCCAGTCATCAGCCAGCAATGCATTGCGATACCGCAGTGAATTATGGGCTGTGATGCGCCACTCTAATTTGGCGCGAACGGCCCATAACGTTCGCAATCTGACGAACGGTCGAACAGGCGATGTTCGAGTCGAACATGGGTTCGACTCGAAGCTCATCCCTAGTGGCCGCCATTGCTAAATCTTTATTTTCCACTGACTCTGGCAATCCGCGGATGCGGATATTGTTGTGACGGCTTCTGTTCTCTTGGTCGCCCAGACCATAAAACAGTTGTTGGATTTGGTTAGTATGCTTCTGCAAAATGTGCTCATGCTCTGAGATTCTGACGGCTGATTCCCCTACTGTGGACTCAATATCTTCTATGCGGTGGCCTATATCTTTACGGAGGTCAATGATCTCCTTCCTTTCAATGTCCTGCTTTGTGGCGAGGGCCTTAATGTAGGCCTCCATGTCCCCGCTTCCCCCTGTCTGTGATGAGGAGGAGAGGGACTTCTAGATTGCGAGGAACTTCTTGGGCGGCGGTGGGCTTCTGATTCTGGGGACCGGGGTGAGTGAGGGGAGTGTGCGGCCTGTACCTTGGAGGAAGTGTGTGCTGCCGCCAAGCGGGTCGCCGAGCATCTTGGAGGCTGGCGCGGCCTTGTCGTCCGGTCCCTCATGGGGAAATAGTTGCAGATTTCCCCGGATTTCTGGGTCCCTGAGGTGCGGGGGGGGGGTTACTGCAGCCTCTCCTACTCATATGGGAGGCCCATGGATGCTCTGTCGGCGGTGCTGTGTGCCGATTGTAGGACGGGAGCGGGAGCCGAGCTATCAGGCTTCCTTCCTCTCCATGCGCCAAGCCACGCCCCGTATGAACATTATATCAGCAAAAATCTCCCCCTAAAAAAAAGAAATTGATCACTAACCTGCATGCTTATCTCCTAACCATAAATTTCCCCAGTACAAATTTGCCCCTGCTGCAATCTCCCCTCCCAGCACAAATCTTTGCCCTCCATCCCCCAACACAAATCCTCTACCCCTCAAATGCCCCCCCCCCCGAGTGCACATTCTCTCCCCCCCCCCCCTCCTAGCACAAACCTCCCCTCCTAGAACAAATCGCCCCCCCAACAAAAATCCCCCCTCCTAGCACAAACCTCCCCTCCTAGAACAAATCGCCGCCCCCCAACAAAAATCCCCCCCTCCTAGCACAAACCTCCCCTCCTAGAACAAATCGCCGCCCCCCAACAAAAATCCCCCCTCCTAGCACAAACCTCCCCTCTTAGAACAAATCGCCTCCCCTCCTAGCACAAACCTCCCCTCCTAGAACAAGTCGCCCCCCCCCCCCAACAAAAATCTCCCCTCCTAGCACAAACCTCCCCTCCTAGAACAAGTCGCCCCCCCCCAACAAAAATCTCCCCTCCTAGCACAAACCTCCCCTCCTAGAACAAATCACCACCCCTCCTAGAACAAATCGCCCTCCTAGAACAAATCGCCCCCCCCCAACAAAAATCCCCTCCTAGAACAAATCGCCGCCCCTCCTAGCACAAACCTCCCCTCCTAGAACAAATCGCCCCCCAACAAAAATCTCCCCTCCTAGAACAAATCGCCCCCACCAACAAAAATCTCCCCTCCTAGAACAAATCGCGCCCCCCCCAACAAAAATCTCCCCTCCTAGCACAAACCTCCCCTCCTAGAACAAATCCCCCCCAACAAAAATCCCCCCCTCCTAGCACAAACCTCCCCTCCTAGAACAAATCGCCGCCCCCCAACAAAAATCCCCCCTCCTAGCACAAACCTCCCCTCCTAGCACAAACCTCCCCTCCTAGAACAAGTCGCCCCCCCAACAAAAATCTCCCCTCCTAGAACAAATCGCCGCCCCTCCTAGCACAAACCTCCCCTCCTAGAACAAATCGCCCCCCAACAAAAATCTCCCCTCCTAGAACAAATCGCCCCCACCAACAAAAATCCCCCCTCCTAGCACAAACCTCCCCTCCTAGAATAAATCGCCGCCCCCCCAACAAAAATCCCCCCCTCCTAGCACAAACCTCCCCTCCTAGAACAAATCGCCGCCCCCCAACAAAAATCCTCCCCTCCTAGCACAAACCTCCCCTCCTAGCACAAACCTCCCCTCCTAGAACAAGTCGCCCCCCCCCAACAAAAATCTCCCCTCCTAGCACAAACCTCCCCTCCTAGAACAAATCACCACCCCTCCTAGAACAAATCGCCCCCACCAACAAAAATCCCCTCCTAGAACAAATCGCCGCCCCTCCTAGCACAAACCTCCCCTCCTAGAACAAATCGCCCCCCAACAAAAATCTCCCCTCCTAGAACAAATCGCCCCCACCAACAAAAATCCCCCCCTCCTAGCACAAACCTCCCCTCCTAGAACAAATCGCCCTCCTAGAACAAATCGCCCCCACCAACAAAAATCCCCTCCTAGAACAAATCGCCTCCCCTCCTAGAACAAATCGCCCCCCAACAAAAATCTCCCCTCCTAGAACAAATCGCCCCCACCAACAAAAATCCCCCCTCCTAGCACAAACCTCCCTTCCTAGAATAAATCGCCGCCCCCCCAACAAATCGCCCCCCCCAACAAAAATCTCCCCTCCTAGCACAAACCTCCCCTCCTAGAACAAATCCTCCCCCCCCAACAAAAATCCCCCCTCCTAGCACAATTCTCCTTTCCCCTTCACCATATCAACTCTTCTAGTAGGGGCCCCTCCCAAATCGCACAAATCCCTCCAAATCACCAGTCCTAGCATTTCTTACCCCCCTCCCGCCCCCCTAAATTGCCCCTCCCAACACAAATCCTCTCCCCATCAACGGGAAAAGATGTTGGGGCTGTTCAATTGATTTCTGATTTTATTGGATAATAAAATTAAAGTGTGCATGACCACCATAAAGAAGATTGTATAGTGTATGGCCACCACAAGGACGATTGTATAGATCCGATTGTATAGTGTATGACCATTATAAGTGAAGGTTGTACAGATCAGATTGTATAGTGTATGACCATTATAAGTGAAGGTTGTACAGATCAGATTGTATAGTGTATGACCATTATAAGTGAAGGTTGTACAGATCAGATTGTATAGTGTATGGCCATTATAAGTGATATTTTTTTAATTGCATGAATAATTCTCAGGACATTTTTAATGAGGCCATACACAGGACAAGTTTTCACTTCTTTTTCTGGACACAAGACATTGTGAGCTCAGCGATCCATAGTTAGGATGGGGAGTCCTATCAGAAGCGGTTCCGGTGCTCCCCCCACACCGGGGACCCTCCCCTCCTCTCCCCGTACACTGCGGGAGACCACAGGGCCGGTGACGTCACCAGAAAGCTATGGAGGGGGCGGGGCCGTCTCTTTGAAGTTCCTCGGTGCACGCGACTCCAAAGGGCGTATCAGTAGTAGCGCTCGTCCTGGGGAAAAGGGAGGTGCGCGCGCTTAAGGTAGTGGTGGGCGTGGCCTGTAGCGCGCCGCCCTGTGTGATGCGGCTTCGGGGTCGCGCGGGGGCTACGTGAGCGCGCAGTGTGCTCGGGTCTCCGCTTTGCGCCGCGGTCAGTGTGGGCTGCAGTCGGTGAGAGAGGGAGAGCCGGGGCTGTGGTGCGGGTGTAACTGTCCCAGGGATGCTGAGGAGCCGGACTCGGTGAGGAGATGGCGGCTTGGGGCCCCCCGCGGTCTCCTGTCCGTATGACCCGGGTGCTGCTGTTCGTGGGCTCCATCCTTCTCATCTCCGGGCAGGAGCCGGCTGGAGCCGCGAGGACTGCAGGTGAGTGTGTGAGCGGGCCCCGGGGGGAGGGGGGGACAATGTCACCGGGGAGCACAAAGACCAATCCCGGGGGAAACCGACTGATCGCCTGTGATTTCTCATCTCCATCATTATCGGCTCTTCTTATTGTCGGGGCTCCCCGGGGGGTGTGCGGCGGATTGTTCTCGGTGTAGTAGACGGTGCAATGTCACCGCCGATCGGTGCGATCTCTGACTACTGCCCGGATCCGGGATCATATCGCCTTCTCTATCGTTCCTTATGTCTCTCTGCTCTACTTGTTGACGGCTTTACCTTCTAGTCTCCATGGCACATCCTTCCCGACAGATCTTCATTCCCTCCTCATGTCCCGATAGTCCAGATCTGCCTTGCTGTAGCTCTTTATTTTATGTCACGATAGTCCTGACCTTTTTCTAAGTTTGTATATTCTGTGTCATGATAGTTCAGACCTTTTTGTAGGTTTGTATTTTATATCAGTCCAGACCTTTCCTGTAATTTTTGTATTTTATGTCACAATAGTCATGACCTTTTTGTAGGATTTTTATTTTTTATCCCGACAGTCCAGACCTGCTTGTAGGCACTATCCCGACAGTCCAGACCTGCTTGTAGGCTCTATCCCGACAGTCCAGACCTGCTTGTAGGCTCTATCCCGACAGTCCAGACCTGCTTGTAGGCTCTATCCCGACAGTCCAGACCTGCTTGTAGGCTCTATCCCGACAGTCCAGACCTGCTTGTAGGCTCTATCCCGACAGTCCAGACCTGCTTGTAGGCTCTATCCCGACAGTCCAGACCTGCTTGTAGGCTCTATCCCGACAGTCCAGACCTGCTTGTAGGCTCTATCCCGACAGTCCAGACCTGCTTGTAGGCACTATCCCGACAGTCCAGACCTGCTTGTAGGCACTATCCCGACAGTCCAGACCTGCTTGTAGGCACTATCCCGACAGTCCAGACCTGCTTGTAGGCACTATCCCGACAGTCCAGACCTGCTTGTAGGCACTATCCCGACAGTCCAGACCTGCTTGTAGGCACTATCCCGACAGTCCAGACCTGCTTGTAGGCACTATCCCGACAGTCCAGACCTGCTTGTAGGCACTATCCCGACAGTCCAGACCTGCTTGTAGGCACTATCCCGACAGTCCAGACCTGCTTGTAGGCACTATCCCGACAGTCCAGACCTGCTTGTAGGCACTATCCCGACAGTCCAGACCTGCTTGTAGGCACTATCCCGACAGTCCAGACCTGCTTGTAGGCACTATCCCGACAGTCCAGACCTGCTTGTAGGCACTATCCCGACAGTCCAGACCTGCTTGTAGGCACTATCCCGACAGTCCAGACCTGCTTGTAGGCACTATCCCGACAGTCCAGACCTGCTTGTAGGCACTATCCCGACAGTCCAGACCTGCTTGTAGGCTCTATCCCGACAGTCCAGACCTGCTTGTAGGCTCGTATTTTATATTAACAAGGTCCAGGCCTAGGTCTTTAGGTTATATCCCGACAGTCCAGACCTGCTTGTAGGCTCGTATTTTATATTAACAAGGTCCAGGCCTAGGTCTTTAGGTTATATCCCGACAGTCCAGACCTTTTTGAAGTTTTTTCATCTGGCTGACTCAGCCCTGTACACCCTCCAGCCCCCTGCGTATGTTGCTCCCCTTGTGTTCTAGCACAGCAGAAGAACATACATATGTTCACAATTATCTCTACGTCAGGTTTGTAAGGAGATTGTCAAAACTGAACAACAGCAGAAAATGTGTGTATGTGATCCATCCATATTTGTTTGTCAGGCGCTGCATCCTGTTTATTGTTTTCTGTTTATATATGTCAAAACATAATTTGGCAATGTATATTTTTATTGCCTGGCCATACCAATGGACGGTTTTAGCGTTCCCTTAAACTGATCCTTTGTATGGTTTTGTTCCTTAGTTAGGATGGAAAGTTTGGAATTCATCTGACCTGAAATGTTGAAGGATTGTAGCTGCTGATGGAGGTTTCCCTTCCAGACTCTATGGTTTGTGCATAGAAGTACAAAGAGGGATCTGAAATGTGCTGGATGTGAAGTAGTCTTGTGTCGTGTGTGCGGCTCCGATATTTGTTAATACATGATTGTGCTTTTTTAACATGCAAATGGTTTTCTTAAGGCACTGATGTGTAAATATTTTACTGAAGTACATATTTAATTATTCATGCTCCATTTTCATATTTGTGCAGTAATTTCTCATATTTGCTGAGTAGCCGCTCGGAATGCTGATTAGGATGTATACAAATGCAGCGTTATGTACATCTCCACACTCGGTTAACAAAGGTTTAACCAGGAGACACGGAATTGGGGACAGTACACAAAGTATTGGATACCATTTTATGTTATTTTTTTGTGTTCTCTATCTGTAGAATCTGGTAAATAATCAGATGTTTTAAGGTGGAGGCTCTGCAGACAGGTATCCGTGTTCTTCTATGCCATCTCCTGCTCAGTCCTACTAGCTGGGATGCAACAGAAATGCCCCCAATTTGAGTGAACATTTTGGGATCAGACCCGATCCCTACCATTATATTCTAGATCTACAGAATGTAGATTGCAACTCCTTTTTTTTTTTTTTTTTTTCACTTTTTTTTTTTTTTTTTTGCATAATTTTGGAATTATGTGGGAAGTAAAGCTACAGAGATGTGCTCAGGTGTATGTGTTTTAGACCAGGTTGACTCCTTGTTCCTTTGTGTATTGAGCTCATGCACAGGTAGTGGTGAATCCCCCCCCCCCCCCCCCCCCCCTTCCTTCCTTCTTCTTGTGCTGGTAGTTCCTCTTCTCTCCTGTGCTTGAATGAAGCTGAGATAGAGATGTTGGGTTGTCTGTTAACGTGACAGCCTTAGGCTTTATCTGTGTAGTACCATAAGGTTGCTGAAGAAGTGGCATCTCCATTGGTTACACTTGAGCACGTTTTTGTAGTTTGTTTTTTTTTTTTTTTTTTTTTTTTTTTTTGTTTTCTGTATGCCATCTATTGACTACCTCCTCACACAGCTGTGTGATGTCACCTTTTCATTAAATACACCCTGTAGATATGTTTAAAGTAAGGTGAGACCATATACTTCTGATAACGTAGGCAGTCTTTCTTGTATGTAACATCTGGCAGCCAATCAACTTAAAACGTCAGCACTCCTACTCCTTGTCAAAAGCTGCTGTTTGCCATATTGATAATGAATGGTTACCATGGCAACCTTGCATCCTTTACATTTTTTTTTTTTTTTTTTTTTCATTTGGTGTTTTACTGATATTGGTATGATTTCCTTATGTACATGACCAGGACCTGTGCCTTCACCCAGGTGCTTCTCTTTTACAGAATCAGAGAATGTTTCACATAAGTAGACTGTCCTTTTTTAAATTGGGGAATTAGTAGTAATGATAAAATTTATATACGTCAGATGAAAACAATAGAGCAAGAGCGTCCTGGTCCCATTTATACCTGGAGGAGAGGACTTCAGGAGCAGACATATTGGCTTTTTTTTAATACAGCCAGATTAATGATCCGTGATCATTTTTATAGCTCCATAATAAATGTATCTAGTGCAACGCTTTATAGGGCCCTGATTGCAGTGAAATGTATTAATTTCCGTACAGCGTTATACTGTGGCTACTGCTGTCTGCTTTGGTTCCTGCAGATTTTGGTTTCTCCTTGGGATTCAAAGGAAACAAACTAACAACTGCTTATCTGGCTCTGTGCAGTTTGTTTTAACCATACTGCTTGGGCCAAGGAGCAGATGCACCCTGAAAGCCTGTCCTGAAAATGTTACTGTTGCGGTAATGCTGATCAGTGTATCAGAATGTGTCAGAATACAATGGCACAGCGTAGAGGATTTCTTCATCCACCTTGCTTGTGTGGAAATCCTCCTCCTTCTTTTTTTTTTTTTTCCATTCAGCCTACTACAGGCTGAACGAAGAAAAGTGTATGTGTATACCCAGCTTTAAGTGAATTTTGGGTGAATCCTGATGAACTGACCACAATTCGATCCATGGGTGATTTTGTCTGCACCACTCCACCTGCTATTCTTTAAACTAAACATCCAAAGGATCTGGATGGAAAATTGTTGGCCAAACAGTGACTGCAGCTACTGTGAGTATTCTGACAGCTGTGGCTGCCTACTGATAGAATACAATAGCCAGCAATGGGAGATTTGTCCATGCCAACTGTTTAGCGTGAAGATGAGAGAAATTGAAAAGTGTATGGATAGACTTAGTGCCGGTTCACACTACCGCGACTTGGGATCCGACTTGTCAGACCTCAAGTCGCTTGACATCTGAAAGTCCATGTAAGTGAATGAGAGCCGTCTATATGTACGCTACTGAAGTCGCTCCGACTTCAGAAAAGGTCCCTGTACTACTTCAAGGCGACTTGTAGGCGACTTGTACCCATTGATTTCAATGGAAGTCGCCTACAAGTCGGATCATGGTCTATAGTGAAGCGACTTCACAGGAAGAGAAGATGTTTTTTTCAAGCAAACCCCTCCCTCCCCCAGAGCGGATTGTAGTTTGATTGGCCACTGGAAAGTCGCCTGTCTTGGAGGCGACTTGAAGTCGCCTTGTAAGTCGCCCCAAGTCGCGCTGAAGTCGCGCTGAAGTCGCGCTGAAGTCGCCTTGCTAAGTCGCGCTGTAAGTCGTGTTGCCCCTGTGTGAACCAGCGCTTAGGCTGACCATAGACAATTCGATTCTCAGGCTGGTGAATTCAGCAGCAACCCCTCCCTGCTGGGAGAATACAATGGCTCAGTGGGAGGGATTCCCCTTTCAGCACTGTCTGTGTCGATGGAGGAATCGTGTATGTATGTGTATGTGTGTGTGTATATAGATATATGTATGTATATGTGTGTGTATGTATATGTATGTATATATATATATATATATATATATATATATATATATATATATATATATATATATATATATATATATATATATATATATATATATTTTATTATATTATTATTTTTTTTTTTTTTTAAAGGAAATCTCATCAATGGCTTGCTTAACAAGTAGCGGTTAAATGAAAGGGGAGAAGCAGACCCCATTCATTAGATTAGAAGGATATGTTTCTACTCTAAAACTATACTGTACTATAAAACTACCCGTGTGGTTTTAAGAAATAAATGAGCTCTGTGCATAAGAGTTCAATTAAAAAAAAAAAAAAAAAAAAAAAATGGAAGACCTTCTCCAGGAAGTGCAAGTGCAAATATTAGGAAGTTTAGGGTCCATGGGAGTGTAGTCAGCCTCCCCGGATTTAAGTGGAAAATCGACCCCCAGATTAAGCAGGATGGTAATGTGAATGGTAGAGAGACACAGGCTGAACTCAGAGGGTCAAGGTATGTCAGTGTCTGATCACACCATGTGTTACTTTTTTTTTTTTTTTTTTGATTGACAGTGGGCTCAAAGGAAGAAGACCTTCTTTTTTAATGTTTTGACAAATTTGCCCATGGCTGTAGAATATAGCCATGGGCTAACAGAAACCTGAACTAAGAAAGCATGTAAGCTGCCATAGCAGACCCCATCATCTGTATATACTATAGGGTGTCCCAAAAGTTTCCATACATTGTTACTTTCTTCCTAACTCATATTTAACATTTGTATTAAAAATATTATGTAACATATTGTAAATCATATTTTGTAAATAAGGGTACATTTTGGCTACAATTTCCAATTTTCCCGATTTTTGTCAGGGTCACTGTCTACTATAATTGCTCACATTTAGTGCACAGTCATGGGAAAGTATATTGGCACACCACAGAATGTCAATGTGCTTTATTTGATTTGTGATTTTTTTTTTTTTTTTTTCCTACAGATATTTCTATGCCACCGACAATTCACATGGTTTGACATTCGGCCTGTGTGTACTAGGCTTTAGAAATGTTTGAAGCTGTAGTTAACTATTTTATGTAAGACCTCCATCACTGTTTGCACTTGTAAAAACTCTGCAAATCCAATTTCAGCTATATGCTAATGAAAGGGTTTAGAATTTCTAGATTGTACACCTAGATATTATTATATGCCGACTTAAATGTAGAAATCCAAAAAGCGAAGATGTGGCTGTCATGTTTTTAAATGGTTGTAATTTTTGGTGCCTCTGAACAAAGTCATCAGCGGTTGTTTGACATATTCTTAATTGCAGTTTGAGTTGAGCTGTGGACTGAGAAATCCCAGCAATCATCAGCTGACAGACAAGCTGCCCAACAGGGACCCAAGCTGGTATTTTTTTTTTTTTTTTACCTGAAACTGAAAATTGCTTGTTATCAGTCATCAAAACTGCTCAGGAATTCTGTTTTCATTTACAAGTTAGATGTGAAGTAGTTCTAGTGCAAAGACATTATCAGGGAGAAATACATATATTTGAATATCATATGCATTTGTATTTCAGTGTTTTACATACTATGTAGTATAGTAAACTGCTCTCCTCCTCAATCCAGCAGTGGACTGTTCCTGATTTCTTCATGTCCAGAGCAGGTCTATGGGAGTGATGTCAGGAACAGTCCACCGCACAAGACCAGTAAACCACGAGGGGCGCTGGAACCGGGACTGGTCTTGTGTTTTGAGGATTAGGTGAGTATATCTCTGCTCTCCAATCCCCTTTACCAGGGATCGCCAAACTTTCGAAACAAAGGGCCAGTTTACTGTCCTTCAGATTTTAGGGGGACCAGACTGTGGCCAATGGAAGTAGCAAATTGCCTGACATCAGTAGGCGTAAACCATGCAATAGGCTTGATGGTCAATGGGAGTCGAAAAAATTGTATTGTTAAAGTGGTGTTCCGGCTGAAATTATACTTTTTAAAAAAAAATACCCCTATAATACACAAGCTTAATGTATTCTAGTAAAGTTAGTCTGTAAACTAAGGTCTGTTTTGTTAGTTTATAGCAGTAGTTTGTTATTTTATAAACTTACAGCAGGCCGTGGCCATTTTAAGTGTGGGCATCTGAAGCCAGACTGTATTTCTTCCTGGATCTCATCCTTGCAGATCTCACACATGCTCAGTGCAGCACAAGCAGTGTAATAGGTTTCAGGTCAGGTTTCCATAGCAACGGCAGTGTCAGAGGAAGTTGCCCCTTCCCAGAAGGCATTGCAAACAGGAAATGATGCGATGGGCCATGGCCAGGGAGGAGGAAGTGAAAAATGAATACAGCAGATATACAGTAGGTGCTGAGAAAAAAAATAAAAAAATATCCAATTCGTTTACAGTGCACAGTTTAGTGAGGGATGCTGAAGAGTTGTAAAAGTGGGTGGAACTCCACTTTAATGTCGGTGGCAGGAATAGTGCCCCAAGGGCTGGATAAAGGCAAGCAAAGGGCCACATCCAGGATGCAGTTTGGAGAGACCTGCCCTAGACAAAAACGAGCAGTTAACCCATGCAGTGCAGGCACAGCCCCAGTGAATGGGGGGGGGGGTAATTACGCCTTAGTAGTACTCCCTAGACTGGACAGGTACTGTTTGTGCCCTTCTGCTTTAGGATTTGGCTTGTGTGCCCTGAAAATACAGACAGTCCCTGGGTTACAAACAAGATGGGGTCTGTAGGTTTGTTCTTAAGTTGAATTTGTTTGTAAGTTGGAACAGGTACATTTTAGTAGTTTCAGCCAAAAAAATAATTTTTAATAAGTTTTTTTTGAAAAGCATAGGGAACTGTTAACACCCCTGTACCATTTTGTTTTGCTGCCTGTGCCCCTGTTCAGAAGATTTCATCTCATTTCTGTCCCAATGACAGTTCGATTTTGAAAAATTTGGGTTGTTGTGGAAACAAAAATTTGTGATAATGTTCAGTGGAGACCCCACCTTCCCATGATAACTCTTATGCCCCATACACATGATCAGAAATTCCATCAGAAAAATCTTGGATGGTTTTTCCGACGGAATTCCGCTCAAGCTTGGCTTGCATACACACGGTCACAAGCTCTCTGAACTTTCGACCGTCAAGAACGCGGTGACGTACAACACTATGACGAGCCAAGAAAATGAAGTTCAATGCTTCCGAGCATGCGTCGAATTGTTTCCGAGCATGCGTGATTTTTTTTTTTTTTTTTTTTTTTACGTGTCTGAATTGCATACAGATGAACGCATTTTCGGATAGGAACTTTTTCCCACCAAAAAATAGAGAATATGCACCCTATCTTTTGCTGGCTGGAATTCTGCCAGCAAAAGTCCGATGGAACATACACACGGTCGGAATTTCTGACCAAAAGCTCACATCTGACTTTTGCTGGTGGAATTTCTGTTCGTGTGTATGGGGCATTACAGGAGTGAATTTTCCTTCCTAGGGGTAGATTTCCTCTGACTTCCTGTTGTCTGTCTCTGTAAGTAGGAGTTGGGTATTTGTAACCTGGGGACCGCCTGTACTCATTATTATGTCTGCTTATAAAGGACGGGTGCTGCTTTACTGGAACAATGGCCGGGTATAGGAAAGTAAGTCCTAATAACCTTTTTATAGATTTCTAATTTATTTTCTTACTAGTAAAACCCGCCCAGGCCTTCACAAAGGATATCGTGCAATGGTAGATTGTACCTGGACAACGACCACCTTCCTAGGGCTATGGGCACTCTAACCCAGTAAATGTGATCATTTATCTTCTAGATCCTGTTATAACTGACATCACTGATGCGTGTTTTTCTGCTCACAGCCTAACAATTTGCCTGGAAATGTGTTTTTGCTGATTATGTGTAAAGCAGCTGGGTAGTTTAATAAAATGAACGACAGTAGACAGAAATGGGCTCCTTTCTGCATAATAACCTATAGAGACTTGCCTCGTAGCATATTTGGGAAAGACAGAGAACATAAAATCTGTTTAGGAATATCGGTATTTCCATTAAGGTATCATTTGATGGAAGCGGTTTGTTGATGGATAACATAGCAACATCATTTCCTTTTTTTCTTTCTTGCTGTTCAGCTTAATACCGTCTAGTACTGTTTAACACACTCTGACTGAGGCAAGGTTAAGCTGACAGCCATGTTTTCCTTTTGTGTCTTTATTAAAATCAAACGTGTGCAAGCCTTTTTCTTTTCTTTTCTTTTTTTTTTTTTTTTCCATCATATCAAAATTCCAGATGCCTTGCATTCTACGGTGCTTGATGAGGGGGGATAAAGGCAGATTTGCCTAAAGTTACAAAGAGAGTAGACAGTGGGATTTAAACAGGTTCAGGACTTCAAAGGCTCTGTCACAGTGCTGTTACCTACATCAGGACAAGGATATGAAATGATCTTTTAATTTGAAGTATCTATCATCCAAAGCTGCTCTAGTTCTATGTATGACTCTTGAGCAGTCTGTACAATCTCTTTGGCCCTCTCAGGCTGCTGGTTGCAGATTTAGTTCAATGGAGGTAATATCACGGCATTTATCATAAAACCTGATGGAGTGGCAAAGTGGAGACGGTGCTTTGTGATTGGATACACCTAAGCTGCTTATTGCTGTGTATAAGTGAGATTTATTATTCATAATGTGTATTTGATATTTGATTGCATATTATATGTGAATGAGCACAGCTGACACGATGCAATGCACTGCATTTCCTCTACACTATCATACACTAACACCATTTGTTTCAGATGAAATCACTCCATCTGTACCCCATCTGTTCCCCAAGTGTGCTCGTGGTTTCTTTAAAGGAATCTGTGATTTTTGTTTTCTAGTAATTATCTTGTGATCTTTTCAAAATTGCATCATGCAGCTTAAAAATGTTAGGAAAAGGGTTTACGCAAAAGCTTAAAGTTGCTTAATTTTAATATGCTTTGAATGTGTCATTAATACTCAGTAGTTTGGTTGTACTATATGTTTTCCACAAGTTGCTCAATGGCCATTTATTTGTAGCAGAGGTTTTATAAACTGTTGTATATGTATTGCCATCCAGTCTTTGTGTGTATAGATCACACACACATATACATATTTATATTTATGTATAACTAAAGGCAAAATTTAATTTTTTGGATAGAATGGAGTTGGGTTAGAGCCCCTGCCGGGTTATTGCTGTCTGTGTTCCCATTTGAGGTTCACCTACTCGCTTGTCCTGGTGACCTTTTTCGCTGTGCACCAAATGGACATTTTGGTGCCAACCAAAAATGTGTTTTTTAAAATACATATTTTTATATATACTTGTATTCGCCTTTTAATTTTAATATCATGAATTTAAATCAAAATGAAATTGTCGGCCATTATTGGCACCTTTAGCGCCACAAAAGCTCAAGAAAAATGTATGTCTTTCTATGTATGTCTTTCTTCACACTTGTCTGTTGCGCTTCTTATATAGTTGCATAGTAGGTGAGGTTGAAAAAAGACACAAGGCCATAAAGTTCAACCTGTGTGTGTTATTTTGCTTCTGTTGTGTTAAAAACCCTGCTTGCTGCATTTTTGGTCAGTTAAAAAAAAAAAACTGCACCAAAAACGCACTACCTCGTTTAAAATGAGTTGAAAATGCAGCAAGAACACATCAATAACGCACCTGTTAAGTTTTTGATGTGGTTTGAGTCACATGACCTATGGAAAACACACCATAAACACAGTAAAATTGTGCCAAAATCATGTGCGTTTTCGACCTCATTATCTGCACCTTTTTTCTCATCGCCAAAATGCCGATAATGCCACTTTGGGCCGATTATGTTTCGGCTGATGAAATTTCAGTGCATCTCTAGTTCTCACCAAAGGTGAAAGCAAAAACGCCTACATTTTGGGTTGACACCGGAACAGTAATAGAGGGGAAACCTTCCAATGGTGACACGCCAGGATTCCATCACTTCCTATTTTGACTATGTAACGTGTAACTGGTAAATCAGTGTGTTTAGTTTTACTTCAAAGCCCAACTCCAGGCAAAAAAAAGCTTTCCCATTCAGTTGGGCTGTGCCTGCACTGCACAGGTCAATTACTCATATTTGTCTAGGGGATTGGAGAAAGAATACTTGCACTATCCTCCACCTGCAAATGGTGCTCCCCAACAAACCAGAGGTGGACTGTTCCTGACCTCCTTGCACTGAGAGCAGGTCTATGGGTGTGAAGACGTCAGAAACAGTCTACTGCACAAGGTCGGGTGCGGGGATCATCCTCAGTGCTTAGTCTCAGACCTCTGCAAATCGGCTGCCTGTAATTCCAGAAGCAGAGATCGCAAATGCTGTATACAGTTGCAAAGACTTTGAGCCTGATTTGCATCTAATCGCATCTCTAATTTTGCTTGATAAACACCCCCAAGGAGTTCTGACTTTCTGATCTGTATGTTCTGAATAATTGTCTTTAGATGTTTTGAAACCAGATTGAGTCATTTAACCAGTATGCCTAGGAGATCAGCATTGGCAGCAGTATGTCACAAGGTAGGCTTCAGCAGGGGCTGATCTGTATCAGGTATTTGTGAACACGGGCATCGAGATTTACATGACTCGGTCATCTGAGCCTGCTCCCTGCCTAAAAAGTTGATACTGACCATGGATAGTGCCTGAACAAAGATAGTTATCCCCCTGGAGAGAAAGAAGACCCTGTGAGGGGGGAGTACTGTGATAGTTGTGAAAGGTAACGTGTGTGTGTGTGTGACGTGCACATTACTTGACATGCATTTAGATTAAAATGTACACCAATCAGCCATAACATGACCACTGAAGGGTAAGGCGAATAACAATATCTTGTTACGGTGGGTCGGATTATTAGGCAGCAAGTGAACATGTTGTCCTTAAAGTTGACGTGTTGAAAGCAGAAAAAAATGAACACGTGTAAGGATTTGAGTAACTTTGACAAAGGCCTTATTGTAATGGCTGGATGCCTGGGTAAGAGCAACTCAAACTGCAGCTCTTGTGGGATGTTCCCAGTCTGCAGTGGTCAGGACCTACCAAAAGTGGTCCAAGGAAGGAGAACTGGGGACAAGGTCAAGGTTTATTGATGCACGTGATTAATAAATGTTGACCTGTTTAGTCCAATCCAATTGAAGCACTACTGTAGCTCAAATTGCTGAAAAAGTTAAAGGATAAGTTCCATGTTACATGTTCCACCTGATTATAGGGTGGAACATGTTCCCAGTGCTGCAGCCGCTGCCCGGGATGTACGGGCAAGCAGATACACTAATGGTGTGCTAGAGATCTGCATGGCATCAGCAACCATCTGATCACTGGTGCAATGCTTTACAGGCTCCTAATACATAAAGTAATAATATGCAAAAAGATATGCTTTTTTTTTTTTTTTTTTTTTTTTTTTTTTTTTAAATGCTGGTTCTGGTAGAAAGGTATCAGAACACACAGTGCATCCCCGTTTGTTGTCTTGGGCTGTGTGGCTGCAGACCAGTCAGGGTGCCCATGTTGACCCATGTCCAAAGCCACTACAATGGACACATTAGCATTAGAACCTGACCACTGGCCTGGTCTGATGAATTCAAAAATGGTTTGAGGAATACCGGGAGTTTGAGGTGTTGGCCTCCAAGACCTCACTGGAGATCGGGCATCTGCTAGAAAAACAAGTATGATCCATGGAGGCCCCACATGGCAACTTAAAGGACTCAATACTGACAGCTTGGTGCTAGATTTCACAGCATACCTTCAGAGGTCTAATGGAGTCCATGTCTCGATGGGTTATAGTGGATGTTCACAATGTTATGGCTGATCAGCGTACATCTGAAGCTAGGTTGGATTTAGGCACCACTATTTTGTAGACTAAAATACGACTAAAACTAAAATGGCGTTTTAGTCAAAAGACTGTCTAAAACTGAATCGAAATTTGCTGTCAAAATGAACACTGTTGGGCACCTACGTAGGTCACCGTACTTGTAATTCATGTGCATCAGATTTTAATTGGGTGAGGTGGTAACATTGTACTCCGTGCTGCTGCTACATATAACACGTATGTTTTACCTGTGTCTTTAGCCTACAATTACCTTCATGGCCAACTAAGGATGTAATGAACATGTCACTAGACAATTCATCCCATCAGGCCAGGCATGCAGGTCCATGTGCTGTGCCAGATGAGATGCACGCTTGGCTGCTCTGCTCTTTGTATTACTGAAGGTAAAGATGAAGACACGCTTGTGAAGGTAGATGAAGATTCTCCAAAAAAAAAAAAAAAAATATGGCTGGGACTGTAATGTGTGGGGTTTTTTTTTTTTTTGCTTATCTTCGTCTTTGTAGTCTCTGTCCGCCTGCAGGTGACCTAATACTTTTTCATAGTAATATGTTATGTTTAGCTAAATGAGTTAATCTAAAAGCAGTTATATACTGTATAAATTTAGACCTTGCTCTGAAGGAGAGGATAATATTGGTTGCAGTCTAAAACTGTATTCAAAGCATTGCCAGTCATACATTTTAAAGGGGCAGAAAGAAGGAAATCGTGACTGCCTTCACCCCAAGCATGCGTGTCAGCTCGTCCTTCATCAGTGCAACTTAGGAATTTCAGCCATGTTCAGCCCTAATCGCTGTGAGTTCGTAATCCATGTTTAAATAGATACTGTGTGCTATGTGAAGTTCCTCTTCTTTTTTTTTTTTTTTTTTTTTTTTTCTTTTTATTTCCTTAGGAGCGGAACTAGAAGAAAAAGTTTTGCACTGCTGTGTTGTGTGGGGTTTTTTTTTTTTTTTTTTTTTTTTTCCCTTACGATAGAAAGCCGTGAAATCACAACATCTCCCTCATTGTCTGTCTGACTTCATACACATTACGCATTCTGTCTGAACTTTAATTCAGTCTGCTGAAAAAGAGTCTACCACAATGTTGCTGTGTCTAACCACACATACATACGCTGCTCTCTCTGGCTAGTGCGTCTATGTAGATAAAAACCACGATTTGCTCAGAAATAACTTGAATAGTTTGGAAATATTTGGAATACATCATTATTGAAAGCATCTGACCTCCATATTTAATAAAAATCAGACATTGTTATTTGATTTTTGATTCACCAGAATATTTTAAATTAAACAAATGAAAATTGCTTAGAAAAAAATGATTTTACTTTTTTTAAATCTATTGTTTTGTTGCGCAGCCTTTAGAGGCATTTTCTGTAGCTCTGTGTGACTTCTGCAGATGTCAACCGGTAGTTTGGCCCACTCTTAAGCGAACTGCTGCAGATGTCTTGAGTTTGAAGGTGTCTTCTCCAGGCTGTAGGTCTCAGCTCTTTCCATAGATGTTCAATAGGATTCAGATCAGTGCTCATAGAAGGCCACTTCAGAATAGTCTAATGTTTTTTTGTTCTTGCTTATTCTTGGGAGCTTTTATCTGGTGTGTGTCTGTCAGGTTTTTTTTTTCTTTCCTTTTTTTGGGGTGTGATTATCGAAGGACCCATAACCTGCGACTGAGACAGAACTTTGACACAGGGAAGTACAGTTTATTCCAGCGTTTCTTGATGGTCTTGAGATTTTATTTTCTGCACAGGCTCAAAGCACCAGATGCTGCAAAACAGACCCAGACTGTAGCTGTGCCGTCTCCACGTTTCACAGTAGGTACAAGGTTCTTTTCTTTTGAAAGCTTAATTTTTTACCCATCAGTGCACATTGGGCTGATGTGACTAAAAGTGATAGTAAACTCGGCCACCTAACTTGTGAAATGCAATATAGCCATTACAAAATGGTGTTTTCTTTCTCTGTCAGCCTTCTTTTGTTTCCTGCTTCCCATCCAAAGCCAGTACCATTTTAACTGTCTTCTGCATCTATGCTGCTGTCTGTTACTTCTGCCCTTTTTTGTCTTTGTTGCCTGAAATGTCACGCATGTGCACTGAGTATTAGCCAACCCTCATTTTTTTTTTCTGCTTTGCTTGTCTCATGATCGGATGTAGCCTTGCGGGATTGCCATGCCAATGAGACTGGATGACATGGGCACGGCACACAGAGCATGATGTGAATCGCGGTAAAAAAATGCGCATATGACGGTGCAGGTTAGAAAGGTTTTAAAAATGCCATGTACATTGATAATTAAAGTGGATGTAACCCCCCCCCCCCCCCACATATAGTGAAGTGAACAGCCTCTGATGATACACAGGGATGAAACCAATCTCCCTACATAAGTTTTACATGTACAACCCCTGGCAAAAATTATGGAATCACCAGTCCCTGAGGATGTTCCTTCAGTTGTTTATTGTTGTAGAAAAAAAGCAGATCACAGACATGGCCAAAAACTAAAGGCATTTCAAATGGCAACTTTCTGGCTTTAAGAAACACTAAAAGAAATCAAGAAAAATAATTGTGGTGGCCAGTAACAGATTTATAGAACAAGCACAGGGAATAAATTATGGAATCACTCAACTCTGAGGAAAAAATTATGGAATCATGAAAAACAAACAAAATAACACTCCAACACATCACTAGTACTTTGTTGCACCACCTCTGGCTTTTATAACTGCTTGCAGTCTCTGAGGCATTGACTTAATGAGTGATAAACAGTACTCTTCATCAATCTGGCTCCAGCATTCTCTGATTGCTCTTGTCAAATCATCTTTGCAGGTTGGAGCCTTGTCATGGACCATTTTCTTTAACTTCCACTACAGATTTTCAATTGGATTGAGATCCGGACTGTTTGCAGGCCATGACATTGACCTTATGTGTCTTTCTTCAAGGAATTTTTTCACAGTTTTTGCTCTATGGCAAGATGCATTATCATTTGGATAAATGATTTCATCATCCCCAAACATCCTTTCAATAGATGGGATAAGAAAAGTGTCCAAAATTTCAATGTAAACCTGTGCATTTATTGAAGATTTAATGACAGCCATCTCCCCAGTGCCTTTACCTGACATGCAGCCCCATATCATAATTGACTGTGGAAATTTGCATGTTTTCTTCAGACAGTCGTCTGCATAAAACTAATTGGAACGGCACCAAAGAAAAGTTCCAGCATCATCACCTTGCCCAATGCAGATTTGAGATTCATCACTGAATATGACTTTCATCCAATCATCCACAGTCCACGATTGCCTTTCCTTAGCCCATTGTAACCTTGTTTTTTTGTGTTTAGGTGTTAGCGATGGCTTTCTTTTAGCTTTTCTGTATGTAAATCCCATTTCCTTTAGGCAGTTTCTTACAGTTCAGTCACAGATGTTGACTCCAGTTTCCTCCCATTTGTTCCTCATTTGTTTTGTTGTACATTTTCTGTTTTCAAGGCATATTGCTTTAAGTTTTCTGTCTTGACGCTTTGTCTTCCTTGGTCTACCAGTATGCTTGCCTTTAACCACCTTCCCATGTTGTTTGTATTTGGTCCATGTTTTAGACACAGCCGACTGTGAACAACCAACATCTTGTGCAACACTGCGTGATGATTTACCCTCTTTACCTACATACTAACAAGCAGATTTAATCTGATGCAGGTGTTAGTGTTTGTAGTGAAAATTTACAGGGTGATTCCATAATTTTTGCCAGGGGTTGTATATCTGCTGTCTTCAGCTTTATTTACTGTTTAGAAAGTGCACATCATGTTAGATTTTCTCTTCCTGTTCAACACTGCAGTGAAGTCTGGGCATACAGCTGTTTGGAGGAAAGGCACACACCCCCTATCCTCATAGGTAGAGACTTTCAGAGCTGCTGATGAATTTTCAGGTCTCTGCTAATATATTTATAGCATCCTCCCCAACACAAAACTCCACTCCTTCTTCTTCTTTTTTTTTTTTTTTGTTCTTAGTTGACAGAACTTGTCAGGAGTTATCAGGCTGATAGCAGAAGAACAGAGCGGGAGAAAGCTATGGGACATAGTGCTTCGAAGAGAGAGAACAGAACACTGCAGATATGTGCCCAGCTCAAATTTCATGAATCGGGTTTACATCCACTTGATTTAAAATAATTTAAATAAATTTTATGGAGGATATGATAAAAGTTGAGTTTATTACCACTTTAAAAAGCTTCATCTCATCTGTCCAAATGACATTCTCAGTTTTTTGCTTTAACTATGGAGTCTTCCTCCTGGGTCTTCTTCCTTTTGAGGCCACTGTTGCTTAAATAGCAAGGGATAATGCAATCAGACAATGATATACCCTGATCTTGGCATTCTGTTTGTATATCTTTAGAATTTTTCCTTGGCTCTTTGACCATCTTTCACATTTATCCTGTTCAATCTCCTCATCACTCCTGGGGGTTACTTCCGGGTATCAACGTGACGTCACTCATGTGCGTGGGAGCTGCCAGTAACCGCACGCTCACTGAAGCAAACGGCACGTGTGTGCCTTTGCTTTAGTGTGCATGTGCTGATGACTTTGGTACATGCAAATACAGGGGATATCTCCTAAACTGTGCAGGTTTAGGAGATATCCTGGGTAGCTAGAGGTAAGCCTTATTATTATAAGCTTACCTGTAGCAAAAAGTGGTCTGTAAGGGTTTACAGCCACTTTTTACTGGCTCTTTAATTTGCTGTTCATGCCTCTGTTATTTAAGCCCTGGTTCGCACTGAAGAGATTTGACTTGTCAAATCGGTGGCAGTTGCAGTCAACGGCACCGTCCTAATCGGTGCGGTGCTGCACCATTTTCAAAAAGTAGTTTCTGTACTACTTTTTACGATTTCGGGCTGCGATTTACATTGACATCTGTGCAGAAACCTGCACAGATGTCTCTGAAATCGCAGCTGAAATCGGGACTGACACGCGGAAGTGAAATCGTGCGAGTTCAACTGAACTCGCACGGCTTCATTCCCGCAGCTCAGTGTGAACCTGGGCTTATCCACCATTGCATGAATATTCCAAATGTAGCAACAAGGCTGTTGGTACTTTCTGGTCTCAATCTGAATGATGTATGCTCCCAGTGAAGTAGTGTTGTCGGCAATCGGCATTCAGAAGTGGAAATGGAAATTGTCTACTATTATTATTATTATTATTATTATTATTATTATTATTATATTATTTTTTTTTTTTTTTTTTTTTTTTTTTTTATTATTGCTTGATGCTATGAGTGTTTAGCTCTAAGGCCAAAATGGGGTGCTATTGCTAGACCTGCCTAGGATTGTGATGCACACACCCGTTACCTGATTATTTGCCTGCCTGGTGTAAACTGTGAGTAAAGACGGCTTTAGACAGTTTAAATCTCATCCAGTTCAGCAGGAACCGGCAGAGATTCAAACTATTTATGGGCAGGCTGAATGTACCCAAGTTGCCTTTTTGTACCCAACTTGATCGATCAACTTGGGTACAACCAGCCTGCTGGATTTTACATACGATTTTGTTAGCGACTGTTCTAGCCTCTAGCAATAATCGCTATGTTCTCCCGGCGGGGAAGGCTTCCCCGGCTGGGAGAAAACGATGGCTCCGTGAGAAGGATTTCCCCATCAACAATGTCTGTCTGTGTTTGATGGGGGAATATAGCAAATGTATTTCCTGCAATCTGTGGTTGAAAGAAATTTGTTCAGTCTATGGTCGGGGGTTGGGGTGCGCATGGAGCCCTCCCTCCTGGCAGAACACTGTGAATAATCGCATGCTAAATCTCCGACCTGGTGGTTGTACCCAAGTCAGTCAATGGATTGATGGAGCCTTATAAGGCTTACCTGCTGGCACGGTGAATATCTCCTAAAGGTGTAGCCCTGCTGGGAGAACAGTGAAAAATCGCATGTTAGAAATCCAGCATGCTGCTTGTACCCAAGTCAATCGATTGATCGACTCTGGTACATTGGGCCTGTCCATACATGGATTGAATCTCTGCCTGTCCCTGCTGCACTGGCTGAAATTCAAACCATCTATGGCCGGCTTTACTGTTGGCTTTGCTTCCAAAAAAACAAGTTATTTGCCTGTCGTGCTGGTTTAGACATCTATCGTCAGTGAAAAACAGAAAAGTTTCTAATTGAAAAATAATTAATAGATGACTGTACTTGCAAGAACAGACACTTCATATTTGTACTTCATTGACAAATCGTCAAGTGGTTAGTCATCTAAAGATGTGAATTAGTATGGACACACAAAGTACATTTATTTCTAGTAAACATTCTTTCAACTGTACTTCTTCTTCTGGTTCTCCCACCTATTTACAGTGTGTAAAGTATTTTGAAAGCCTTTTTTTTTTTTTTTTTTTTTTTTTTTTTTTTATATTCCTCCCATAGGTTTATTTTAAAGTTGACAAATGCTAATTCTCAAGTGTCATCACCTTCTATCTGTATGTTGCACCTTTTTACTTGTCTGTGTTTTTGTAAATCTGAAGCTGCCAGACAGCATCAACACTTCCTAGCAAGTCTTATACACGTCCTCACAAGAGGTGTGCTGCTGTATACTGAGTTCAGGGCTGTACAAAGAGGCATTTCTAATTCCAAAAATCATTTGTGCTAGTTTTATGATATTACTAAAGTTTCATTATGGTTTGGATTTCCATGCACTAAGTGAAAGCTTGAATGCTTGTTTTTTTTCACTTTAATGTGAATTTTGGTATTCTAGCCCCGACTTATAGTAATAGGACTGCATACTGGTATTGCCAGGTTTGTTTATTGCCATGTGTACAATGAGAAAAAAGACTCTGACTGGATCATAGTTTGCATCCTGAAATAAATGTCATCAAAAATTCCCACTTAATTATTTTCTTCTTAAGTACAATCAAAGCATTAGTAAACTCCACTTTGACTTGTTTCTACAAGTAAGGCCTACCTGTAGGTACAGTGTAAGACCTCTTTCACACTGGAGCGTTTTTTTCAGGTGCTTTTGGGCTAAAAATAGCGTCTGTAAAGTGCCTGAAAAATGGCTCCCCTGAAGTCTCAGTGTGAAAGCCCGAGTGCTTTCACACTGTGGCGATGCGCTGGCAGGACGTTAAAAAAAAAAAAAAAAAAAAACCTCCTGCAAACATCTTTGGAGTGGTGTATACACTGCTCCTAAAGCGCCCCTGCCCATTGAAATGAATGGGCAGCGCCATTTTGTGGGTCGTTTTAACCCTTTTTCGGCTGCTAGCAGGGGTTAAAAGCGCCCTGCTAGAGGCCGAAAACCTCTGCAAAAATGATGGTAAAGTGCTGTTAAAAATAGCAGCGCTTTACCGCTGACTCCACAGTGTGAAAGCAGCCTCAAGTTTAGGAGATATTCGCGTTTGCACTGGGCGATGTCACCAATGCATAAGCACTGCACTCTGGATGGCACATGGAGTATGCGGTCTATTGAGAACGCTGTGCCACGACCATGATTTCCTTGCACATGCATGGGAGTGACATTATCACATCCTGGATAGTCAGATGGCTGGAAAACACAAAGAAGGAAGACCAGGTGATGAAGGGAGTGCTGAAGGGAGTGCTGACAACGGTGACAGCACGCTGCAGTGCATACTAGCACATGACTGAGTCGCCATGTCTGCACCCGTTGACACAGACGCAGCTGTTTTGCCCCATCCTCACTCTTTGTCAGCAGCGGGAGCCACTGTGATCAGTCTGCCCAGAGCCGGGAGAACCTTGGCTCTCGTGCACAGTGCTGTATTGTATCATGAATGGGCTCAGGTAAGTATAAAAAGGGCTGGGAGCGATTCTGTTACACAGGTTTTTTTAACCTAGATGCATAGAATGCACCAAGGTAAAAAAAAGTTAGGCTTAGAACCACTTCACCACTATTATAGGATTTAACTACCATTTAGGCTCCTTTCACACTGAGGCATTGGGGGCGTCGGCGGTAAAGTGCCGCAATTTTTAGTGGCGCTTTACCATAGTTTTTGCAGAGGTTTTTGGCCGCTAGTGGGGCACTTGTAACCCCCGCTAGCGGCCGAAAAAGGGTTAAAACCACCCGCAAAGTGACGCTATGCCGGCACTGCCCATTAATTTCAATGGCCAGGGGCGCTTTATGAGCGGTTTATACAGCGCTGCAAAGATGTGGCTTGCAGGACTTTTTTGTTTTGGCGTCCTGCCAGCGCACCGCTCCAGTGTGACAGCGCTCGGGCTTTCACATTGGAGTGAGAGGAGAGGCTCTTTACAGGCGCTATTTTTAGCGATACAGCGCCTCCATGTGAAAGCAGCCTTATGGTCTCTAATATGACCACCCAAAACCATTTACTATGTGATGCACAAGCTTCATAAACTTCATTTTTTTTTTTTTTTTTCCAGCTTAAGGCTGGCCATGCATTATACCATTTTCTTGTATAATGTTCCTTTTTAGATTTACTAAAACCATATAATATGAGGTCAAACCTAAACATTTTCAATTTTGTATGCAATCAGGCAGGCCCTTGCACTACATAGTCGATGGTAAATCTAAAGGAAATTGAATAAGAAAATTGTATAATGTATGGCCAGCTTAAGTCAGATCCTCCATTTGTGTCTCATACACTTTCATTCCAGACACTGTGCTCAGTGGGAGAGTTTCAGCCACAGCGCAAGTGCTCTCAGAAAGCGGTGAGTATGACTAGATGCAAATTGGCAGGCTACGGGTTTGCAAATCTGCAGTGACTAGGCCGATGGCCATGTTCCCTGCAACAATTTTTTTTTTTTTTTTTTTTTTTTTTTTTTTCACCTCATTGGGCCTTGGGCTGGGTTCACACTGGAACACGCAGCAGCTCCATTCATTGTTTCAGGTCTGATTTCAGCCTGAATTTTGGGCTGAATTCGGACCTTAAATGGACCAAAAGACTCACAGGACTCCTGTGCAATTTGCACCGGAGATGTGTGAGCCGGCTCCATAGAGAGCCGGTCACAATCTCCTGCTATGCAAATTGGATGGAAACCCACATCCAATGTGCATAAGTGTGAACCCAGCCTTAATTAATTGTACTGAAAATGTATGGATGTGAACCTAGCCTAATGCATGTCTTTGATACATGCAAACAATGGACCCATAATAAAGAGGAGCATTTGCTTTGATTGAAGGACAGGTTCCCAATTTATGAAGTGCTTACTGAAACAATCCATAAATGTCCTAAAATAATTTGTAACCAATTAAAAGGGATCACCAATTTGAAAATATAGTTGCGATTTGTTGTTCTGCAAGTTAGATGATTGGACTAACCATTTGCTGGTTTTCAATCTGAACAGTTAATTGCCGAGCAGAACTAGAGGAATCTGCGTAACGCCTACAAAACTATAAGGAGTGGAAACTGATAAAATCGTTAGTGCATTCACGGAAACCTCCTTCAATAAATTTCCAAGTCTCATAGGTATAGCATTAAATGATCCTTAGACGTTTATGCCACTAAGCAGCACTGTAGTAAAGCAGATTTATTGTCTGCTATAAAGTCATAAGAAGGAAAATGCATTCCTTTCTAGAAAAGGAAAAGGGATATTGTCTTTTAGCCTTCTAATAAATATACAGGGCGTATGTCTCCTCAGTACAGCGAGAAAGGGTATCAGGTTTTTTGTTTGAAAACTTTGTGCCATTAATTTGAAGTGTCAAAATGTTTTGCAGTGTGGCATCAAATCGGTTTCTTAATAAAACCTATTGTAATAAATTTTAGAAGAAAAATACTTAAGCTAATTAGGTGGTTATAGTGTACAGATAGGGACAACTTTAACCTAGGTTTATAGTATGTTTAATGGGATGAAGAGAATTCTGTCTTTTGAAATATCAGAATTTCCAAGCTATGCTGTAGCTATTAGCAGAAATTAAAGTCTTACTAAACCCACAACAGTAAAAACTATCTGTTTATGCAGTAAAGCATGCTTGTTGTACTCGCTGTAGAACCTAAGGGGTTAATCCTCTGCATTATGTAAAAAGGCGCTTTGATCCTATCTTCTCTGATCTTCCCCTTTTTACTGTCCCCAATCCATCTGCTGATAGTACAAAGCCTTAAAGGCACTCTGCACATGCTCGGTTTGGTGTGTATTGCTAGAGTTTTATCTATTTATTGTGGGAGGATGCATGTGATCAGCACAGGGCCAATTAGCACTGTCCAGAGGGTCAGGGGTCATTCAGTTTCATAGGACAGTCAGAGGAGAATGAAAACTTACTCCTACAAGCTTTACCAGACACTGGTAGAAGTTGCAAGACTGCTATATACCGCTGATGAGAAAAGGTATTTAGCACTTTTTATATTTTCAAAAATATAGTGAACGCAGGGTCCTGGGTTTAGTAATACTTTAATGAATACAGGATTCTGAACATATGCCTCTTGCAAGGTAAACCTGGACAATGGCTATTGGTAGAGCACAGCATCTGTGTGTATCTTCATAAAATACTATCCCTAGTTTAGGATGTTTTAACCACTTAAGGACCAGCCTCGTTTTGAGATTTTGGTGTTTACATGTTTAAAACAGTTTTTTTTGGCTAGAAAATTACCTGGAACCCCCAAACATTATATATTGCTGTTTTTCTAACACCCTAGAGAATAAAATGGCGGTCAATGCAATACTTTTTTTTCACACCGTATTTGCGCAGCGTTCTTACAAGCACACACTTTTTTTTTGGGGAAAAAATTCACTTTTTTGAATTAAAAAAAATAGAGTATATAACAGTAAAATTAGCCCAATTTTTTTTTTTTGTATTGTGAAAGTTAATGTTATGCCGAGTAAATTGATACCCAACATGTCACGCTTCAAAATTGCGCCCGCTCGTGGAATGGCGAGAAACTTTAACCCTTAAAAATCTCCATAGGCGATGTTTAAAAATTCTACAGGTTGCATGTTTTAAGTTAGAGGAGGTCTAGGGCTAGAATTATTGCTCTCGCTCTACCGATCGCAGCGATACCTCACGTGTGTTTTGAACACAGTTTTCATATGCGTTCGCTACTCACGTATGCGTTCGCTTCTGCGCGCAAGCTCGTCAGGGCGCGTTTAAAACTTTTTTTTTTTTTTCTTTTTTTTTTTTTTTTAAACTCACTTTTTTATTCCTATTACTAGGAATGTAAACATCCCTTGTAATAGGAAAAAAGCATGACAGGACCTCTTAAATATGCGATCTGGGGTCAAAATGACCTCAGATCTCATATTTAGACTAAAATGCAATAAAAACATAAATAAAAAATTAGTAATTTAAAAAAATGTATTTAAATAAAATGGCCCTTTAAGAGCTGTGGGCGGAACTGACGTTTTGACGTCGCTTCCGCCCAGCAATTGTATTAAGACGGGTGGGGGCTATCTTCCCCCTCACTCGTCTCCATACCTGACAGGATGCGACCGCCTGCGCCGCTGCCGACGGCTCCGGTAAGCAGCGGAGGGCACCGAATCGCAATGGGGGGGGGCCTCTCCCGCCACCGATAAAAGTTATCTCGCCGCAGAGACCACTTTTATCTTGTAGCGGACCGCCCGCTGAAGACGAGGATACCGGGGTTATGGCAGCTAGCTGCTGCCATAACAACGATATCCTCCTTCAAACAAATCCGCTGTAAAACTGCGGCGGGCGGTCCGCAAGTTGTTTAAAGTCGTTTTAAAGGCTAAACTTTTTATTTTTTTATTTTTAGTATTGAATAGTGTCTGTTCCCCTGTTGGAGTTTCTCTCCCTCTCCCCCTCCCCTGT
This sequence comes from Aquarana catesbeiana, assembly GCF_042186555.1. Taxonomy (NCBI): domain Eukaryota; kingdom Metazoa; phylum Chordata; class Amphibia; order Anura; family Ranidae; genus Aquarana; species Aquarana catesbeiana. The sequence continues at coordinate 120,524,614 of NC_133326.1, read as the reverse complement.
TTACCGTTTTGACATTGAAAGTGAAATAAAAGAAAATGCTTAATTTTGGGTTGTCCCAAGAAAAGTAAAGAGGGGAAATCTTCCAATGGGAACACTAACTCTGTTGACCCGGGGGTCCCCAGAAGATTCCTTTTTAATTTGCAGTGATTTCCTCACTTCCTGTTTTTGCTATGGGACAGGAAGTGAAGGGAAATCTAAACTGGCGGGGGTTATAATCTTTTTGCTCTTTTTTTTCTAAAATGAAAAAAAAATGTACCTATAGTTCTGTTTTTAATGCATTATGGTTAAAAACTTTTTAATAGTGGGCCTAAATGTCACCTGAACCCAATCTGGGTCCAGCGCTGTGCACGTCTGCAGCAGCTCCTCTTTCCTCTACTGGCCCTCACAGGCTTGGCTGAGAGCATTGAGAGCCATTGGCTCCTGCTGCTGTCAATCAAAACCTGTGAACAGAGGGCGAGGCCAAGCTGGGTTTTGTTTGAATAGACGCAAACAGCCTGGCTGGGGACTGAGCACGCACAAGTGCCCCCATGTGAAGAAGCTTCCTATGGGGTAACTCGCAGGTGGGGAGGAGGGAGCTAGAAGCTCCGTTGGGGTACCGGAGAAGAGGATCCAGGCTGCTCTGTGCAAAACCTTTGCACAGTGCAGGGAAGTATGGTTTGTTTGTAAAGCTTGGATTTTTTTTTTTTAATCACTTTGAGTTGATTGCAAAATGAGTTTTGTGCCATAATCTGAGCTGCTGTACATTTAACCATATGTTTAGACTGTGTGTGTCTAAAAAGAACAGTCATGTTTACATGAATAGTAAAAGTAGGACGCCAAAATTTTGAACCCACAAAACCTGTGACTTTTCTAGCCACAGAGAAGCACTTGAAGTACTTTAAAGGCCCACTCAACCTATTTGTTCAGATCCTCATAGTTTTAAACACCTTTAAGGCCTGTGCTTTCTTCCATAGAGATTGGCTATTATAGAGCCCATCCATTCTGCCACCTCCAAGTACAATCTGTTGGTGTTTAACAACCTAAAGATTGTGAGGTCACTCTTGCAACACTTAAATTAATTTACTTGAATGTTATTGTACAAAGTATTTCTAAACATCTAGATGTGGCTGTGAGCAACCAACCCATATTCCATTTTGACCTCCCATAAGCCTTGTTCCTGCTTCCTTTACATCTGTATTCTGGGAGCAGTATGTGATGTGATCTGATGCCACAGATCTCTGCTCTCCTCTACATATCCCATACTCCATTTTGACCTCCATATGCATTGCTTCTCCTCAATGTTCTTGACACCTCATCCCTCATACTCTCCTGGGACCTCTCCAGCTTCTTTTTTTTTTTTTTTTTTTTTTTAGGATTCCAAGCCTGACTATTTGCCAAATGCTCACTAAGAGCCTGGTCTGAGTAGTGTGTATGTATGTATATATGTGGATAGATAGAGATATATATATATATATATATATATATATATATATATATATATATATATATATATATTCTATTTTTGGTTCCATTTTCTAGGCCTTGTTTAAATAGCTTAATATAAATCTCTTATAGGCATGGACCAGAAATTGGTATATTTAATGTTTTTATTTACTAGTTATTGCTACATATGGCAGCTAGTACAAAAATGTGTCTTACTGTAGTTGTATGAAAATGAACGTATATAGCTTTCCCAAGAACCAGGTCCAGGCAGATCCCGCACTGTTGCTCCTCTGACCAGGTTTCTGCTGAGCACTTGGCAAAACGCCTGGCCTGGTTTCCTGACTTGTTAATAAAGGAGGCTGGAGAGGTCCCGGAAGAGTATGAGAGATGTAGGTATTCAGAAAATGAAGAAGCAATACATATGGATTTTGGGATGGGACATGCAGAGCAGAGAAGAGATCCGTGACATCAGATCACGTTACCTATTCGATTTGCTGGTGTTAGCAACACATGGATGGCACATAGACCCCTGAGCACGTAGGCTGTGTCCCCTATTACATTTGGTTAATTTCCTCTTTAAGTAGAGTGTCCCGTTTACTGCGGCACCTTGGAGAGATGAAATTTTGCAGAAGCAAATATTTACATAGTAAGGTTGAATAAAGACACCAGTGCACCCAGATTCAACCTGAGTGAGTGTCGGTACGTGTCTACAATTGTCCCTATCCCTTGTACATTGTGTCTCATTAAGATACTCCTCTATATATTATTTTATTTAAGGTTCCCATATAGCACCGTGAATTTAAACAGCGCTCCACACATACATCGCACGCTCACATCGTCCCCACCCTCAAGGAGCCCACAATCCAAGGTCCCCAACTCATATTCCTATACTAGGGCCAGTTTTGGACAGAAGCCAATTAACCTATCAGCATGTCTTTGGAGTGTGGGAGGAAACCGGAGTATCCGGAGGAAACCCACACAGGCACAGGCAGAACATGCAAACTCCAGGCATGTAGTGTCGTGGTTGGGATTCAAACCAGCAACCCTTTTACTGCTAGGCGAGAGTGCTATCCACTACCCCACTGTGCCGCCCTGACTATTTGGATCCATAGCTTCTGGTATTGATTGGATTTAAAATCCATATTCAAGTGATAAAAGGAGTAATTATAGCATGTAATTCATTTACCCTTTACTGTGCTGCAGGTTTCCATTACAAGAATCAAATTCTCTAGAAAGAAAGATGTTGACCTTTCATCAATTCAACATCTCTTGAATATGATATTTTCACCACCAGCGGCTGTCTGTAAATTACAGATAAAATGCATTTAACACAAACCTTGGAAAAATCCTAATTAGATTAGAGAGATTTTCATAAAAGAAAACCCTAAAGTGAAATAAAGGAGAAAAAAAAAGCAGCTGTTCATTATCTTCTGCAAGTGAAAGTCTGGCACACCTTTTTAATTATCAGGAATTCAGTTGTAATCTTCATCCTATCATGTCTTGTGCAAGCAGATAATGTTCCAGTAACAGCCTGGAACCTGATAATTGCATACTGTAGGCTCACCAGTGCAAAATAAGTAGTCTCCCCACCCCCGTCTCCTAATTCCAAAATGAAAAATGCTGAAAAAATTAACCACTGCAATGCCTGGCTGTCTGCTATAAATGTGTCGGCCATACACCACCTCCAGTGTTTGTTCAGACAGACCTTGTCTGCTTTTCTTGGATGGAGATATACACGGAGGGGGAAAAAAAAACAGTGCTAACTATACTCGGTACCTACAATTCTTTGATAATGTACTTTTTAGAATTTTACGTACTTTTGCTTTCAATTCTACCTTGTCTTGAGTTACAGTTGGGCAAGTTGCCCAGTGCGTCCCCCAACCCCCCCCCCCCCCCCATTTTGTGGTTCCAACCCAAGCAAAATAGACGTACAGCAAAGCCAGTCCTGGCACAGAGTCAAGGGCTCAACCCAAGTACTGTCTGATCCTGCTCATCAAGAAAAGATGGTGAGTATTCAGCTACCAATATTGCCGTCAGCGTGATGTGCCACCCAGAATAAACATGTAAAAGCAGGCTGCTGTCCTTCCACTTAGGGGAGTACAAAAATTAGAGACTTTGTTATGACATTAAGGGTATGTACACACTAAGCCACAATATTCAACCAACTTGAAAAGCATGGGACCTGTATTCCACTTCCAGGAAGCAGATGAAAAGTTGCATTGCTAGTGCACCAACTCGCTTATAATGAATTTTCTTTATCTCGTCACATGGAGATGGCAACTTTTCCTCCTGAAAGGACTATAGTGACTAAGGGCAGCCTTACACGTTTCGAATCTTGGCTAGTTCCAGCCGACATTTGAACCATTAATGGGCAGGCTGAATGTATCAAGTTGATCGATTCAACTTTGGTACAGCCAGATTCGCTTGGGAATATCGCAAGTTATTTCTATAGCCGCTAGCAATAATCACTGTCTTCTCCCGGAGGGGACAGCCTCCCTCGCGCCCCCCCCCCCTTCTGGGAGTTTACGATGTATTGACAGGAAGGATTTCCATATCAGCACTCTATTGATTGGGGGGGTGGGGGGGAGAATCGTGCACATTTCTTTCCTGCAACCGTCTATGGCCTGCCTAATACTGGTACCCATTATTACGTGTGTGTGTGTGTGTGTATGTATGTGTATATATTCTCTGACAATTTACAGCACTTAAAATATATTCTACATTCATGTCCATCCATGTCCTCAAGGAACTTAGTCTTAGGTCCCTATCCCAAATACACACTAGGGCCAATTTGGAAAAGAGCCAGTTAATCTGTCTTCATGTCTTTGGAGTGTGGGAATAAATTGGAAGTATTTGGAGGAAACCCATGCAAGCACAGGGAGAACATGCAAACTCCAAGCAGATAGTGTCCTGAACAGGATTAAAAGTTCTAACCACAAAGCCACTGCGGTCTAAAGCCTAGTCCTGTCACATGGAGTGGGAACATAGGCGTCAATATACTTAAGGGATGAAATAGTTAAAGGTAGTCCATTCAAAATTTTATCACTTACCTTAAAAGTTATTTTTGGTGTTCTTTTTATTTTTTGCATGCCAACACTGCACAAGAGGAAGATTGTTCTGTAAATTAAATGCACATAGAACTATTAAACTCTGAAGACCTTCTAGTGTGCTTTCACAGAACGATCCTCTTTTTTTCCACACCAATACATTTCTACTTTTAACTAAAGCTGGCCTTAGACGGAGAGACCACGGGTTGCAGGAAAGAACTTCCCCCAAACACCCCCCCCCATCAACATAGTCAGTGTTGATGGGGGATTCCCTCCAATGGAACCATTGTGTTCTCCTGGCGGGGGAAGCTGTCCCTGCCAGGAAAACGCAGTGATTACTGCTAGCGACTATAATAGCCGCTAGCAATCATATGTAAAATCCGACAGGCTGGTTGTACCCAAGTTGATCCATCAATTTAACTTGGGTACAATCAGCCTGCCCATGCATGGTTTGAATCTCGGCCTGTCCTTGCTGAACCAGTGGAGATTCCAACCGTCTAACGTCCAGTTTTACAGGCCAGTGCAGAGTTCCCCTCGTTATTTTGTACATTGTTAAAACACCCACTGGCTACTGCCAGGTGATAATGTGCGTGTTCTTTAGTGAATTGACTTTAATGATTTACCTCCTTTTCTTTTTTCGGTATGCACCTCTCACGTTCAGTATTTTACTTTGATGAATTGACTCACTTATCTCATGCAATAGTTATGAAAAATTAGTCATGCACCTTTATATTGCATGCGGAAGTGAATTGACCGCATAGTTCTCACCATCATGACCTAGATTTTACATAGGGCTTCTTTTCCTTACCCCTGTGGTAGAACTGTGAAGAGGGAAAGTAGGTATAAATGGGGACTGGCATTGCAATTAACCTGTTGCTTTGTACTGTGTTTGCAAAACACGCAGTGGAACTGCAGGCACATTTTGGCATCTATGTACCATTGGGGAAATTTCTCTTCACTACCTTTCCCACAGTCATAACAGGAAGAGAAGAGACTACTAGTGTTCCCATTGGAAGATTTCCTATCTCTTCCTGTTCTGATCACCACTCAGTTTGGGATTTTCTCTTCCCTTTCACTCTTGAACGTTAATTAGGACAAATGGAGAGGATGAGTTTACATACCGGGGGCAAAGCAAAAAAAAAAACATGACAGGTGTTCTGATCCCTCTAGACTCTGTCCAAAACTAAAAAAGTTTTGCCTTCAGTTATACATTTTAGTATTTCTGAGACTCATAAAGTGCAAAAACAATGTCTAAAATACTCCTATTTCTTGGAGATCAATGCTGTTCTACACTTCCTTTTTAGTGTTGCTTGCCTGACCAAACGCTGAAAATCGTTGAGGGGGGAAAATGTGTGCGCATATTGACGAATCATCAGATCACATGACCTATGCTTTGTCATGTGACCAGCATTAAAAGGAGCCTTGAGCAGTGTTTTCTCCAGAATAGGCAAGTATTCAAAGGGGGGCTGGGCTGTACAGTGGACCCAGTGCAACGTGCTGATATCTGCGTGACTTCATTTAACAAATGTCAATGTAAGTCGCACAGAAATAGTGCAGGAACTTGAGTCGCAGAAATTTGAACACTTCCTTTGTTGCAAATGGGGTGTGACCTGTCATGTGACTCTTTGAACTATCAAGTCACATTTGTGTGAGCCAGGGCTTGAAGGAGTCTGTTCACTGTGTATAGTTGCTGCAACTTTGCTCCCAGTTTTGTAAACCGTATCCAGTGTGAAATTGCAGTAAATGGCTTCTGATTTTTAATTTTTTGTAAAGATTTAAATGAAGATTTGATGTTGGCAAAATCTTTTACAAGGTTTTTATGTGGCTTGTGTGATTGTGTTTTTTTTCCCCTTTGTGCAGCTGCCCTGTTCTCTGAATTTTTGTAATGACCACACAGTATCAAAAAGTCGGAGAAGTTGGAAATGAGACTGTTTTCTATTCTGGTCAATCATTAGCTATTACTTTTGTACTATGATAGTTTACCACTGCCACTGAATTCAGAGACTTCAGGTCCCATTCACATGACGCAATTTGTAATTATGAGCAGAATCACCACAGGTCAAAATTGCGACTAAGTGCATTTGGTCCCATTCCTAATGGCGCCCCAAATGTGGCGTGATTGTCGTGTGACAATCACAGCAAAACGCATGTTTGAAACACCCACCAAGCTTGTTGCCCAAAAAGGACCCATGCGCATCGGGCAACCCAATGACGTGAATGGGCTGCCCTATGTGCAAGACTCGTAATCATGTGAAAATTGCACAACAAAAATAGCGAGCAAGAACACTTGTTCCTGCTACACAGTATGTCAATGGGGCCTGAACAAAAAAAGTGTATATCCCTGCATACATTTCAAACTTTGAAAAGGCGCTTTGCAGTTCTGCTTTCCATTCCAATGTAAAAGGTTATTGGGCAGAAAACATGAACACATTTGTTATATTTATTTTTGAACATGATTATTATTTAGCTTTTAAAACAAACCTGACTTGTTTTCCTCCTTTCTTTCACAACCTATCTCCAGCCAGGATTAGTGAAAATGAAGTGTCCTAGGATAGCATAGGGTGGCCTTTGCACTCAATGCAGAGCTTGTTTCTTTTGTATGTAAACAAAGCAGAATTGGCTCCCCCAGGAATGCTGAAACTTCCTCTCCTTGAGGCCATACTACATAAACAAGCACTGCAAATAAGAATCCAGCTTTGTCTGTTTGTTTTAAATATTTATTGATTGTGTTTCCAGCTTTGAATAAAACACTGCATTACTTTTTTTTTTTCCCTGCTGCAATAATGGCTCTGTAGAAAGTGTGTGTGTGTGTATATGTATATGTATATATATGTGTGTGTGTGTATATATATATATATATATATATATATATATATATATATATATATATATATATATATATTTATTTTTTCTCTCTATCTATATCCTTTTTATTTTTGAATAACTGGTTATTTCTTTGACTGGCAGAAAATGTCATTAGGTGTACAATCGGACACAATCCTTCTTTTTTTTTTTTTTAATTGTTCTTGGCCAATTAAATGGCCTTACACTATCCATAAAAGAATCAGTGTAGATAACTGGACAGGGTGTTAAAGTGTATTTTACCATGAAACATAAATGTAATATTGCAGTTTACCAGTACTTAAAGCGGAAGTAGAGTCCGCTATAAAATTTTGTTTTTAAAACCGTTTTAGCAAGTGTAGAAAATACCTGATAATCTTACCAGATGTGAATGTATCCGTTCTTGTGAGCTTGAAAGAAGGCAAAAGGACCTTGTATTGTGTAAACTGTTAAACCCCTTGGTCCACCATGTAATTATGGTAAACAAGGCAGACATATTTAAAGTCCATCCCTGGCTACAATGAAGAAGACATTGACAAGAGGGGGGTGGTCTCAGAATTACCAAGATGCCAATTGTAGCAAGGGACTTTAAAGCTACATATAGATATATTAAAGCCCAACTCCAGGCAAAACAATTTAAACAGGAGAATTGTGTATCCGTTACATTTCTCCTGGGTCTTGATTCCAAAACACCTTTTTCTTAAGCCATCCTGCAGTATAATCACAGCTTCCTCTGAGCCAAGCTAAGCGCCTGCCCTGGGGTTGGGGTTTTCTAATATCCTGGAGTTGGGCTTCAATTTTTGGGGTTTAGATATGCTTTAAAGAAAATGTTTTGAAAGAAACGTGTTGACTTGACTGAGGCTACGAACTCTATTCCAGAATTCCTTTTTTTTTTTTGATGGAGATATCTTCATGTATGCTAATGTTTCTAAAATTTGCAATCAAAGAGAAAATGCACCTATAATACGATGTCCAGCCGGTGAAACGGACACATTAGATCTCCTAAGTGGAACCAGCATCGTATTTGGTGTCAATCAAAGCATAATTTCCTTCTGCTCAACAATATGTTGGTTGTTGTGTTGAAAATCAGATACACTTAAGCCTCGTACACATGATCGGATTTTCTGCAGATGACAAAGCGTCAGACTTTTGTCCGAAGGGCGTTGGCCAGGAACTTGTCTTGCATACAAATGGCACACGATTGTTGGCCCACAAACGTAGTGAAGTACTACGTTGTTTTTCCACCCTTTGAGCACCTTCTGCTAATGTTGTGGTGTTTGGTGAGCATTGATTCCGAGCATGCGTGTTTGTACTTTTGGACTTGTGTGTACACGCTCTCAAAATCTGACAACACTCCGTTGTGCACGGAAAATTTATAAACCTGCCATCCAACGGTTGTCCTCAGAAAGTTGGCCAACATTTGTCTGATGGAACTTTCAAACGGTCGGATTTTCTGCCAACCGCCTGTTGTCACACAATTCCTGTCGTAAAATCTGATCATGTGCACAAGGCTTAAATCTACCAGCTGATAGAGCGCTGCATGAAACCAAAGACCCGGACAACTTTTAAATCCTGTTCATTTTTATGGTTAATTGTTTTAAAATAATTTTTTTGTAATGGGGTGTGTGTTTGTGTTTTTTGTGTGGTGTTTTTTTTTTTTTGTTTTGTTTTTTCTTTATATTCATTGCAGATCAATGACTGAAAGCACTGAAGCTGGAGAGGCACCATGACAGCCAGTCATCAAGGCTTTTTTTTTTTTTTTTTTTTTTTTTTTTTTTTTTTTCTTAAAGCAAATCAACAGTCCCTGTGTTTCTTGTATTGCCATTTCCCCTTTAGCCTTTGATAATGAGTGGCGGGGTGTTATGTCAGCCCATTCAGCAAATTAGTGTATGGAACTGATTTGTTTTTAGTTGCTGGTTGAATTTGTGGCCACAGAATCTATAGCGTGAATAGGCAGTTTTAGGATCATAGGCTGTAATTGACAAATCCACTTCTTTTTGTCAAGGCTGCTTGTGTAATTTCCATGTCCGGGGAATACTAGGCTCATGCATGGCCTCTTTGCTCACAGTTAAAGGATACACAGAACACTGACAAATATTTTTACTATATTAACTTCAGTGTTTTCCTACCCTTTGTTTGAGCTTTCCTTTGTTATTCTATGGGTATTTGTGCTGATCTTACAGTATTTCATCCCTCTTGGGCCTCAGCATATAGGTTTATGAAAAGCTGGAGAAGGCCTTTGAGTACAAGCCACTTTCATCACCCCCTCCTAGTGACTTTCACACCGGGATCCAGCTGACTCTGCTGCCTGTGATAGATCTGTGTGTAGTCCTGGAAAATGCTGATAATTGTCTTGTCTCTGATTAACACACTGAGATGTGAAATTTATACTCCAAGGAGATGCTCAAAAGGGGTTTTCTCTGTCAGATCCCCTAATGAAATGTGAGTGATAGAATTTCTGGGTATGATCACACTTATCGATGTGAGAATATGCATAAAGGATTACGTCTGCCTTGCATGTGGCGTTCATTATAATTTGCTCTCCATAGATTATTGTTTAATTAAACCATGTGGTGGTTTTAATTACTGCCTTGTTCAAATCGGACCAACAGTTTATAAGCATTTTCTCATTAGTTTGTTTACATCTATCAGTATATAGATGATGTTGCACTTCCATTGTTTGACATTTTATAATGGGCACATTTTTTTCTCTGGAGGGTTAAAGAGTCTCTGAATTTAAAGAGAAACTTTTGAGTGAGGAAAAAAAACATTCCCCTCCGGGTGATCAATGTACATGGCAAGGATTTTAACAAACACTGTTGTGGAAACCTAGCTGATTATGCTCTAAAGAAAAAGTTTGATTTGTCTTTTGGATGCCGATTCTGAATGGGAGTGACATTTTTTTTCATTATTATTCAGCTGATGCACTTGCAGAGGAAAGTTGCAGTGTCACCATTTTCTTAGAAGTGATTAACCCTTTAGGAGCATCTAAGAGCACTAAATTTTTGTTGCAGAGGATGCACAAAATGTAGGAAAACCAGTGAGCCAATCACACAGCAGTAAATGACCCTTCTTGGGGAACACCTCTAAGTTGTCATATTACATTGCATTTTACAGAAAATTACAAATGATGCAGATTGAAAAGTAAAGGTCATTTTTAATAACCTTACAATATGGCTTGTGCCACAATTCAAATATCCTATTTATTTATTTTTTTTTTTTTAATTTGCTGTATTTTCTACAAAAATTGTGTTGCTCGTTTAGGTTTTCTTGGTTTTGACCCTACCAGCAGCAATTAGACTTTCTATTTGTAGAAATGCATTTAAAGGTGAAGTGTGTGTCTGAACATTTCCATGGCCTGTTGTGTCTGGAATGCCTGAGTTCTGGTGGCTTGGGTTGGTTGTCTCCCAAACCACTTTTGCCTTAAAGCTGAACTCCAGCTTTTGTTACACTTCTTTTTTAATAGTTTGTTTGGGCCAAGCTGGCCCAAAAGAACTTTGTTCCGTCACTAGCATGTGAGACCGCTGGATGTGTGGCATAAACTGTATGTAGCTGAGGCTACATACAGCATACTGCACTGTGTTCCGGGTTCAGTGCATACCCAGAACATAATGGAGTCTATCTGAGCGGCGCTCAGCCATTCTAACATTGAATACAAAGATTCCTCTAATTGGCTGAGTCAGAGGCAGGCTAATGTCACATCCTTTTTCTCAGCCAATCAGGGGATGCTTTGTATTCATTGCTAGAATGCTTTCTATGTCTATCTGAGCGCCGCTCAGACGATGTGTTCCCAGTATGAGACCGGAAGGTCTCGGCTTGAACCCGGTAGCCTCAGCTACATAAAGTTTTTATACAGTACATCCAGCGGCCTCACATGTTAGTGAGGGACATAGTTTGTTAGGGCCAGCTTGGCCCAAAGAATGTAAAGGTGAACAGAAGCTGGAAATGTGTTTTTAGGAGGCCTAGCCTGTGCACACAGTAGCTGTAGTGTAGTGAAAGTAGTAAGGCGTCTATAGGCGCCCTCGCTTTAGCTACAGTGGGGGCACTCGGCAGGGGGAGGAGCTGCCAGCAAGGGACCCAAAAAGAAGAGGATCGGGGCTGCTCTGTGCAGAACTATCCTTTTTTTTTTTTTTTTGTAGCCTCTCTTGAAAGGTTCTATGACTAATGAGCACTTTTGCATTTTGTATAGGAAGGCAGGCATGATTCAGGGCTTGCAGAACAGCCTTAGAGATGCATTAGAGCAGGAAGCTTGTTGGGAGGAAGTTGTGCAGACAGCAGGGCCATGCAGAGTCAATCAGCAGAGGTAAATGGAATACAGGATTGCCAGTCATTGTGGTAGAAATAGCAGGAAGTAAATAAACCGTGTACAGTGTTTTGGTGGAGTCATTTTTATTTTGTGAGGGCTTGTCTAGCTTTTGACCTTGTCAAATATTCACAGCCTTCATAGTTGTTGAGTTGTAATGTATAAATGGGTACTGAAGCCGTTTTAGAAAAAAAATGGAACAAAGACCAAAGCAGTTAGACATGTAACCAATTAGAATCCTTACTTCATTTTAACATTTAATAAAGCTCGATCTGTTGAAGATTCCATGTTCATATCCTTTTAGTTAAAGTGGAAGAAAAGCTTAAAGGGGTTTTAGAGGCAGAAGCTTTATCTTAAAAACAAAACAAACCTGTCATACTTGCCTTCTCTGTGCAGTTGGTTTTTCAGAGTGGCCCCGATCCTCTTCTGGGGCCCCTCAGCGGCGCTCCTGGCTCCTCTGAGCTTTTCAATCAGCAGATTCAGGCAATAGGCTGTAACCCTAATCAGTGTATTCTCGCATGGGATGCAAGTATGTGTGTGTGTGTGTGTGTGTGTGTGTGTGTGTATATATAAATAAATTTTTATTTATTTGTTTTTTTCACCCCCCCATTGGCCAGCTGACTGAACTGCAAAAATAGGTGTATACCATCCACATCAGGCTTTTCTGCCGATGGAGCTTTCAATTTAATGTTCATGCCGCTATCATACACACACTTGTAGCAGAACTGTTTTTTTTTTTTTTTTTTTTTTTTTTTATGCTATGTTCATGTCAAATGCCTGTCAATGTAACACTGAATTGAACGCAATATGCTCATTATTGCTCAAAAAGCAAGGGGGATGTGTTTTCTGTTTCTTTGTGGATTTTTTTTTTCTACCCTTGACTTACCTTTTTTGAAATATGGTTTTATTAATTTGACCTTTGCTTTTAATGTAATTATATATGGTCCCAAATGAGAGGAGTGAAATAAAATAAAACCTGGTTTCTTGCAACCTCAACGTAAGCTGATCTTTTTCTGGCCCCTGTCCCATCTGCTGGAATGTGCCACTTAGGGAGCCAAACTTTGAACCAGGTATTGCTTTCCTGTTTAATTGGCTGCGTACATTGTGAGAGAAGCTGTGGCTCTGAGTGTTTTTCCACTGTGGGGACATAAAGGACCCATTTCAAAGCACTGGAAAGGCGTAAACAGAAAGGGGGAGAGCACAAGGTAGCCTGTGTGAGCTGTGTGTACTTTAGTAGGGAGAGCGGAGAGAGGGGGTGGGGAAGGGAACACAAATGTCTTCATTAGGCTTCCAAAGAAAACTCTCCCTGAGACCGGAGGCCCCATATGGTATCATTTAGGTGGCCACACAAAGCAGAGGCCCAGCTATTGTGCTACTCGGATAGGACTGCAAAAGTAAAAAGGGAGAACTCTGCTTGGGCAGGTTTTAACTTTTTCTTTGCCACACATTTTTTTGCATATAAATATGACGCAGTAGGTTTTCTGCCACAAAAGTTCCAGACGTTAACCGAAATGGAACATTGCACAGCAGCTTTTCAGGCAGAATTGTACAAAATGATCCAAAAAGATGTAGCTTGAAATGTAAAGGTTATCCCTGTCTTGTCGGTCTAAATAAAAAGGTTGACTGATTTTTAGACTTTTTCACTTTGTTTTGTATTGTGTAGAACACACTTTTTCTAAAGCTTATAAGAAGCTTCAGAAAGCTTTGTTGAAACCTTGTAAACTGTTTCTAAAAGCAGAAGGTTTGGGGGGGGGGGGTTTTTTTCTTAATCCATTACGGTAAAAAACCTTTTGGGTGCAGCTCTCCCCTTAGCCCCCCCCCCCCCCTAATACTTACCTGAGCCCCATCCAGCGATGTGCATGAGAGCAACAGCTCTCCCAGATCTCATTGGCTCACACAGCAGCGGAAGTCATTGGCTTTGCTGCTGCCAGTCGCAGCCAATGAGAAGAGAATCGGGGTCGGTGTCCTGCTGTGCGTGTGGGAATGGCCATTCACAGGAGCGTGGCTTGGGAGCGAGCCTGCTTGAGTGACCCCATAGCAAGAGGCTTGCTGTTGGGGGCACTCGGCAGGGGGAGGAGGTGCCAGCAAGGGACCCAAAAAGAAGAGGATTGGGGCTGCTCTGTGCAGAACTATTGCACAGAGCAGGTAAGTATAACTTGTTTATTTAAAACTTTTGGAATCACTTTAAAGAAATATTCAGTTGCAATTTGGGAATGTTAAATCTTAAGTTCTTCGTTTTTCTCTGCCTGGAAATCCCCCTCCATGTTAGCCAATGTGTCCATGCACACTATGGCGTTTACAGGCAGAAAAAAACCTTTTTTGTTTTTTTGTTGTGCCCATAAGTTCATATGCCTCCTGAAGCCACCTATAGTGTGCATGGAAACATTGGCTAACCTCGGGGCGTTTCCAGGTGAAGAAAAATAAAAGCTCAAATGCCTGTAGGAGCAGCTTCTTTGAGCTGCAATGTGCATTAGCCCTAGAATGCATGGTCCTTTTTGTAATGGATAAGAACTACAATCTAGTTCAAGGTTATCTGCTGCTGTTCCTAATTAGAAAGTGTGAATATGCATGCATTTGGAAGCAAACTCTGACACGTGTTCAGTTTGGTTACTTCTACACTTCTGTTTATTACCGGGTGGTGCTAATGTTTTATATAGAGAGAATAATAGATTATATGTCATTGCTATGTCAGTCTAATAGTTACATCTCATTGGCTGAAATACAGGAAGAATGCAGAGACTTGATGCTGAGGGTTGGTGGTTGCTGGCGCTGTCTTCACTTCCCCATTCTTGCAGTGAGAGGGAGTGGGAGTTAGACGCCATCTTCAGTTCCAGAAGCAGAGCTAATCTGTATACTATATAATAAATAAGGAGTTTCTGATTATCTACGTTACATTCCTTCACACTTTTATTAGGTCTGGGCCCCCTCCCTAAAATAAAAAAATTAGCAGTTTGAGGCCAGATTCACACTGATGCATTAACGCTGGCTATTCTGTTGCATTAAAGCGGCCTATTCATTTTGTTAGTGGTCAATTCATTTTGAATACGTTTCCGAACACCCCTTTTAATATACCAAAAAAAGGTGCATGCACGATTTGTAACAAAGTACACCACGATGCATGTCTGCCTGAGTGGCCTATGGTAGGTAAGGGGGACCACGCTTCTTCAGTTGGGATTCTGGAGAATGCAGAGAAGCTTGCCAGAATACACTCCATCTGGACTGGTGTGTCCTCTTGCCCTGCCAATAATGCCTTTGGTGTACACTGCTTAGAGCAGCCTTTCTCAACCTTTTTCACACGGAGGAACAAATGCATTTCGCCCCGTCCCCTGGGGCCTAATCAGTGTCATGACTAAGCCCCTAGTGGGCAGGACAAAATGCAGTAGGGGGTGTGGCCTTTTGGCAGAGACTTGCAGGCAGGAGCCGATCTTATTCCCATACTATGGCGGCTGGTTGAGTTTTTTTTTTTTTCTCATTTCATGTATGCCCTGAGAGGTAAAAACTGTTCGTGCCCAAAAAACCCTTGGCAACCTCTGGAGGGTCCTGGTTGAAAAAGGCTGGCTTAGGGTCTCAAACTATCTCTTGTCAAGAATCCCTAGGTAATTGTTTTGTATTCATAGACTTCCTATTTTTAGAACCCTTTTTTGTGTGTGTGTTTTTGATTTTAAATACTTTTCTTATTTTACACACAGCCTTTCAATTTTAGGAATTGGTGTGTGTGTGGTTGTTTTGTTTGTTTTTTTTGTTTTTTTTTTTTTATGGGTGAATATTGTGTAAACTTTTTATAAAACTTTTGTCTGCACTGGTAGGTGTCTGGGAAGCAGAATTTGTAGTGTTGACACCTACACATCTGTTATCAGGACATCGCATTCTGCAGTTCTATTGCCAATTTTTTATTTTTTTTTTAAACTGACCGGCGCAAACTTTTACGTTTTTGAGTTGATATTCAAAACTATATATGGGACACTAGAGAGTGCATTTAGGAAATGCTGCTTTTCAGCATATAGCATTACCCAATCATCTTTTTTTTATTTTATTTTTTTTTAGATTTTCCTCTGTCACGTGCATGTGAACTTAGACTTTGCCAAAGCCTGCCAGATTGGCTCTTTACTGTATAGAAAAGCAATGTGCATTTTTTTTTTTTTTTTTAATGTTGCTTTTTTCTTAATAGAGTGATAACCTTACAACAAAACCTTGCAGGGGCTTGCAGCTGGTTGAAGCCCAATTGAAATTTCAGGAGAAATGCTTTTATGTAAACTTGGTGTGCAGGGAAACTATGCTGCAGAGGACAACCACTGGCTCCCGGCAGTGGTCTGACATATCTTGCTGTGACTTAGTAGGGAGGCCTTTCCTTCTCCCTGGAGCGGTTTTAATCCTGGTTCTTTTGTTCAGCCCGTGCGATTAAAAAATGGAAATCGGTCAATTCCCCCATCCACTTTAAAGCTGGCATGGATCGAAATTCAGCTTGTTCAATAGGAACCGGCCAAATTTCGCTCAGTGTTTGGACACTTTGGTTGTACAGAAGTCGATCTACTGATTCTCTATACAACCACCCTGTCGGGTATTTCCTGGTCCATCACTGCTGTGGTTTGATCTGGGGGCACTCTGCTTGGTGGAGGAGCCAGGAGCGCTGGCTGGGCACCTGAGAAGAGGAAGATTAGGTCTGCTCTGTGCAAAACCACTGCACAGAGCAGGTAAGCATGTTTGTTAATTTATTAACCAGTTCCAGCCCAGCAATTTGCTGGCCTAGCGGGGATTTCATCATTCTGGTTGGACGTCATATGACGTCCTTCCAAAACGAGCCGTGTGTGAGAGCTGTCACCGGCTGTGTCCGCCAGACACAGACGGTGACTGATCAGTGTACTGGCCGCTGCTGATACCATACGACCGCTGTGACCAATCTCGGCAGATCACATGACAGCTGTAAACGAAGAATGGCTTCCATTCATGCCATTCATTGGTACAATTGTGTTAGCGGTTATGGGTAGAGGTCGACCGATATATCGGCCGATATTTGACGTTTTTTTCTTAATCGGCATCGGCTGATTGTGCTGATTGTTCTGAAGTCAATACAAGTTGCCTGTAGTCTTCTGTGAAGCACTTCTCTCCCCTCTCTGGGCAGCCTGCCAAATCTGATAAAAAGAACCTGAATTGATACAATGTTTACACTTCTGAATGAGCTGAACTCTGTGTGTAGGAGTTCTCAGTTTAACCATTTAAAGACTAAATCTTTTCTGACACTTGTTGCTTACAAGTAAAAATCCTGTATTTTCTGCTAGAAATTCACTTAGAACCCCCAAACATTATATATTTTTTTTTAGCAGAGACCCTAGGGAATAAAATAGCGGTTGTTGCAATATTTTATGTCACACGGTATTTGCGCAGCGGTCTTTCAAACGCAATTAAAAAAAAAAAAAAAAAAAAAATACACTAATACATTTTTAAAAAAACTAAGCAGTAAAGTTAGCCCATTTTTTTTCGTCCAAAAGTTTTGATTACCTGTTTTTGTGTATTTATTTTTAAGATATAGTTTTTTTTAATATTTTTTTTTTATCTAAATTCTACATACAAGTGAACTGATTGGAGGTTTGTTTTGTTTAATGTTTAAATGTAAAAAATTTTCTGTATCACTTTAGGTTGCTTTCACACTGCAGCGGGCATGCGTTGACGGTAAAACGCTGCTAGTTTTAGCGGCGCTTTACCGTCATTTTAGCGGCGCTATTCGGCTGCTAGCGGGGAGCTTATAACCCAGCTAGCAGCCGAGGAAGGGGTTAAATGCGCCCCTGAAGCACCGCTGCCGAAACGCTTTGCAGGCGCTTTGGCAGCGGTGCGCATTCATTTCAATGGGCAGGAGTGGTGGTATACACCGCTCCAAAGATGCTGCTTGCAGGACTTTTTTTTAACATCTTGCCAGCGCATCGCCTCAGTGTGAAAGCACTCAAGCTTTCACACTGAGACTGCAGGGGAGCTGTTTTACAGGCACTTTACAGGCGCTATTTTTAGCCCAAAAGCGCTTGAAAAACGCCCCAGTGTGAAAGAGGTCTAACTGTTAAAATTTATGAGATGAAGGGGAAAAAAAAAAAAAGAAAAAAAAAAAATCGGCCTAATATATCGGCCCAAAAAAATCGGCCTAATATATCGGCCCAAAAAAATCGGCATCACATATCGGCCATCGGCCACCGAGATTTCTAAATATCGGCATCGGCCAGAGAAAAACCCATATCGGTCGACCTCTAGTTATGGGTCACAGTGATTGCATGGTACAGACTGGGAATATCACAGCCCATCTGTATCATGTGATTAGCTGTGGCTAATCGCAAAAAAAAAAACTAGAGGTGCACCGAAATTTTGGCTGCCGAAAATTATTGGCCGAAAACTTTTTTCATTCGGCCGATAGCAAAAAAACAGCAGATACCGAAAGGTGGCGGGGTCTGCCCCCTGTGCCGCCCATTGCAGGAATGTCGCCCTGGCGCCCCCCAGTCCTCCACTCCCTCTTCCCCTCGATCTCCCCATGTCACGGAGCTGAATTGTCCGGGCCGTAGTAACAATGTCCCGCCTCCTGTGTGGCGGGACATTGAATCAGTGTGACGTGATCACAGGAGGCGGGAAATTGTTACTACGGCCCAGTCAATTCAAACCCTGCTCCGTGACACACGGAGATGGCCACTCTTGATCCGGAAACAGGCAGGCTGCATATTATGGGCGCTGGTGAGGCTGCTGGGTACAGGTAGGTTGCATATGACGGGCATTGGTGAGGCTGTTGGGCACAGGCAGGCTGTATGTGATGGGCACTGGTGAGGCTGCATTGATCTCTTGTATCATGTCTGCAGTCTGACCATCTTCTGTATCATATCTGCTAGAGGTGCATCGAATGTGTTTAAGTAAGAGATTGAAGACCTGATGGAAGAGATGGTTTGAGATGGCAGACTGCATTTTTTTTTACCTTTCTTGCAAAGGTGCCAATAATGGCCAACAATAAATTCATATTAATTTAAATTGATATTAAATAAAAAATTGAGTATAATACAATTACATATAAAAATAATATAAATATTTTTTAAAAACTAATTTTCGGTTTTCGGCCTAGTGCATCCTTCCTTTTCAGTATAGGCACCAAAATTTCCATTCGGTGCACCTCCTAAAACAAACGGAATAAATTTTCATTCTGTAAAATGCTTGCTTACAGCCATAATGTGTAAATGGGGGGGGGGGATCCTGAGCACTTCCCCAGAGTAGTACAATGTTTTCGTGCTATACTGCACTGGTGACCAGTTATTTTCGTCTTCCTTTTTTCTAAAAAAATTATGACAAAATTACAACTTCAAAAAACCCGCCTTGCCTCTTACTTAATACCTTGGACTGTCTACTTTCCAAAAAGGGGTCATTTTGGGGATATCTGTACTGTCCTGACATTTTTGAGCCTCAAGAAATGAGGTGGGCCGCCAGTACATCAAGGCTTTATCTAGCTTTCTCTTAGTTGTGAACTGTGTGTAACTTTTCTACAGACTAATATACACTGATTTGGGTTATTTTCACCAAATGAATGTAGCAGAATACATTTTGGCCTAAATTTATGGGAAATTATGATTTGCAAAATATAACACTGAAAAATGGCCATGGCAGGTAGGGGGTGAAAGTGCCCAGTATAGAAGTGGTTTAAATAAAAAAACGAATCCTAAGGCCCCTTTCACATGAATGGCCTGCTCGGATCCGCCTGCCTGTTTTTCAGGCGGATCCGAGCGGGCCACCCATTGACATGTATGGGCAGTTGGATGTCAGCGGAGATATGTCCGCTGACACCCGCCTGCCATTCAATCCGACAAGATCCACTCAAAACAGATGGATGGTGATACGTTCACCATATGTCCAGTGGATGGAATGCGATGAAAACGGACAGGTTGTCCATTTTTTTTTTTTTTTTTCATCCGATCTTCCCATAAAGATCAGCGGTGCTCTGACAGGTCTATCCCTGCACAGTGAGCGAAGACGGACCTGTCATCTGCTGGCTCAGTGGGGATCAACTGAGCGATCCCCCTGTTGAGCTATCAGATCTGCCCTGTATGAAAGGGGCCATACAGTCTCTTTTAAGATGTAATATGGCTCATAGATATTAGTAAGGGTGCGCCGAATGGGTTTTTTTGGTACCGATACCGAAAATGACTGTTCTTAAAAAATATTTTTATACAGGAGATGGTCAGACTGCAGACGTGTTACAGGAGATTAATGCAGCCTCACCAGGTTCCTTTAAATGCAGCCATCATTTGTAGCCTGCCTGTGCCTCACCAGTGCCCAGCAGCCTACCAGTGCCCAGCAGCCTACCAGGGCCCAGCAGCCTACCAGGGCCCAGCAGCCTACCAGGGCCCAGCAGCCTACCAGGGCCCAGCAGCCTACCAGGGCCCAGCAGCCTACCAGGGCCCAGCAGCCTACCAGGGCCCAGCAGCCTACCAGGGCCCAGCAGCCTACCAGGGCCCAGCAGCCTACCAGGGCCCAGCAGCCTACCAGGGCCCAGCAGCCTACCAGGGCCCAGCAGCCTACCAGGGCCCAGCAGCCTACCAGTGCCCAGCAGCCTACCAGTGCCCATCATGCTGCCTGCCGTAGTATGTCAGACAGGATCAGAACAGGGCAGTGTTAGCAAAGCAAAGCCAAGAACAGTGCTCTATCTATGGAGGAAAGCTGTCAGCACACCGCGTTAAGGAGCGGCTTGTCGGTATGCTCAGCGGGAGGAGCATTATCAGTGTGCAGGTCTTGTTAATTGACATGCTGTTAGAAACAGTGAGCCTGCTCGGTGAAGTGAGCGGGCTCACTGTTTCTAACAGCATGTCAAACAAGTTCTGCACTCTTAACCCCCGCGGTACTTCACACTGATAATGCTCCTCCCGCTGATCATACCAACGAGCTGCTCCTTAACGCCGTGTGCTGACAGCTTTCCTCCATAAATAGAGCACTGTTTTGCTTTCAGCCGCCTCGTTGAGGAGGGAGGACAGGACTGGACTGGGGCTGGACAGGCACGGGAACACTCCAGAATGACAGCCCCGTACTGGGCGGCACCAGGGGCTGGGCCCCCCTTTTTTCTATGCCACTGTCGGCATCATTTCCTTTTATTTTGCCGAAAAGGCCATTTTCGGCCGATATCGGTATGATTTCCTTTTCGGCCAATATGTTTCGGCGCCCAAAATTTCGGTGCATTCCTAGATATTAGATGAGGATCTCCCAATCTGACTGGTTTCAGTCTGGTACATATCTGTCTATAAGCTACCCACTGACACTGCCAGCAGAAGGTTCTGGTGAGACACTTATTGGATAGGTTGACACTATTGGAAAAACAAAGTATTTTTCAATAGGTATTACTTTCTTTTGATTCACCTCCACTTGTAGTGCTTCCTGTGTGCCATCCTCAACTTGTTAAATATGCAAAATGGTTTTCCAACTTTTGAATAGATACCATGCCTCTGGACAATCAGATTGTGCTTGTAAGTCTGAACAGCTTGCCCTTCTTCCTTTTTATTTGCTCTTTAAAGCGGGGTTCCACTCAAATTTTTAACTTAATCTTACCCCCTTCAGTTAATTGCATAGATGTTCAAATGCCGCACAAAATTTTTTTTTTATCGCTGTAATTACCTTTATATTGTACTTTATTGTGGCACTTCCTGTCTCTCCTCCCATGGGAGTAGGCGTGTTTATTGCCTTTCCCCGGCGCCACACTGTCTCCTGGGAGCTTAGTGTCAGGCTTCCCAAGATTCAGTGCGGGAACAATGATCATGTGCGTGAACAAGCTGTGAATAAACAGCATTCACCGCATCCAGGAAATCAATGCTTGTGGGCTTCACATGCCCACAAGCAAGATGGAAACAGCCGGCATCACATTTTTAAAGTTATTCTTCAGTACGAAAACAGACAGAGGCGGAAATATTACACCCAAACTGTGAGTATTATTTTGGGATTAGCAAAGTGTCTCAGTGACCTAAAAAAAAAAAATTGGTCGCCGGACTCCCACTTTAAGTCACCCATATAGGTTAACCTTGAGAGTCAAAGTAGAAATAGTTCAGTGTTCTCTGAATATAAAAGTCACACTAGGGGTAAGAAAAGCTCTTCTTCAGCAGCACATTGATACTGAAATTAGATTGTGTAGTCGGGTAAAATGCTGGCTTAGTGCTATCATGGGAGACAAATCTAGTTCAGCTCTTATTGGTTTGTCCAAGGTTACATGAGACTTTCTGCCTCCTTGCTACAAAGAAACATATACCGCCTTGTGATCCTTCTGCAAGAAGCATATTACACTGCATATGCATTTCGTTAGCTTTTTGTTTGGCTTCCAGGTTTTATGATGTTAAAAGTACATCTAGCTGTGAAATATATGCCATTAAAGGATAGCTGGACTTTAATGTCCACCATTTTTACCAACTATCTCCCAGGTGGGCTCTGCATGTGTGGAAGATTCTCCATTCACATATTTATAACTCTGGTACAGATATGAAGTCTTTCATTGGAATGGATAGAGTTTACAAGTCTGTTTAGGGAAAAGCTTATGTACCTACCGCAAAGTATACTTAGGAGTTTGCTGTGAGGGATATTTAACCACTAAAGCTCCAGAAGATTCAGCCCCCTTTCCTGGCCAGGCTGTTTTTTGCGATACGACACCGTTTAACTGACAATTGCGCTATAAACAAAAGACCAATCATTTGGGAAAAAACATACTTAAAAAAAAAAAAAATGTAAAAAATCATCAGGTTTCTTCTTCAATTTAGGCCAATATGTATTCTGCAACATATTTTTTGGAAAAACAAAAATCCAAATAAGTGTAGCTTGACTGGTTTGTGCAAAAGTCTACAAACTCTGGAATATATTTATGGATTTTTATGGATTTTTTACTAGTAATGGCAGCGATCAGCAACTTGGTGGGATTGCAATGTTGCGACGGACAATATGGACATTGACTTTTTTTTTTTTAATTTTATTTTTTTGGGGGACCAGTGACACTAATACAGTGATCAGTGCTAAAAATATAAGCAATATATCACACAACTGTCAGCGTGGGAGTCAGCACTCACTGGCAGCTATAAGGTGGATCATAAGGGATTAATAACTGGGGAGGGTGGACAGACAACAAGATATAATGAATTAATAAGAATTAGTCCATAGTAGTAAGGGATATCAAGGAGAAGTCAAGGAGATGGCTCCACAGGTGTATGGGGATTGCACACAGTCAGCGGCAGCTCCTCAGCAGGAAATGGGAGTTCCCTCAGACGAACCAAAACAGCAGAAAGAGGGCGCCTGGGTCAGTTTGATAGTAAAAGCAAGTAACACTTTATTCAGATACTTTTATGTAAGTGTATCTTGCAAGCAGCACACAGGGTGGATGTGGATCACCAATCGAGCAGTCAACCGTCACAAGGGATGAGGAGACCACTGTGGGGATAAGCTCAGACCTGCCATATGGAGGTGTATAACCAGCAGCGTCTCCAGCTCTCACAGAGCTAGCAAGAGACCAAATCAGGAAGGGGGCGGGCTGCAACGCGTTTCTGAGGTGCCGCCTCCTTCAGGCAAACTTTAAGCTTATCCCCACAGTGATTTTCTCATCGCTTGTGACGGTTGATTGGTGATCCACATCCACCCTGTGTGCAGCTTTAAAAGATGCTTTTATGTAAGTGTATCTGAATAAAGTGTTACTTGCTTTTACTATCACACTGACCCAGGCACCCTCTTTCTGCTGTTTTTGAGTGCTAAATATATGCAAACCTGACCCGGAGTCCGCGGGTCCTGCTGTGTAAAATCACTGCAGGAGCGTGCGTGCCTGCTACCCGGAAGTGCAGGATCGTGTGTGTGTATATGTAGATAGATAGAGATGGATCTGTATTATCTCCGCCCTGTAGCAGTAAAACTGTTGTGGCAACTGGTTAAAGGAAACCTGTATGGGTGTCATTCCTGGCCTTTCATTCTGAAAATACTAGTTCCTTTACTGTCATGCTGAGCCAGTGGCTACAATACATTCACATTACTATGATGCTGTTGCATTGTGTGTGTGTTTATAGTGTCATTCATTGTGACTGGCACCCAAATGCCACTTTGCAGTGGCCGCAAAGACACCTGTGTACTGTGGTGGTGAAAGGTTCACATACAGTTTGTTAGTGGGGGGGGGCTTAACCTGTTTCTTGTCAGCACATGTGTACTGTAACATACTTGATTGGTGGCAGTGCCTAAAATAGGGCCAGTTCATACCTTAAAGGGGTTGTAAACCTACGTGTTTTTTCACCTTGATGCATCCTATGCATTAAGGTGAAAAAATGCCTGGCAGTGACCGGCCCCCCAGCTCCCCCGTTTTACTTACCTGAGTCCTAGAACGTGACCCATGGGGACGTGCTGTCTCTCTGCCTGGGGTTCTCGGCTCTTGATTAGGATAGATTGATAGCAGTGCAGCCGTTGGCTCCCGCTGCTGTCAATCAAATCTAATGATGCAGGGATCAGGGCCTAGTCCTGCATTTGGCCTCTATGGACGCCGAATGTTGGACTCGGGAGCACACCTGCAAGGCAACCCCCTGGGAGAGCGCTTCTCCCGGGGGGGTTATCTGATGTGGGGAGGAGCTGTGAGCCGCCGAAGGACCCCAGAAGAGCAGGTTCGGGGCCACTCTGTGCAAAACCAGCTGCACAGTGGAGGTAAGTATGAGGGTTGTTTTTTGTTTTTTTTTTTTTTTAAACGAACCCTTACAATCACTTTAAACCCATGCCAAAAGATTATATTACTGCCGTGTGGAGAAAATAGCACCATGAATCATTTAAATGGGAGTATATTTGGAATGTGATCTAAAACAAAAATTTTAAAAGCTCGTCTTCCACATTCACTAAAATAACGGAATGTTATCAATTACTGTTTCTGTATATCATGTTAATGGTATATAAGGTCATGTGCTCTTGTTTGAAACATCCCACAAAACTTGGTTACATCAATTTGATGCTTTTTAATGGAGTCTCATATTCTTTATGTTGTAATTACCTTCCAGTAATAGTCTGTATCCTTTTTATATAACACATTGGGGGGGGGGGGATTATTCAACTTTTATTCTCTCCCCTTTGTCTGCACTGGAGTGCAGCCAATCCATTTTTTCTTTTCTTTTTTTTTTTTTTTTTTTTTTTTTTTTTTTGTGTTCCATGCCATGGGAAAAAAATTAGAGAGGAAGCTGATTGGTTGCTATTAGCGTTGCACCGATTCTAGTATTGGTGCAGATACAGAATATTTGCACAAGTATCGGTACTCGTGCAGATGCACTGATACTTTCAGGCTCGGTTCTTTGAGCTGTCAGTGGGTCTCCCCTGTTGACAGCTGAAGTGTTAAAGAAGTCCGGTAATTGGAGCTGTCAAAAAAAAAAAAAAAGCAGCCGGAAATGTTTATTAACAACATTGCTCAGTTGCTGAAACACTAAAATTAAAAAAAACATTGTTTCTTTTGCTATCTTTCTGTTTCTTCATTTGCAGATCAAAAGGATGAACAAATATGCCTCTGTTTAACCCCTTATTAATTCTTAATTTACTCTAATCAGCCTTAAATAACTCCCTATTCTCCATTTAATTATTTTCCTGCTTTTTATATATAGATAGAGAGATAGACACATTGAAGAATAAGCGCAAAATTAAAAAAAAAAAAAAAAAAAAATTTATTTGTAAATAACTTTTCAATGCTTTGTATCATTGCTGACAGCTGATGTGAAAACAAAACCGTTGCGGTAGGTATCGGTAATTTGTATCAGCGAGTACTGAAAAAAAAAATGATCGGTACTTGTAAAAAAAAAAAAAAAAAAAAATGGTATCGTGCATCCCTAGGTGCTATGGACAACTGCACTAGTTTTTTTTCTCCCGTTCGTTTTCTTATCCCTGGATAATGGTGTTTGTTGTCCTTCTTCATATGAGTGACATTTGGGGAGCTCTATCCATGTAAAAGTGAGTAACTTGTGAAAGTTTTATAATATTTCTCACCACAGAGGGCCAGCCCAGATTAATCTTTGCAGGGAATTTTGGGAAATAACCATGTCTTCATCTTGAAACCACAACACACAGGTTCTGGGAGGGTTTTTTTTTTTTTTTTTTTTTTTTTTTTTTATCAAATGCTCAATTGGATTTCTTAAGCGACTTGATGCAATTGCATAGAAGGACATTTTATGTTCGGAGCCCTGCTTTGGTATGTAGACTTTAATATTCAGCTACCTAGCTAAAACAAAAGGTGTGTGTTATGGATAGATGTTAAAGCTAAATTCTCCTATATAAAGGACTCTCGTTAAGAAAGTCTAAACGGTGTTCCAGTACGATTTCCCCACAGCGCAGCGTACCCTGTGAGTTGTGTGGTTTTTTTTTTTTTTTTTTTTTTTTTTTTTTTTTTTTTTTTTTTTTTTAAATGCGGGTCACCTGCGCTTTCTATTAGTGCATTTTTGGGTTGAGTGGAAAAAAAACCTGACTGCGCATGTTGGAGCCGCTGTACTAACAGTGACTAGGTTTGCACACATCTCAAGGAGGGATTTTGGTACACTCTTTACAGATCTTATCTAAATCCTTAAGGTTTCATGACTGTCACTTGGCAACTCGAAGTTTCAGCTCCCTATGTACATTTTGTATAGGATTAAGGTCTGGAAATTGGCTAGGCCACTCTATGGCCTTAATATGCTTATTGAGCCACTCCTTTGTTGCCTTGGCGGTATGTTTTGGGTCATTGTCATGCTGGAAGACCAATCCATGACAGATCTTCGGTGTTCTGGCTGAGGGAAGAATGGTCTCATCCAAGATTTTACAATACATGGCCCTGTCCATCGGCCCCTCAATGAGGCAAAGTCGGCCTGTACCTTTAGCAGAGAAACCGTCCCAAAGCATAATGTTTCCACCTCTGTGCTTGACTGTAGGGATAGTGTTCTTGGGGTCATAGTCAGCATTTTACTTCCCCCAAACACGGCAAGTCCCCCTCCTCAAGAAGGCACATGTACAGTCATGCCAATGAACATCTAAATGCTTCAGAGAAGGATTGGAAGAAAATGCTGTGGTCAGATGAGACCAAATTTGAGCTCTTTGGCATTAACTTGACTCTCTGTGTTTGGAGGAATAAAAATGTTGACTGTGACCCTAAGAACACCATCCCTACATTCAACCATGAAGGTGGAAACCTTATGCTTAGGCTGGGACAATATACTTCACATTCTCATGATTAATCCTGTGATGTCTGTAATTTTTATGTTTTTGTTCTTTAGTTGCTATTTAACTTTCTCTTATTCTTTAGGGAGTAATTGGTGGAGGAGGGAAGGCCCTTCACTATAGTGCTGTGTAATGTGATCTCCAGGAACATTAAAATGGCGCGTTTGACCTGTGCTTGCAGGAGACGGTCATATATGTGGGCAAATGCTTCAAGTTACAGTATCAGTGTTGTAGACTTTCACTTTTGACCTCTGGAAGATGATGCAAGCTTAGATGTGTTAAAGTATTTTTTAATGTAATGTTTGTCACCATGTTTATTAGCTGGCATGGAAATAAACTTTTGCTTCCATTCCTTGAACCCGTTTTCCTCTCACTGTTGAGGTCAGCAGGTAGTCTGAGTTGTATCATCTACAATCGCTGAACTTCCTTTGCTAAGAAACTTGAATTGCTTGCAATTGTGCTCCTGGGTGTTGCTTTTTCTAGTAGTGGTGTCTGCCATCCCAAAGAAAAAAAAATTCCTGTATGTATTTAAAATGTGTATTTTAAGCTATAGTTACTTTGGGTTATTTTCAGAAATTCACCAAATTTCGCTCAGGTTACAACTTAGAGATAAAGTCAATTAGATAATTCTGGACCCTTATTTAAATCTTCCTTTATGAATTTCAGGGTGGATTTGGTTTAAATCGCTAGTCAAAGGCTTGTTTTAAATCAAGTCGAATAAATCATAATTTTGAAAGAACTGATATATCTGTCCTGCAGCGGCTCCTCTGATCCGCTGTGGAGTTAATGACAGTCCCATTCACTTTAATGGGATGGCTGGTGATGCGGCAGTGACATAACAAGGTGAGGGAGGTGGCGTCAGCAGGTGAGTGGATGCCCGCTAACAAGCGCTGCCATGATGGATCTGAAATGACAGGTGCTCTTTAAGTGTAAGGACTTATTCTTGCTGTTAGAATCTTTAATATTTGCAAACAAAATAAAGGTTTCTTGTTTAGAATAATAGGCAGTCAGGTTAATAAAACAGATATCTGAACCAATTCAGTCATACAGTTTGAAGTGTACATAGATTTGCAAAACAATGGGTTAAAGGGATATTCCTGAACTTTGGTTTATCTCATGGTTACTGTGAAATTGTGTGACTGCATCAATGCAGTGCATGTTATCACAGCTTGCATTCATTGGATGAATTTACCAAAAATGTAAATATTGTAGAATATATAGCCTCATGCTACACAACCAAGCTCCATTTCATGCGGAATAAACTAAATTATTAATGTATCTTAAATAGAAAACAATCCTTTAGATTTTTACTCCAAAACCATTTTATCAAACAAATCTGATTTAAATAAAAAAAAAAATCTCATTTTAAAAAAAATCATTGATTTTATATCCACCCTGATGAATTTACATTAAATTGTTGTCTTTATTATTTTAACTCCTTTTTTTTTCTTTTCTTTCTTTAATATACTTTGATGACTAAATGTTAATTTGGCTTTAAATTAATATAACGATGTTTATGTTCAATCCAATGTATACATGTTATAAAATGTTTGCGATAGTATGTGAAATACAAAACCTTGTATGTTTTAATTTGTTTAAAAAAAATAAATGTATTGTACTCTTAAAATGTGTATTTAGCTGAAGCTGCTGTATAAAGGCCATTCATTGTTGTACGTAACATGCATGTGGTCTGGATATGTATTGTTTCACCCTGCACACATTGGTTATCCGGTGAGGAAACAATAGCGCGATGAGCAGGAAATCATTAAAAAGTATGTGGTTCCTATGTGTGAGCCGCAGTTTTCTCTGTGTGTGTAGATAAGAGCAAAGTGGTTTCTTTGGGAACTTTCCAGACTGTTAAACTGAGTCATAAGTACATTTTCTGATGATGCACATTTGAATCTTTGAACATTGGGTAAAATGTCTGTGTGTTTTTTAGACAAATGTGTATCTTTTCAGTTGCTTCTTTTTTACTCTATAGGATTTAGTCCACAACTGCAAAGGGCCCATTCATACCTTGATGTCCTGGTGTGTTGTGCTAATGCATGCCTGTTAACATGTTTTTCATGGATGGGCTTGGCAACACACCAGAATGTCCAAAAAAAAAAACGGAGCATCAAAATGTACGTTACAATACATGTGTGTTAGAGCCACGTTGCCTCATCACTTATGGGTGACTTTCAAAATTAACAGCTCCACAACATGCTATTGCATGCAATGTTAATGCAACACTCCACAGAGCAAAATGTGTGTTTGACTGGAGTTCTGCTTTAAATCTGTACATTGCTTTAAAGCAGCCCCTTTCAAAATGACTGTGCTGCCAACGCATCCGATTGGAAATTTTGGTGCCGAAATCAAATTCAGAATGCACTTGGCCGAAATTAAAGACAGTTTTTGAGAGAATGCATATTTTTAGGTATAATTGTATTCAACTTTTTAAATTGATATCAGAAATTTCAATGCATATGAATTTATCGTTGGCCATTATCAGCACCTTTTAGCACAAGGAAAATGCATCTTTTTAACGTCTATGTATGTCTTCACACTGGTCTGTTGCGCTTTTCTTGTGGTGGTAAAAATCTTGCTGCATTTTTGGTCAGTTGAAAAAAAACAAACGCATCTTCCTTTTGAAATGCATTAAAAACACAGCAAGAACACATTACACACTCATGTTACGTTTCTGATGTTGAGTTTTTTTTTTTTTTTTTTTTTGTCACACTACCTATGAAAAACACCATAAAGGCATTAAAATCATGGCAAAATCACATGCATTTTTGACGTAATTATCAGCACCTTTTTCTCTACCGGACAAATGCAGAAAGTCGCCATTTTCGCCCACCAAGATTTTGGTGCAGCTCTAACCCAAACAGGCTTAACATTGCATGTGACCCTTTTTTCTAAAGCAATGCGTGCCAAAACACTACCTTGCATTGCAAGCTGCTACCTTGCAGGTGTGGTGTTTTTAGGCTGGATTTACACCACGCCCAGTGTATTAGTTCACGTTGGTAGTCATGAAATGCTCTTGAGTTGACATCCTGGGTTTAACGTGTTGCATTGATGTGCCTTTTTTTTTTCTAAACACATTTCATCAAAGCGGTAGTAAACCGCAAGAAAAAAATTTGGCTCCCTGCAGGTTTAAGTTATAATATAATGTGCTAGTATGCAGTCCATACCACTACAACAGACTTACCTAGAAACGGAGCACATCAGCGCAGCGCTGTCAGGGCTCCCCCGTGTTTCCTTTTTACTTTCAGGGTTTGCAGACTCCAGCTGTATGAATGGCCAGGGCCGCGATGACACTAGAGCCACGGCACAGGTATCAAAGCACATGCATCGGTGACGTCACCGGCTGCAGGCTGTGCGAATATCTCCTAAACAGTGCAAGTTTAGGAGATGGTCACTGTACTTACTGGTAAGCCTTATTTATAGTCTTACCTGTAGGTGCAAGTTAAAAAGTGGACTTTACTTCCACTTTAGGGTGCATGTTTTTTTTTTTTTCACAGCAGGACCCAGCAAGCATTGTTTTCTCTTCCTTTAACCAGTGTTGAAGCGTGCATTGTAATGTTCTGCCACTAGTCGCACACCAGTGCAATACATTGGTGTGAGTTGGGCCTATTGGACTTGCACCCAATTCACACTTGTGCAACTCGTCATGCGACTTTGGACATCAGTTGCATGACAAGTCATACCCCATGTTTTCCATTGATAACCATTCATATATGTGCAACTTAAAGTAGTTCATGCGCTACTTTTGGTCTGACGTTCATGCAACTTGAGGGCTCTAGACTTCAGTGTTAACCCTCAAAAGTTGCATGAGTCGTACCTTAATGTTTTACATGTGGGTCCGCAGAGGAACAACAAGTCTCCCCCATCCAAAGTTGCACTCCAAAGTCGTGTGAGTTTGGAGTCTTACAAGTGTGAATGGAGCCCTAATGGCTTTCAGCCAGTCGTTGCAATGAGCCTATCTTGAACCACACACACTTGAACCAGCATGGTATGAATGGGCCCTAAGTGTAGTGTGAGAGACTTGTAGATCTCAATGGAGCACAATTTCTATGACACCAAATTTGCATTCTATAGTTGATTACTTCCTCCAGCCCTATAACATACCTGGGGCCAGAGAAGTAGTCTGCATGAGCCTGTGCATTACAACAACTATGCATTCATTTTGTGGTTACAATGCTTTGCAAGCTCCAATGCAAAAAAAGAAGCAACTTGCACATTTTTGCTTTTCAGTATGAGTGTGATGTATTCATTACATTTATAAAACCGTTATATGTGCCTTTAAGACTCTTTCCAGATGTTTATTAATAGTGCTTACAAGATTCATGACGGCATACAGGCTGTACCCTACAAATGCACATTTGTTTTTCTCAGAATGTACTCCAAGTGCTTGTCACACTTTGTGAGAACAGCAGTCTGTTTTCTCAAATCCAGTATTTATTGGTGCCATGTCATTTTGGTCAGTATTTTTTAAAACATTTTGTGCTGTTCCAGTTTAGGAAATGCTCAGCTAAGAATTCTAACACCATAATCTATTGGTTCTGTATTTGTCATGTAATATTTAGAAAATGAATAATACATTCATAATAAATGTGAACGGGCATGAGCAGCATTAGACAGTTGGTTGTCAGCTTGTCTCATTTTATGAGCAAAAAAATTATAAACAGGCAGGACTATATCTACAGTATCTCACAAAAGTGAGTACACCCCTCACATGTTTGTAAATATTTTTTTTTTCATGTGACAACACTGAAGAAATTACACTTTACTACATTGTATAGTTGTGGCGTACAGTTTGTATAACAGTGTAAATTTGTTGTCCGCTCAAATAACTCAACACACAGCCATCAATGTCTAAACCACTAGCAACAAAAGTGAGTACACCCCTAAGTGAAATTTTCCAAATTTAGCCTAAAGTGTCTATTTTGTGTGGCCATCATTATTTTCCAGTACTGCCTTTAACGCTCTTGGGCATGGAGTTCACCAGAGCTTCACAGATTTCCACTGGATTCCTCTTCCACTCCTCCATGACGACATCATGGAGCTGGTGGATTTTAGAGACTTTGTGCTCCTCCACCTTCTGTTTGAGGATGCCCCACAGATGCTCAATAGGGTTTAGGTCTGGAGACATGCTTGGCCAGTCCATCACCTTTACCCTCAGCTTCTTTGGCAAGACAGTTGTCATCTTGGAGGTGTGTTTGGGGTCGTTATGTTGGAATACTGCCCAGTCTCTGGATCATGCTCTGCTTCAGTATGTCACAGTACACCTCACCTGGTTGCTGACACACACACACACACACACACACACACACACACACCAACACACACACACACACACACACACACACACACACACACACACACACACCAACACACACACCAACACACACACACCAACACACACCAACCCACACACACACACACACACACACACACCAACCAACACACACACACACACCAACCAACACACACACACACACCAACCAACACACACACCAACCAACACACACACACACACACCAACCAACACACACACACACACACCAACCAACGCACACACACACACCAACCAACGCACACACACACACCAACCAACGCACACACACACACCAACCAACACACACACACACACACACACACACCAACCAACACACACACACCAACCAACACACACACACACACACCAACACACACACACACACACACCAACACACACACACACACACACCAACCAACACACACACACACACCAACCAACACACACACACACACACACACACACACCAACCAACACACACACACACACACACACACACACACACACACACACACCAACCAACACACACACACACACACACACACACACACCAACCAACACACACACACACACCAAATAAGTTGATCTTGGTCTCATCAGACCACAGGACATGCTTCCACTAATCCTTGTCCTTAGTCTGCTTGTCTTCAGCAAACTGTTTGAGGGCTTTCTTGTGCGTCATCTTTAGAAAAGGCTTCCTTCTGGGACAACAGCCATGCAGGCCAATTTGATGCAGTGTGCGGCATATGGTCTGAGCACTGACAGGCTGACCATCCCCACCCCTACCCCTTCAACCTCTGCAGCCATGCTGACAACACTCAAACATCTATTTCCCCAAGACAACCCCTGGATATGATGCTGAGCACGTGCACTCAACTTCTTTGGCCAACCATGGCGAGGTCTGTTCTGAGTGGAACCTGTCCAACTGCTGTATGGTCTTGGCCACCGTGCTGCAGCTCAGTTTCAGGGTCTTGGCAATCTTCTTATAGCCTAAGCCATCTTTATGTAGCGCAACAATTCTTTTTTTCAGATCCTAAGAGTTCTTTGCCATGAGGTGCCATGTTGAACTTCCAGTGACCAGTGTGAGAGTGATAACACCAAATTTAACACACATGCTCCCTATTCACAACTGAGACCTTGTAATGCTAATGAGTCAAATGACACCAGGGAGGGAAAATGGCTAATTGGACCCAATTTGAACATTTTCACCTTGGTGTGTACAGTACTCACTTCTGTTGCCAGCGGTTTCGACATTAATGGCTGTGTTATTTTGAGGGGATCGCAAATTCACACTGTTATACAAGCTGTACCCTCACTACTTTACATTGTAGCAAAGTGTCATTTCTTCAGTGTCACATGGAAAGATATAATAAAATATTTACAAAAAGGGAGGGGTGTACCGACTTTTGTAAGATAGTGGATGCTGTATACCATAATTTATTAACGGATGTTTGACTAGTGCTTCATCCTGCTGCAGAGTATGTAGAAACATTAGACCATAAGCTATACGTTGACCAGCCATAACTTTGACTACCCACCCTAATAGTAGGTCCCTCTCTTGCCACCAAAACAGCCCTGACTTGTGGTATGGACACCTAGACATCTGAAGGTATGCTGTGGTGTGTGGCACCAAGCCATCAGTAGCCGATCCTTTCAGTCCTGTAAGTTGTGAAGTGGGACCTCTATGGATTGGACTTGGTTTTTCCATCACATCCCAGAGATGCTCGATTGGGTTGAGATCTTGAGAATTTGGAAGCAAACACCTCATACTCCTGTTCCTCAAACCATTCTTAAGCCAAGCAGTGTGGCAGGGCACATTATCCTGCCCTCAGGGACTACTGTTTCTGTGAAGGGACGCACTTGGTCAGCAACAATGTTTAGGTAGGTGGCATGTGTCAAGTAACTTCCATATGAATGGCAGGACCCAAGGTTTCTCAACAGAACATTGCCCGAATTATCACACTGCCTCTACCGGCTTTCCCTCTTCCCATACTGAATCCTGGTGCCATCTCTTCTCCATGTAAGTGACACACTTGTACCCTGCCATCCACATGATGTAAAAGAGAAAACCTGGTTTATTAGATCAGGTCACCTTCCTCCATTGCTCCGTGGTCCAGTTCTAATGCTCATTGTAGGAGCTTTAGTTATGGACATGGGGATCAGCATTGATACCCTCCCCGGTCAGTCCCATATGTTGTAATGACCATTTTTTTTTCCTGCTTTCAACACCTCAACTTTAGAATCTGTTCACATCTAGGCATCCCGGATTGCGGGCGGGACCGTGGGCGGAATCGCCGTGATTCTTTTCCGCAATCCTGAATCATGCCAAATTGCGGGATGCCCTTGCGATCCCCGTTACTTCCATTGGCACCCCGATTGTGGTGTGTTTTGCCGCAATTGTCGCCCAATGAATCGTGGTAAAATCGTGCAGACAGAATCGCAGAACTTTTATTGGGCAACAGGCGTACCACGATTGCTTGCACGATTTTACCGCGATTTGTCGGCCAGCCATCCTGGCAAAATCACTTTGTGATCGGGTTGCCATTGGAATCAACGGGGATCGCAAGGGTGCCCTGCGATTTGCTGTGATTCGGGATCACGGGCAGAATCGCGGCGGTTTCCACCCATGATCCAGGACGCCTAGATGTGAACCGAGCCTTAGGGACAACATGTTGCTGCCTGATATATCCAACAGACTTCAGATGACGTAACAAGATAATCAATGTTAGTCACTTAACCTGTTAGTGGTCATAAAGTTATGGCTGATCGGTGTATTTCTGCACTGTATAAATGAGATCAGAAAAGCTGCCTTGTAGAAAGTATTGTCAATTTTGTACTACTTTCACCTTCTGCTCAAGTTTACGTAACCATCCCCCATAGTCTGCTTAATAATGTGTTATTATTTTTCATAGTCTTACTGGGTTTCCCGTTAACATTTGGCTTGAAACCTGAGCAGTGTTTTATGTAATAAATATGTATTGCATATGGGCTTTACACTTGAAGGAATGCCTTCTGATGCACTTGAAGGGAGTCCTTACTAATGAAACTGCTTTATTAGTGGAACCTTTGCAGGAAGATCTTATCAAATCATCCGCTGTTCCAGGTGGGGGAGGGGGAGGTTTACTTAGTAACAGATTTATGTGGTTTCTCGTTTACCCATGTATTCTAATTAAACTACAATTAAATATCATGTGGGCATTAAATCCTGAGAGTTCCTAGTCCATTTACCCAGATAAGCCATTAAACTGTATTTAAAGGCAGATTATAGGAGCTTTAATCTGCTTTAAAGGGTGTTAGAACGGAACCAGTCAGATTGGAGAGCCAGGGGCGGAGAGATGTAATCCATAGGCTCTGCAATCTGCAGACCTTCATGCTACATTTTTGTAGGGATCTTCTAATTAAAGCTTAACTCGATACACACACTAAAATGAATGCTTTTATGTTTAATAAAGAGTTTATTAAATGTATTTTTTAATGCAGAAAGGCAAACCTTTTTTTTTACCATAGATAAAAAGGATACATTTTTTCCCTATTTGTCCCATTTCAAGTGATACTAAAATGTATGATGATTCTAGTAAAAATTTTTGCAAAGTTATTTATAAACTTTCTTTAGAAAATGTTTGCATTGCACTGAAACATTCTATTAAATATATAAAATACAATTATTTTTTGTTCATTGTCAGGTTGCTTTAAAGCAGTATAAAAATAACAAAATGCTGCACTTAACCCAAAAATATAAAACGCCAAAAAGCAGCTGACACACAGACAAACCAAGTCCACTGGAAATTTAAGTATATATAAAATGCAGCGCTAAAAGCATCCAACATGTATTAAATATGCATGTGGGAAATGTGTATTATAATATATAAATGGTGTGCTAAAAAACACAAAAAAATCAACATATAAATGTGGAAAGACAGCAGTGAAAATCAGCAATAAAAATCAAAATGTCAATAGTGAAATATGGAACAGCAAAAGGTGGAAGTCCATATATTGTAAGGACTTTTCCAATGGGGGAGCACCGGTAAACACTGGAAGGTGTATGGATACTCGGTTGGAGAGGAGCCAGCAGGTGTCAAGGTAAACAAATGTTGAATAGAAGTAAGTGGATACTCTTACCAGATGTGTAGGATGCAAATACCGTATAGCAATGTGTCAAATAGGCACAGGGATACACTCCCGTGATGACAAACCGGACGGGGTCCTGTGGCGCACGAACACCGATGGAAGATGGTGGTTGCAGATTGGAACACTGGTGCACACGTCCTCCGATTTGTAGAGTGGGGTGATCCAGAGGGGCGATTCAATATGGAACCAGGATGGAGGAAGAAAAAAGGAAACTCCACATGGTGTAGGTCAAAAATGGGACTTATTGGAAAAATACCATACAAGATTAAAAGTGATCACAAATAGGATAAAAAATGGCAATGTGGGTTGCTGAAAACACTAGCCCTACGCGTTTCGACTAAATAGTCATCAACAGGGACATAAAACAGCCTCCCCACATTGCTCTTTATAAACTGTACAAGAACTTTAGAATTGGCCAGATCAGCCCCCAACATGGCAAAGCCGGAAGTGAAAACACTGTAGGTACATGAAAACCTATGGGCCACGTACATAATCATAGCCCCACAACATAAGGGCCAAAGATATTGTGATACAGTAATACCCTTTCATGGCATAGATGGAAAACACAGCTAGAAGTCTCAAAACAACTGTAAAATCGCCACATCTTCCGAGCGGCTTGCGTTCCAAGCCTCGTATCTCAAAAGGAAGGGGGGTGACTAAAGATCACCAATGAGCTGCTGGTGTCTTATCAGCCCGCCCACAGGCAGGCCTGTGTTCCAAGTCTCCTATGAGTCCGTGCCGACGTCATCTAAACCCCATGAAGAGGCGGCGCGTTGGAACCAGTCAGACGCTGGTGTCTCCTCAACACATCCACAAGATGCTTGCGGTCCAAGCCACGTATGTGTCAAAGGGACAATCCAGCGAGCCCGCCGACGTCACCGCCGCACCAAGAGAGGGCGGTGTGCTGCAACCAATCAGCAGCTGGTATTAGGTCAACTCCCACACAGGAGGCTTGCATCCCAAACCTCGTGTTTGGAGAAGGCACTAAGCCCAAGTGCCCACCTGACCCCACCAGCCATCTAGTGACTGGTCGTGCCCACAGAGCTAGACGGCCCACCAAGCCACCCTGCGTTTGGCACCGATATAAAAATACAGCGCGGGACATAGGAGGCAATGGTACACCAGGCTGTCACAAAATCACCACCCTGGCATGCAGCGGCAGAATATAACAACAAGGAAAATAAATAGAATGCATAAACCTCATGTCTAAAATATAAAATATCCGTACCACTGGAAAACCTCTAAAGAGGCAGCAGAGTAATGCGCGCCCAAGCCTCCCTAGTGAGTGCAAGGCAATGCCACAGTGCTGCCTTAAAGGGGAAACCACAACAAAGCTGGGGTGTGGATAAGTTAGTGTTAGTAACCCAGAAGGCACAGTAGAATTCACACCGAATGGCCAATACCATAAAGCGGATGGCCAGTAGGTGTGGTCATGAACGTGTAAGGGCACATCCTCCCTCTGCCCGGCCAATACGCTCAGACCAGAGGGAGGACACCAAGGTCCTATCCCACTCAAAAATGAACTGCAAGTCACTGGTAACAAAACCTCCATTGATATGAGGTTAAGGTAATATCCCCCTCACAAGAAGACAAAATAAACAAGAAATAAGGCAGTATAAATAGAGGTGAGTCACGGCTCAAGCAAACGGGACGAGGTGCACATCACGCATGGCTAATGAAGCAATTAATGCCCCATTCTACATTCATGCCGTACGGCGAGTAGCACCTAAACTCTCATATCCAATAAGTCTCGAGCCGTGACACACCCTTAAGGCGGGACTCACCCCTCCAATGCGGAACAAACTTGTCAATAATCAAGAAAGAAGTGCCTGTAGGGTCCCTGTCATGACACTCCAGGTACTGGCGAGGGATGCTATGCTTAATGCTGCCCTTTTTAATTCTCGCAATGTGTTAATTCACCCTAGTGGAGAAGGCTCTAGTACATCCGACATATTGCCTCTTGCACGGGCAAGTGATAAGATAGACAACATGTCGGGTAGCACACGTGGTGAAATGTTTCATGTTATAGCTCCTAGAAGTGACTGTAGAATGGAAAGTCACGGTTTTGCGTCTCCCGCACGTATTGTGCAAACAGACGTTGCACCTTCTGCAAGGGAAGTATCCCTTGCAGTCCTGAAAAAAGGAGACTGAACGAGGGGGGTCAATTGTGTTAGGAGCAATTTCACCCCAAACGGAACATGCGCCACGGAAAATGACACCAGTCTGGTCTGGCAGGACAGGACCCAACACATTCATTCTTTAAAACCCTCCAATGTTTGTCAAAAATTTTCTTGATTTCTTTGTGTTGTACAGAGAACGAGATAAAGAAAGACCATTTAAATTGGCCTTCGTCCTGTACTCTCGGACAATCAACCAGGAGTGAATTCCTCTCAACCGCTCTGACCTCACTAATGGTGGCATCAAGGTCTGAGGGTTTATACCCCTTCTCAACAAATCTCTCCTTAAGGGTTTGAGATTGAGACAAAGTCCTCAATGCTGCTACAGTTTCGTCGCAAACGGAAAAACTGTCCCTTGGGAACAGATCTGAACCATTAGTGGTGGTGGCAGCTGTCTACCGTGATATATCCGTTGCGGTCCGTGAGTTTAAAAAAAACGTCCTGAGAACCAGCTGGTGATTGACCACAGAGATTTCTAGATCCAGAAAATGGATGGTCTCAGAACTAGCCTCAAAACTAGCCTCAAAACTAAGGGAGATATTTCTGTTGTTACTATTCAAATAGCCCATATATTCCTCCAAAGATCTACGGTCACCTTACCAAAGGAGGAGGATGTCTATATACCTAGCCTACAAAACCAACTGGGGTGGTCTGTGGGTATAGACGACATCCTCCTCCCATAGGACCATAAAGAGGTTAGCCAGGCTGGGGGCATACTTGGCCTCCATGGCAACCCCCTTGATCTGAGAATAAAATGTTTCTTGGAACCAAAAGTAATTATGTTCCGTGGCGAACTTGAGTAGTTCCATAACATAATTACGATGGATAAGAGGCAGACCTGAATCCCTAGACAGGAACAGATCAACCGCCGCCAGACCTAAATCCAATGGGATAGACGTATAAAGTGCGGATACATCCGCAGTTACAAGGAGAAGGCCATCTTGGTATTCAACCCTTTCTAATAGATCGCAGCTCGTGTATCCTTCAGATAGGAAGGCATTTGTTTAACCAGGGGCTGAAGATAGAAATCTATATACCTTCCGATTCTGGAGGTAACAGAGTCTATCCCGCTCATGATCGGACGACCAGGGGGATTGGTGGAATTTTTATGAACCTTTGGAAGGTAATAGATGACGGGTATTCTAGGGCCTGCAGGGACAAGGAACTCTCTCTCCTTCTGGTTAAGAATATTGAGAGAGAAACCCTCATCAATAAGGGCCAGAAGGGCTTGTTTATATTCTCCCGTGGGGTCCTTAGGAACAATGCTATAAATAGTTTGGTCTTCAAGTAGTCGATACATTTCCGCAACGTAATCTTTTTTTTGTCCAAAACCACTATCCCGCCGCCCTTGTTGGTGGGGCGGATAACTAAATCTTTTCTGTCACAGAGAGCATCAATACCGGCCTTAATGGCTGGATCTTGGTGCATTCTCTTGACAGAAATATTCTTGAGATCGTGAAGGACCAGATCTTTAAAAACCATTGATAGAATGAGATGTATTGTTCAGGGGATTGAAAAGTGATGGATTAGAGAGGCCAGAGTGTAGGATATCACCCTGAATGGTACCTCTACAATCCAATGCAGGCATGGATAGAAAATGCCTCCTGTATACTAAGCTTCCGGATGTATTTGTGTACATCCGCAAAAGTGGAAAATTTATTTAGTTTCCTAGGGGGGACGAATTTAAGCCCTTTATCTAAGACATATATCTCTTGGTCAGTAAGCATGGTTGTACTTAAATTTAAAAATACCAGCACCTAATGTGACCTTTCTTTTTCCTCCATTGTAATCGCCACCCCCCTCCGCATCCTCTTTTGTTTTTGGACTTCGGGGGGGTTGAGAATGGGTTTGTGAAAGCCCAAAGGTTGGGAAGGCCCAGAATGATTATAATGGTATGGTGTTCTATTGTACTCCTCATCACCACCATAATCGTAATAAGAATAATCGTAATGTGTTTCCCGCGAACCTTCGTCGCAGAGCGCAGCATAACGATTATTGGTATGTATGGGGGTACCAAAACCATAACCTTCCCTTTGATAACCCGATCTGGTATCATATCTGCATTCCCTCTAGCCCTATGACCAGAGGGGTGTCGCCCACGATGGAAGTCAACAGCACGACCCCTAGAGGCAAAAGGGTACCTCCCTTGACTCAACTCCCTGGGGAAGTAATTAGTTTGTG
This sequence comes from Aquarana catesbeiana, assembly GCF_042186555.1. Taxonomy (NCBI): domain Eukaryota; kingdom Metazoa; phylum Chordata; class Amphibia; order Anura; family Ranidae; genus Aquarana; species Aquarana catesbeiana. The sequence continues at coordinate 120,484,033 of NC_133326.1, read as the reverse complement.
GAAAGGCTTTAGGGACAGATATACCATGTTCGGTCACTCTTCCCATTCCGGGAGGGGTAGGAGGGGGATCAGATATTAATCTCTTATCGGGGTTCCGGGATATCTGTTCGATATTCTCAACAGGCAGGTTAGTAGACCCTGGGTCAGTTCCTTGAGCTATCTTCTTCTGCCACCCAAACACTAGATTATTTTTATAATCTGTGATGTCACGGTTATACCTTTTTTTTTTTTTTTTTTTTTTTTTTTTTTTTTTTTTTTTATTACGTTGATCCCTCTCTTCTTTTTCCAAAAAAGTCCTTAAATTGGTAGAGTGAGAAATATACTCAGGTAGTCCATTGGATGGTAAAAGTTTATCCTTGAGGTCCCTGATTTCCAAATCGAGTGCAGCCAGTCTCCCAACTAGAAAGCCAATCAGCTGGGTACCTGCTTCATTGAAATAGCGAAACCAGGGTTCAAGGTCTATATCCCCCTGTTGGGGAAAAACATCCCATCTCAAACCTCTCGGGACCATCTTCTCTTTAAAATACTGCTCCAAAAAAGCAATGTCCCACTGTAAATGCAATTCAGTGGTCATTACATTTTTAAGTTTGAGGAATAATCCACTCATTTATGTGTCAGTGTTATTTAAAACAAAAACCCCATCTGTGTTAATGGACCTAGTGGTCCTATAGTCAAAAACATCCATAATCAAAAGTGATATATCAGGGTAGCTGCAGCAGATGGAAGGTCAAAAATAAAGTATAAAAATAACAAAATGCTGTGCTAAACCCAAAAATATAAAACACCAAAAAGCAGCTGACACACAGACAAACCAAGTCCACTGGAAATTTAAGTAAAGTGCAGAGCTAAAAGCATCCAACATGTATAAATATGTTTAAATATACATGTGGGAAATGTAATGTAATATATAGATGGTGTGCTAAAAAGAACACACAAAAAATAAAAAATCAACATATAAATGTGGAAAGACAGCAGTGAAAACCAGCAATAATCAAAATGTCAATAGTGAAATATGGAACAGCAAAAGGTGGAAGTCCATATATTGTAAGGTGAAAGGGAATCTTCTCCAACGGGGGAGCACCGGTAAGCACTGGAAGGTGTATGGATACTCGGATGGAGAGGAGACAGCAGGTGTCAAGGTAAATAAATGTTGAATAGAAGTAAGTGGATACTCTTACCAGATTGCTTTAAAGCAGTGGCCCTTTTGCCTTTTATTTGTTCCTTAGGGCATGATTTCATCCACTGATACCAACAATGAGACACAATTCCCCCCAAACCCCCCCCCCCCCCCCCCGCTGACGCCACGACAATTTCTACTCCCAATAGCCACAGTCCGGACCCCCTATCTGTAGGACAGTAAACTGGCCCCTATTTTAGAAAGTTTGTATCCTTCAAGTTTTTCTTTTTTTTTTTGCTATCTGCGTCCCATTGGGAAGATTCCCTTTACTTCCCATCCCATAGCCAAAACAGGTAGTGAGATGAAACCCCTATAAAGTGAGGGGTTTCCAGTGTGTCACCATTGAAAGATTTCCCCTCTTCTGACGTCAACCCGAAATTGTGTGTGCGTTGTGTGGTGTCCCCCCCCCCCCCCATTTCTTTATACAAAAAAAAGTTTTTTTTTTGCCTTTTTTAGTTACCTTGCATCCTTTTGATGTGCAGATGAATGAAAGTGTATATAACATGAGTAACAATGTTACTTTGTGTCCCTCTATCTCTAAACAGTGTTTTGTTTGATAGAAGCAGCTATTATCTATCGCAGGTTCACACTAGTGCTAAAGGATAATCGTATTTTTCTAGAGCATTTTTAATCAATTTTCATGCTTCATATTCTTTTTGTAGAAAGACTGGTTGCCAAAAAAAGTGCTTTTCATGCACTCCCATTGAACTCTAAGGTGCCTAAAATGCACGATGCTGCACATTTTCAAAAATCTGTGCCATGTAGCACTGATGTGAATCGGCACCATAGAAAATGTGATTTTTCCATTCTCGAGAAATCGCACTACTGTGATTGGGGTCTTAAAGCTGCTACTCCGGAACTCCTGGCCATCATTTTGACAGTCGGTTGGGAATTGCCAGCAGGTGTGAGTGGAGGATGGGCTTAGGGGCAGAAGTACCTTCACATAAATGTTTGCAAACTGCCCCCTCTTCCACCCGGGTGACCAATCTCGTCTGAACAGGTGTCCCCTTTGGAATAATTCTTCCCTCTATTCTTGTTCTGTGGCAACCTAAGTTCTGGGATTTTCCCTTATTTTTTTTAATTGTAGGTGACTGTGGTTGGGACAAACAAAGAGGGACACTAACATAAACCAAAAAAAAAATAGTTCTTGCATTCCTACTTCTAAAATGCAGAGATGCTCTGTTCAGGATTGATTCTTGTAATTCATACACGCCTGCTGTACTCCAAAGCCAGAATGGTGACGCTGCTATTAACTATTGCAGTTTCCTGTGCCACCAACTAAATTAAATCGTATAATTAAAAAATAATGGAGTTCTGTTTTGATTGCAGTGATGCCTAAAATGGCTTGTGATTCATGAATCAGTCTGTTAAATGAGAGGGTCTGTTTTTGCTCTGACATCCATGCAAATGATTCCCAAATGTTGGGTGCCAGCTGCACATTTGGAGCTTTGGTTATCTGGCTGTTTTTAGACCTGTCAGGCATGTTTGGTTTTATAAACTTTCTCTCTAAATATAAATGTGCATATCCCTTTTTATCGGTCAGTTCTTAATAATAAAATATTTTTCGTTTTGATGGGACTGGGAGTGTTGCTAAACAAGTCATTTTTTTAAAGGAAGATATTTATATAGATCTCTCTCGATCTATGAGATTCAATTCATATTTTACTAAACAATTATGTCCAGTATTAACCAACACCTTGCAAGCTAATATTTTACGTTGGATAGCAAGTTAAGCCAACTTCTGCCCAGTTTCTGTGAGTGCTGGCAAGCTGAATTGTATGTTCGTTTCCTTGATTGCTCAGACACAATTCCCAGTTTTACCAACTGCTGCCGCCATTACTAAGCCAAACCAAATAGTGTTGTGCTCCCCAATGTACATTATAGGTCACTTAGGAGTAAAAAAAGGCACATTTTTACTGATCTGAACACTAGTGCATTGTGGCCTATGTAACAGTGCACACGATATAAATCAGTAATACAGCGAGGTAGGGATGCACCGATACCAATTTTTTAAGTATGAGTACCAATACTTTTTTTTTTTTTTTTTTCCCAAGTACTTGCCAACACCAATTACCGATACCTATTATTATTATTTTTAGTTTCATTTAACAGTTTCTCTCTAAGACTGGGTTCACATATGTGCGTTCCGGTTTTGACAGCGGAATATCAGCCCTCTCTAGCGTGACTTTGTTCAGCGATTTTCAGGTGGAAATTCACACCTGAACTGTGCTCAAAATTGGACCGGACTCTTTAAACCTAGGTTCACACTGTGCTACGGGATTGAAATCGTGCGAGTTCTCCTGAACTCACTCTTTCATACCCGCATGTTCGACTTTGGGGGTGATTTCAGAGACATCTGTGTGGGTTCCCTCACAGATGCCTATTGAAATCGCACCCAAAGTCGCCAAAAGTAATACAGAAACTACTTTTGGGAATCGGTGCGGCGTCGCAAAGTTGACATGTCAGCAGCTGCAACAACTGTGGCTTCTAACTTTTAATATAAAGACACTTGCATGTCCAGGGATCCTAGGATGTTGGCTTCGGGTTCAGGCGCCAACATTGCAAGTAAGGGAAACCGGCAGTGAAGCCTTCAGCCTTCGCAGCCAGTTTCCTACTGCACATGCGCGAGTCGCGTTGTGCTTTCTGAATGGTCCCATCTTCTGGGACACACACACAGGTCCCAGAAGGCAGCGGGGGGTGGGGGCGGACAAGATGCCGTGCAGCGATCTTACAAGAAAGTGGGAGTGGGTACCTGTCAAAACCAGGTTCCCGCTCCACCCCCCCCCCCCCCCCCCAAGTGACAATTATGGCAGTGGGGGTGTGAACAAGCGGGGCTTCCCCTTTTTGAGTGGAACCCAGTTTTGAAAACCTTGCTATGGCTGGCCTGCACATATGAACTGGTTCCATTGAAAAGGCTGCAGGTTCACATTTCGTGCAAATCCGATGCAGTTCAAAACACATCCAATTTGCATATGTGTACTGGGTTTAAAGGCGGCAGTTAGTCTGCGGACTTGAAGGTATCAGTTTTAGTATCGGAGCATTTTTACAAGTACTCATGCAAATGCTTAGTATAGGTAACGGTGCAACTCAACAGCGAATGGTACAAAACCATAAAGTAAAAATAGAAAGTTTTTTATGTTTGAGTGTAGTCATTTCTGCACATATGTGCATTTATGCATATATTGCAACACTGGCAAATGGAGGATGAAGAAGAATTTCTTGACTCTATAAGCACCTTTTACGTGTGTATGCACAAGGTCTATACAGAACATTTTTACTCCGGATCTTTCATTCAAGATCCTGAATATCATCAGTAAATGATTGGGTCCGTGTGCAAGAGGCCATGTGATGTCAAGGAAACAAAGCAGGAGAAATACTGCTGCAACCCTAGGATGCTTGCTTGGAGAAGAGAATTGAGACACAAATTCTATGAGAATATCACGCCATGGAAATCGGAGAAATATGTGATGCTAGCATGTTTTTCAGCCAACCAGCCTACTAGAAACTGAAGTATCAATTATGTTGTAATTCTACGACTATTATCACAGTAAAATTAATGGTATTCTCCTGAGGACTGAAAACAAATCTTATTTTCTATCTTTCTTTGTTGGATTTAGGATTAATTTGGCTCATTTCAGGTCACCGTTTAAATCCGCTTAGCAGCACAGAGCATATAATGCAATAAATAAAATATAAGCTTTCTCGTGTGCTTCTCCAATCTGTATGAAATGAGTTTTGATGCACATGCATAGCGGGGAGCATTGAAGGGTCAGTGAAAGTCATGGTTGAGCGTCTGCTCATGGATCTCGGATATAGGAAACTGGGGCCAAAATTTCACGCACGGCTCATTTTTGTGAGCCAGAAGCTTTTTTTTTTTTTTCTTTTTTCATTTCCATCCCGTGCTGTAATGGCCGTGTGTTCACAGTACAAATACTTCCTTTCTCCTACTGTTTTCATGTGATTAGACTAGTGTCCATTTTTGTCTTCAATAGAATAGCATTATTGCTTTAGCTACTTGAGATCATTAAGACAAATAGGGCACCCATGAGCTTTTAGCATTTAAAATCATAAGCTGTCAATATCTTCATCTTTCAACCCAGGAGTCTGGGTCTGTGCCAAAGCTGCAGAGCAATCCATAAAATACAGATAACCTTTTATATCATTCTAGTAGGATATATGCCCATTGGCACTTGAAGCCCATCTGTGTTTTGTTTTCTGTTTCTTTTCCCTTTAAAGTCAATTTTGAGTTGTACAATGCTGAAAATTGAATTTAAAAAAAAAAAAAAAAAAAAAAAAAAAGCGTTTTCAAGTACCTTTTTTACACTGTAAGAGTGGTGACTTCAGACCTATCTGAATTAGTGGTGGGCCAACTTTCAGGCTTGAGATACTGATTATTCCATATAGTTTAATGCTGTAGTAAGTGTGACCTGGTTACAGGTTATTGCATTGCTGATGTACTTATTTTTCCATTCGTCTTCTGACATAAGAAAAGCTGGGAGGGCAAAGTTCTACACATCTCAAAGTGCTAGTGCCTAGCCTATTTCTTGATTTGTTCATGTTCAGAACTGACAATTGTTTGATTGGAACAGTGAGAATTTTGTATTGGATACTGAATCATATATGCAGTATTTATCTGCGGGATCATCTCATTTTTGGTATCTTTCCCAAAGTCCTGTCATGTCTATCTTTTTGCTTTCTGCCTGATGTCTGATTTTGAGGACGCTTGGGGTTTACCAGAGATGAACTAATTACTTTTGCCAGTAGGGTATCACCAGGGCTTCATGTGCCACTATCTGTTGTGAATGTAATCCCTAACAGAACTAGAGGACCCGATTTCCTGGTTCTTAACTATTTCTGCAATGGGTGCTTATCTTTGCTTTCTTGTGTTTGAAAAATCAGTTGCATTCACAGACTTTTTATGTAATCCTTTTGTGTGAGTATGGTGAAATTTTTTATTGCATTTTTGCTTTTCAAGAACTATTTGTTTTTAGTTTTATTTCACCAGGAATTAGGTGCATATAGCACTTAGTCCCTTTCTGATCGGTGGCCCTGTTGTCCCCTAAATGCACCTCCTAATTCTGTAGCTCCATCATCTCTTGAAACCCAAATTATGGGCTTTCCTTAGGGTGATGGTTGCACTAGTACAGAGCCCTGTTTCTAAGCTGAGTGATGTGTTGCTGTTATGAATGCGCTGTTTATTCATAATGGGAAATTATCATTCAGAGCTATTGCTCTGTGTAAAGTATCTGCCGGTGCCCTATACATACAAGCATTCACAGATGGATTACACAGTGTGGTAGTGTCAAAGGGATCATTTTACTTCTATCAATCAAAAAGCAGTCCTGATTATTCAATCATAATAGTGACAGATCACGCAGCGCTGTGGCTCTGTGTCTTATCAGTGGCTGCTTTTACACATAAACAGACTTGGTTGATCACTCACAGTGCTGTGAGCTTTCACTTTTATGAATGATCTTGGGCTGGTGTTGAGTATGAAACGGACTGGCAGCAATGATTAATAATCTTATACAGTGTTTATATAGTGCCAACAGTTTGGGCTGTGCTTTACAACGTTGGTGTAAACAGTACAGTTACTATAGAAGAGGAATCGCAGGGACCTGCTCATTGGAGCTTACAATCTCAAATGATAATTCATAAAAATCAAAAGATCACACATTTCAGTGTCCAAATCCACTGCTTAGAACCCAAGGGACAGATTTGAATGGGACTAAGTGCTACATGCACTTAAATCCCTGGGGGAATAAATGACTGTAATGAGACATTGCAGGAGAAAATTTGTACAATTATCCCTAATATTTTCCCTGCACACAGCTGGAAAGTCTCCTGGCCTGTGTTGTCTTTTTTGCATGTGTGGGCAAAATCTTATGCCTATAGAAGGTAGTCATTGATGCAATCCCATGAGTGACCGCCTCTTCCCAGTAATGAATCGTGTTTTTCAAATGTGCAGAATACTGGCCAGGAGATTTTCTCGCAAGGGCTGTGCCACCCATCGTGGATCTGCTGAAAGTGTAAACTGGTAAGTGTAAACTTTGTATGTTTGTAAGGGGGGGGTCTTCCTGGATACTAGGTAGGGTCAATGATTCTAGCAGTTATTCAAAAGTGGAACTCCAACATGATGTTTTTTTTAGGGTGGTTAGTGCGGCAAAGGGATTTTTCACTGGAAAAGTCCCATATGCTTTATCCCAATAATATTGGTTACTAGGACAGGAAATAACCATTCCCCCCCCATCCAAAAACCAAAGCGATTCGGTTGAAATTCAGAATAAGTGCTGATGGAACCCTGTATCTCTTGAATATGTCAGCTATTTATCCTGAAACTGCAATTGTAGCTGTTCATATTCTCTTTATGTCCATTTTTCCATGAGTAGATCATTAACTAACTCCCCTTCACAGGGTTGGAAATAGCCTGACTAGCTATGTAGTAATACAAGGAATTCCTTTTCATGAGCTACTTGGTTGGTTGGAGAACATATAGTTCAACAGTCTCTAGCATTTTGGTACAAACAAAAATACCTCGGGCAACTACACTTTTTTTGCCTCTAAAAAAAATAAATAAAAAATAAAATAAAATATCTTCCTGACCCCACAAGAGCAGCTGGATTAATTCCCTGGATCAGAAAACGATGGTGTCTGTGGCCGTAGTAGTTATAACGGTACATATTAGTCTTACACAATCCTCCAACTGTTTGGATGTGTGTCTGCTATGGAAGTAGATTGGCTCAATGAGTTCAGTGCTCTGGCAGACAACCATGTTTCTTCCACACTTGGCGATCTCCAGGACACCACAGAAATAACTGCAAGGTAAATAATGTTAATATTGTATTATATTTTTTAATTAGGAAAGAAATCTGTAGGTTTGGCAGACTCAATAGGGGATATTTGAATGCTTGCTATTTATCTTGTCTGCTGTGGTAGCATAAAGAACACTATTGTGTGTTTGTCTTCCCTCTCTGCCATGTGTTTTTAATTTTGCTAGGCACTTACAGTTTTCAGATAGTTCTTTATTAAGCTCATAAAATTTTCTTCAGGTAATTATGAAGAAATATGAGTACGCATGTGTATAGGATGTCATTGTTTCTAGGACAGTTCAGAATGTATGTTTGGGGAAGTGCAGTGGGCAGCTATAGAGGCCATTGTGTTGTGGACTACATTTTCTTTTTTATGCAAAATGCTGTGGAAAAACAGCACTTTTTAAACTTATTTATTTGTTTTTTATGTATTTCTTTTTCTATGTTTGAATTGCCATGGGGCACAGTTCTCTTTGGGCCCCATTCACAATTTCACATGGGGTTATTGTGTGCCCTGTAAGGGCCATGTTGTGCTGGCAAGGGGATGCTGTACAAGCCTGTGCAGGTATAGATGTCTTTTGGGACATGTGGCTGAACGGACAGTTGCTGTGTCCTAATGTGACATCCATGCAGATGTGTGTCCCTGAATTCACTCTACTGCTGGGATCACATGTGTATGCAAACAACTGGGGCCAGGAAGCCAGTGCAAATGAATGACGGGCTGACAGGTCACATAATCTCACATACAATGTTTGCATGCCTTTATGGATAGATCAGCCCTGGATGTAATCTTTCTCCGTCCTGGTGAGATCTGTCAGTAACAGCAAGTAATCGCTCCATGTGTGATTACATGCAGACGGATACTGCCTCTGTCAGCCTGTTAAACATTTGTACAGGCTTCCCGGGTGCAGATGTTTGCATACACATGATTCTAGTCTCAAGTATCTACTGTAGGCACCTAATCGTCCGTGTGAATGCTTCCTTATTGTGAGCCTTAATATTAAGTATGACTTCACACATCAGATGTCGTAAATGCTTCCTGCCTTAACGGTGCTACTTTGATCAGTGTCTGATTTTGTTTGGTGTTACATTCCCATGATCAGCCTTTAAAACAGAGTATTAATGATCCTTCTAGTGCCTCCATGGAACTAAAGGCAGTAGAGGCCTTCTTTGCATGGACAGTTGATGTCTTGATTTGGTGTAACTGGCATAGATAATACAGTGTAGGATAAAGACATCTATTTTCCTTCACAGGAGGAACTCGCAGCATGCAGTCAAGTGCCTCCCTCCTTACCATTTCCATTTAGGTTTCAGACGTAGCTGAGTCTTCAGTTATTGAGACACATTTTAGAAATTGGCTCTTTTTACCCATGTTGTTTAACACTATTTTCTAAATGTTACTGCACAGTAAGAAAGGAGCAACCTGCTTACAGTACACCTCAGGAAGAAACGGTCATGTAATTGGCACAGAAGTTTGGCAGTAATGTGTTAATCCTCTAACCATAGTATTTTGGTAACCGTGGTGTGTTTTCTCTTCTTTTCTGTTAATTGACAGCAAGAACGTTCATAATTACCTTTTAGAATAGGCTTCTGAGTTTTTTTCCATTTGCATGACATAATTGTCAAAGTTCCACATTCAAGTGCTTTATTTAAATAAAAATGATTTAATATTTTGCATTTTAACTGGGTAACCACAGTGTGGGCAGATGTATCTTCTTTAAATAAAACAAAAACAAAAAAAATTAACCAGCTTAACTTGCGTAAATTTAATTGTGCCGTTTTAATGTTGAAACTTTTCAATTAAAGATCTAAAATACAGAGCATTGGAAAGTACAAAAGCCAGAACCCCGGCAACCTTACAGTAACAAGAGCATTACAATATAATCGGGACAATAAAGAATAAAAAGGCTACACATATCCTCACAGCATGAGTTTGTGCCATGTATTACATAATTGTGACATTTTAAGTGATTCTGTGATCTGAATACAAACCTTTTAATATTGTTGAGCTAACCAGGCAAGCTGTATAAAATGTAGTGAAAACTGTGCTAAATCGCAAGATTTAAAATGTGGTCTGCAACTACTCCAAATTATGCCTAGCTGCAAAATGAGAGGACTGAATGAAGCTGGATGGAGCTAGATAGAATATATCTATACTTTTATATATAAAATAATAAATATATATATATATATATATATATATATATATATATATATATATATATATATATATATATATATATATATATATATATATATATATATATATATATATAATGCGATTTGCGGCCGGCTGATCAAGAGATTTTCCAACAAGCCCATTTGACAGAAATCTATCAAATTCTGTTGAACAGGCTTGGCCACACTTAATCAAAATTCAGCTGGAGCCTGCTGAACTAGCCATAGTTTGATTCATCTATGTTGAGCTTTTGACCAGATTGACAGATTGCGCTGTTATGCACCGTTATAGAAATTGTTCTTTGTGGACCCTGTTCACATTAATGCAACATAGTGCAGTGCGATTTTTGAAAATGTGTAGGTTTCCTTTGGTGCTGCACTGTGTCTTTTTGATGTCGTGGAGGGGCAGCATGTGAAAAAGGCTTGTATGTTTTGGTGCAGTTTTTTGTTTGACATTCAATGTCTTCCTCCCAGCAACATTGGTTTTGAAGAGGGTACTAGAGTCATTGACTAAAACAAAAAGCATGGAAAATGCGCTTAAACGTGCTACAAAAAACGCACTGAATGAAACATGATTATGCAGCAGCAATAGTGTGAACCTAGGCTTGCAGAACAATGGCCAATATGCAGTGGGGACGGAACGTATTCAGACCCCCTTAAATTTTTCACTCTGTTATATTGCAGCCATTTGCTAAAATTATTTAAGTTAGTTTTTTTTATTCCTCATTAATGTACACACAGCACCCCATATTGACAGAAAAACACTGAATTGTTGACATTTTTTGCAGATTTATTAAAAAAGAAAAACTGAAATATCACATGGTCCTAAGTATTCAGACCCTTTGCTCGGTATTTAGTTGAAGCACCCTTTTGATCTAATACAGCCATGAATCTTTTTGGGAAAGCTGCAACAAGTTTTTCACACCTGGATTTGGGGATCCTCTGCCATTCCTCCTTGCAGATCCTCTCCAGTTCTGTCAGGTTGGATGGTAAACGTTGGTGGACAGCCATTTTTAGGTCTCTCCAGAGATGCTCAATTGGGTTTAAGGCAGGGCTCTGGCTGGGTCATTCAAGAACAGTCACGGAGTTGTTGTGAAGCCACTCCTTCGTTGTTTTAGCTGTGTGCTTAGGGTCATTGTCTGAGGTCCTGAGCACTCTGGAGAAGGTTTTCGTTCAGGATATCCCTGTGCTTGGCCGAATTAATCTTTCCCTCGATTGCAACCAGTCGTCCTGTCCCTGCAGCTGAAAAACACCCACACAGCATGATGCTGCCACCACCATGCTTTACTGCTGGGACTGTATTGGACAAGTGATGAGCAGTGCCTGGTTTTCTCTATACATACCGCTTAGAATTAAGGCCAAAAAGTTCTACCTTGGTCTCATCTCATCAGACCAGAGAATCCTTTTTTTTTTTTTTTCAAACTCCATGCGGGCTTTCATGTGTCTTGCACTGAGGAGAGGCTTTCGTCGGGCCACTCTGCCATTGAGCCCCGACTGGTGGAGGGCTGCAGTGATGGTTGACTTTCTACAACTTTCTCCCATCCCCCGACTGCATCTCTGGAGCTCAGCCACAGTGATTGTTGGGTTCTTCTTTACCTCTCTCACCAAGGCTCTTCTCCCCCAATAGCTCAGTTTGGCCGGACGGCCAGCTCTAGGAAGGGTTCTGGTCATCCCAAACGTCTTCCATTTAAGGATTATGTAGGCCACTGTGCTCTTAGGAACCTTAAGTGCAGCAGAAATTTTTTTGTAACCTTGGCCAGATCTGTGCCTTTCCACAATTCTGTCTCTGAGCTCTTCAGGCAGTTCCTTTTGACCTCATGATTCTCATTTGCTCTAACATGCACTGTGAGCTGTAAGGTCTTATATAGACAGGTGTGTGGCTGTCCTAATCAAGTCCAATCAGTATAATCAAACACAGCTGGACTCAAATGAAGGTGTAGAACCATCTCAAGGATGATCAGAAGAAATGGACAGCACCTGAGTTAAATATATGAGTGTCACAGCAAAGGGTCTGAATACTTCGGACCATGTGATATTTCAGTTTTTCTTAATAAATCTGCAAAAATGTCAACAATTCTGTTTTTCTGTCATTAAGGGGTGCTGTGTGTACATTAATGAGGAAAAAAAAATGAACTTAAATGATTTTAGCAAATGGCTGCAATATAACAGAATGAAAAATTTAAGGGGGTCTGAATACTTTCCATCCCCACTGTAGAAATGTGATGTAGGGGAAAAAATGGCAAATAAAGAAAAAAATTAATACCGCACCTATAATTGCGACACTAATCATATTGTATTTGAATGTTATTAAAAATGACCTTTTTCAATCTGCAGCCACTATAGTTTTCTAGAAATGCAGTGCAATATGGCTGCATGTATTTCTGTACACAGAGTGTACTGACCACTGCCCAGAAACATAATTTCCTGCTTGTGTGATTGGCTCACCAATTTTCCCAGAAGTCTGCCTAAAATGCAAGTTGGATTCCAGGCATCCCCTGCAACAAAAATCTTATTTTTGGAGAGATACTTTCAATAGCACGGCTCAGCAGATTTCCACATTGGTGCCCTGCAGCTGCACACCTGACAGTTAATTATGAAACCACTCGCATTAGACCTACTCAGTACAGAGGTACAGACAAACACACATGGATTACTTCAGAATAACAAAAGGTAGGAATCTGCAACAAAGGTTATAATGCCTGCATTGTACATAGATCACCCAGAGGGGAATGTGTTTTGTTGGGGGGGGGGGGGGGGGGGAGTGCAGTTGCGCTTTAATGTATCTAATTGCTTTTTACCTTCTTTGCATAGTGCCCCAGATTTTGTACTACAATTCATGCTACTATCTAAATTTTTTTTCCCCGGTGATGTGTGGTTTCTGGTTCACTACTGAAGAGGGAGAGTGCTCACTTTGTAGAGGAATTCTCTAGTGGCACATGTAGTTGATTCAGCATAGAAAGTGAAAATTAATTCTCTCATCTGTAATCACTTGCTATTCCTGACAATTATCTTTAATTATTAAATCATCACAGCGTCAAATACACTATTATGACAAACTGATTCTGATTTAAGTGTTTTAAATAGAGTGAACAGTAGGTACTGATCTATGAGCATATTTCCAAGATGTGTTTCTAATTTTGGTGGTTCTTTTCCTGACATAAAGCTGTCAGAATAGTGTTCTGGTGTAGAATAAATTAAAACGTATAATAAAATCTCCTTCCATTTATTATAGGGCATATGAATACATTTGGAATATGGTTATAACACTGTAGAGAAAGTACAGCAGTATTCTGCGTTGTCGCATATAAACGGATATTAATATGTGCATTCTGAGAAGAGTAATAAGTTCAGATTCCTTTCAGTGCTAGACAGTATGAAGGCCCAGACTTCATCACATGACTGCAAAGTGCAGCGTTCCGAGTACAGACAGGCTAATTTCTTCCTTCAGGAGATCATGTGACCAAAACACTGGGCCATCACACAAGTCTTTTTACATGAGGGAGCCTAGAGCAGCATTTTCTCCAAGTTAGATATATACACTGCCTTGAAAAAGTATTCATACCCCTTGAAATTTTCCACATTTTGTCATGTTACAACCAAAAACGTAAATGCATTTTATTGGGATTTTGTGATGCGCCAACACAAAGTGGCACTTACTTGTGAAGAAGGAAAATGATAAATGGTTTTCAAATTTTACAAATATCTGAAAAGTGGCATGCATTTGTAGTCAGCCCCCCGAGTCGATACTTTGTAGAACCACCTTTTGCTGCCAGTTACAGCTGGAAGTCTTTTTGTGTATTTCTCTACCAGCTTTGCACATCTAGAGTAACATTTTAGCCCATTCTATTTTGCAAAATAGCTCAAGCTCTGTCAGATTGTATGGAGAGCGTCCGTGAACAGCAATTTTCAAGTCTTGCCACAGATTCTCAATTGGATTTAGGTCTGGACTTTGACTGGGCTATTTGAATACACGAATATGCTTTGATCTTAACCATACCATTGTAGCTCTGGCTGTATGTTTAGGGTCGTTGTCCTACCGGAAGGTGAACCTCCACCCCAGTCAAGTCTTTTGCAGACTCTAACAGGTTTTCTTCTAAGATTGCCCTATATTTGTCTCCATCCATCTTCCCCTTCAACTCTGACCAGCTTCCCTGTCCCTGCTGAAGAAAAGCATCCCCACAACATGATGCTGCTACAACCATGTTTCACGGTGGGATGGTGTGTTCAGGGTGATGTGCAGTTTTAGTTTTTCGCCACACATAGTGTTTTGCTCTTAGGCCAAAAAGGTAAATTTTGGTCTCCTCTGACCAGAGCACCTTCTTCCACATGTTTGCTGTGTCCCCCACATGGCTTCTCAAACTGCAAATGGGACTTCTTATGGCTTTCTTTCAAAAAATGGCTTTCTTCTTGCCACTCTTCCATAAAGGCCAAATTTGTGGCGTGCGCAGTGTTGCCAACCATCAGTATTTTTAATGGCAGCCAGTACAAAACAGGCAATTTTCTCCTGCCAATAAAAGGGAAAAGAGGCGGCTCTGGTGGAGGCAGTGCCCGAGCCTGTTGTGTGATGTCACGGTGCAAGGGAGCCAAGCATGGCGGCCAGAGCCCCATGTGTGGGTCTGCAGGATGGGAGCAGGACTGTCAGTGCTGTTTAGACTGAAGGGACGAAGAGTCAACTGTGTGTGTGTGTGTGTGTGTGTGCGCGTCTTCCTATCCTAATTTCTTGCCCTCCTGAGTCCTGTCCCTGAGCTACTTACTATATCGAAAATAAAATAAGAAATATGTTTTTTACCCTAATATCTACCTTAAATCACATTACTAATTGCATATTGTACTTGTTTGTAGCCTAAATACTAAAATTTGCGCTTAAAACTAATTTTGTAACTTTTGGAAATGCCAGTAAAAACCTGGCTGTGCCAGGAAATTTTGGGTGTTGTGTCAGTAAATTTCAATCTGGGTTGGCAACACTGGGCGTGCGCGACGATTAGTTATCATGTGAACAGATTCTCCCACCTGAGCTGTGGATCTCTGCAGCTGCTTCAGAGTTAACATGGGCCTCTTGGCTGCTTCTCTGATGCTCTCCTTGCCCGATCTGTCAGGTTAGGTGGACAACCATGTCTTGGTAGGTTTGCAGTTGTGCTATACGCTTTCCATTTTCGGATTATGGATTGAACATTGCTCTGTGAGATGTTCAAATCTTGGGATATATTTTTTTTTTTATAACCTAACCCTTCTTAAAGCTTCTCTACAACTTTATCCCTGATCTGTCTGGTGTGTTTCTTGGCCTTCATGATGATTCTGTTTGTTCACCAAGGTTGTCTAACTAACAAACCTCTGAGGGCTTCACAGAACAGCTGTATTTATACTGAGATTAAATTACACACAGGTGGACTCTATTTACTAATTAGGTGACTTCTGAAGGCAGTTGGTTGCACTAGATTTTAGGGTTAAAAGAGTAAGGCTGCTTTCACACTGCGGCAATGGGGGGGTGTCAGTGGTAAAGTGCCACTATTTTTAGCAGCGCTGTTTTGTCATTTTTGCAGAGGTTTTCGGCCACTAGCTTTTAACCCCCGCTAGCGGCCAAAAAAGGCTTAAAACCACCCGCAAAACGGCACTTTGCCGGTGGTTTGGCGGCGCTGCCCATTGATTCCAACGCAGCGCGTTTTCAGTGCTTGTGGGCTCTTGCTCGTGAATGAAAACCCCCAGTTTTACCCTGTTCTGTGCAGGCTTGTTAATGTTTTCTTGCTATGTTGCCCACCTCTCTGTTGGACTAGTTTTCGATATGCCATACAACTCCAAATACATATGACAGTCTGTCCTTTGACGAATAATTGAGAAAATTAGGATTTTTGACTTTGCTGCAAAATACTTTTCTTGGAGTTCATTAAAGTGATTGTAAATACTTGTTCACCCCCCTTTCCCCCACCACTGTACCTCCCTTAAGCTGGGTACACTGATCAGTGCCAGAATATACAGCAATTGGCTGCTAGCACTGATCGAATGCTATTTTTCCAGCATGTCCCTTCGACAGCGGGGGGGGGGGGGGGTTTAATGACTTTTGTCAAAGGGACATGCTTGAAGACCAGCATCTGAAAGCCGATTGTTAACCGCCTTCTGTCAAACGTTTGTACACAAAGTCAGCCGCTTCTTGCTGATCTGTCCAATTTTGAACAGTATGTACCAGGCCCTACACGGCACCTCTCTCCTCTGCAGCTCTTACATGGATCATCGTTACTGTCCAAATTCCTCAGCAACCGATTTGCTATAATACCATTGATGTGCAACTGTCGGTGCGGCTGTACTGCCTGTACACTGTTTCTCCACCTCCTGCTCCCACATCAGCGGCAGTGATGGCAGGCAGCAACCCGTGGCAAACAGATCTGTGACCCAGAGTTCAAGAGGCTGTGATTTAACAGTTGTCAATTTTCTACAGCTAGTTAAATAATGCAACATCAGTCTTGTACGATTTAATGAGGAACGTTTATCCCCTCCCCCCAGCTTTTACAGGTTAGGTTCCTTTTACTTGTGTACAGTACAAAGTATTCTGCTTTAATTTAAAAACTGGTTTTCTATGTATATTGTGGAACTTGATCTGTTGTAAAATAGAAACATTTCAAGTTCAACCTTCCTTCAGATCTACAGCATAAAATCAACACTTAATTTTTAATGTTTACCACTTCCAGAAGAGACTAGGGAAACATAAATTAATTAAATTGATTAACGCAATAATTGCAGCCCTGTGCATGCCCTGGGTAATTTTTGAACATGTGTGATAAAAGAATTATAAACCTGTATTCCTGTCTGCCGGATAATTAACACTTTGCAGTGGCAGACTGACGGGTGAAACAATTGCTATGTAGCCTGTCTATTTCTTTTCCTTGTGCTGGCTGCTGCACAGAGATCTATAGTGCAGATCATTCTTGTTACAATACTGCCTGTTTCTACTTCCAGTCCTTTCTGCGCTTCCATCTTTAACCTCTCAAAAAGCATCCATAGGGACTTCATAAATATCGCTTCCACAAGCATGGACGCGGACATGGAGCAGATTCCTGCTGTGAATTATTCATCACTTCTGTTCCTCCCTTCCCCCTCGTTCACTATGTCTCTCTTTCCCAGTCCTTTCTCGTCCTGCAACTCTCCTTCCCTTCCACTATGAATGAATGTCTTCGCCCCTTCCAACAGCTGAAGGTTATTTGTTTAATATGGACAAGGAAAGGAAGAACTTCAGTCTCAGAACAGACACAGGTAGACAAACCTAGATTTGCAGAAGCTGCGGCCATTTTAAATTTAGACCTAAAAATTTATTCAATTTGACTGTATAGGAAGTTGTGCATTTTAACCACTTCCAGCCCAAGCCAAGTCTGACATTCCATATATATAATATTGTCTAGAGAATAAAATGGCGATCGTTGCAATTTGTGTCAAATGGTGTTTGCGCAGCAATTTTTCAAGCACAATTTTTTTTGGGAAAAAAAATACACTAATGAATTTATACAAAAAAATTGGGGTAGTTTTTTTTTTATGTGAAAGATGTTATGCTAAGTAAGTGGATAACTAACATGACACGCTTTAAAATTGCGCACACTCGTGAAATGGCACCAAGCTTTGGTACTTAATCTCCATAGGCTATGCTTTAAAAAAATGAATGAAAAAAAATGAATGAAAAGAATTATTGTTCTTGCTATAACATTCGCAGTGATACCTCACATTTTATGGTTTCTGACCAAACTTACGTATGCGTTCACTTTTGCGTAAGGGGATGGAGGCGCTTTAAAAAATGTAATAATAATTTTTTTTTTTCACCACTGTCCCTTTTTTTTTTTTTTTTTTTTTTTTTTTTTTTTTTTTTTACAATTTCTTTTTATCCCTTTTTTTCCTATTACATGAAATGTAAACATCCCTTGTAATAGGAATAAGGCATGACAGGTCCTCTTTATGGAGACATCTGGGGTCAGTGAGACCCCAGATATCTCTACCCTGGAAAGCATGCACTAAAAACAAAAACCTCTCTGCTTACCAGGAAAAAATAATGGCAGTGTTTACAGAGCCAGAAGTCATGGCGTAGCTTCCAGCCTCCCAGTGTCAGAGATGGCTGGGGACCATCCGATCCATGGCCATCTCTATGGTAATCTGACACCACCGCCAGATTGGTAATCTGGCTTCCCGATCGCACGGGAGAGCCTGGAAAGGCACCAAAGGGCGGCGAGAAGGGGGGGGGGGGGACTACTTCCCTTTCCCGCTGCCTGTAAAAGTAATCCAGGAGCTGAATAGCCACTAGAACAGCTTTTACACTACAAAGAATCACCGACTGAAAAAGATATCTGAATGATGCCTGTAGCTGCAGGCATTATTCAGATATTACCCCTTCAACCTAAGGACGTCATATGATGTCCTACTGGCGGTAGGTGGTTAAAGATTGAACACTACATAGCTTTTCACTGAACAAAGCTGACCCTCTTGCACATTTTGTTATGTGTTTTGAGCTAGATATGGATTGTGAAATTAGTATTGGGGATTTTTCTTAATCATCCATTGAGGGACACAATCCTGTGGAAAAATCCTTAAAGCGGAGTTCCACCCAAAAGTGGAACTTCCACTCATTTTGTCTCATTTCCCCCTCCGGTGCCACAATTGTCACCTTTCGGGGGGAGGAAGGACAGGATAACGGTCTTTGACAGGTATCCTGTTCCCACTACCGGGAGTCTGCGCCATGGCCCATGACATCGCCACGGGGCTCCCTCCTCCCCCTGTTGCAGAGCCTCGCGCATAAGGCTACACTGCTGGGTTTCCCTTACCCACAATGGTGACTGCAGCACCCGTCAGCTGAGGGAAACAGGACGGGTAAGCTGCGGTGCCAACATCGCTGGACTTCAGGACAGGTACGTGTCCTAATTTCGGGGTTTTTTTTTTTTTTTTTTCTTTTGGGGTGGACCTATGCTTTAACACTAATTTTGCCGATATTGAAGAAGTATTAAAGTTTCGTAGATTTAACCCTGACACGTAGCAATAGATGTATCACAGGGCAGTACACAATTCCTTTCCATAAAGTAGAAAAAGTGCAAGGTGGGTACAGATGAATTGAAATTCGGCCAGTTCTGAAGGGACTGGCTAAATTTACATCTGTATTTGGCCCTCCCTGTTCAACAGAATTCATTCTACCGATTGACTTCTGTTGAAGGTCCACGCTGGAAAACCTTCCTTTGATCAGCAGCTACAGCTGCTGCTGATCAGTGTATTTTGAAAATGTAGACCTGCTGTCAGAATACAGTGGCCAAGCAGGGAGGATTCCTTCACCTCACTTGTGTGGATGGGGGGAATCCTTTTGTGTGTTTTTTTTTTTTTTTTTTTTTTTTTGGTGAAAGGAAAAAGCTATCCATGTATACCCAGCTTTATTGGTCTCACCATATAGCTGCATCCCCAGGTTTCACTTTCAATAAATTGGGGAAGCTTGATCCCCCCATCAAAACAGTCAGTGTTAATTGGGGGGGGGGAATCCCTCCGACAGGCTGGTTGTATCCAAGTTGATCGATTTCTGAACCGGCTGGCTTTGGGAGGTTAAAAGACATTTTTTTCGCAGCTGCGCTGAGGAAAAATGTAACTTTTTTTTTTTTTTTTTTTTTTCCCATTTCTTTTGATTTCTTTTAATTTCCTTGTACTAGATTCCACATCCTTTGAATAAAGGAGGCCTTAAAGTTCCATTCTGTCTAGCCGCATGCAACCAGACTCCAGCTGCAAGAATCAGTCAGATGGAGGCCTAGATAGTTGTTGCCAACCCTTCATTTTGACTATTTATTGTTCCAAATGTCTTAAAGTAGAACTAAAGACAAACTTTATTTTTTATTTTGGGTTGTTTAGGGGAGGGTTATCATGCCTGAGGTTTTTTTGCCATTGGTGAGATTTCCCAAAGCCAAAGGAGGAAGTGAGAAAATCCCAGGGTGTCACCAGAATGTGTCCCCATTGGACATTTTCCCTTTACTGTTCTGGGTTTTTCTTTTACATTCACTTTTGATAATAACCATAAACACAAATAGAGGGTGAATCTCCCTGGGGGGGCCCACAGTCATCAATAAAAACGGGCAGATATTCTTATCCCTCTCCACTCTATTCAAAACTAGAAAAAAAAGTTTGC
Source organism: Aquarana catesbeiana (assembly GCF_042186555.1). Lineage (NCBI taxonomy): Eukaryota > Metazoa > Chordata > Amphibia > Anura > Ranidae > Aquarana > Aquarana catesbeiana. Next base: position 120,463,743 of record NC_133326.1, on the reverse strand, counting down.
CTCTAGTTATACTTTCAGAATTGATGTCCTCCTGTATATCTCAGTTGATGACAAAGAAAATGTTTGTATTTGCAGTGATTTTTTTTTTTCTTGTGTTTATGGCCTTAGGTACTGCTTGTTCAACAAACTGACAGTTGGGGACATGCTATATTTCAGACCTGTGATGTAGCTATGCATCTTGGGATACCCCAGATATCCATTGCACCTGACCAGCGTTAGGATCTTAATATCCTGTATTTGGTAGGAAAGTGGCAAGGTTGTGTTTGGATCATTGGCTATATTCCCTGCTCTTGTTTCTGAGCAGTGGCAGTCAGTGATGAAGGATGATGTTTTCTAATTAAAAGGCCTTATGTGCATCCATTGCAGGGCTCAGGAACCTTTCATGCGCTTGTAAGCCTCTAGGACATTGATGTCTCAGAGGACTTGTCCTGTCTGCTGGCAGCGTCTTTCGCCGTTAGAGTCTAATTACAGGACAAACAGTTGATATCATGCCCTCTTATGCAAATTAATCTTCACTGCTCAGTGCAAAAAGAAGATTTCTAAGCTTGTTATAGCACAGAATGTTTTATTGAGATCTACCACTATAATAGGAAAGTTGAGGCAAAATCAGATCATTAATATATATGGGTAATTTTATTTTTTTTGTGTTAGAATCTATATATTTTTTTTTTTTTGCAGCATTAAAGTATTTTCAAAGAGCATTACGCATGTCCTCTGTGGTTGTTTTTACACAGCCGATTTTGGGCTTCAGATGGATGTTAAAGAGCACACTTTGTAACGTGGTTTTAACTGCAAATCCACTAGTATGTTTTTTGTTTTTTTTTTGAGCGGTTAAGGTTTAAATATTGCTAATTTACACCGCTATCTAATTAATAGGCATGCCAAAGTAATGTTTGGTTTATGGAGGTTTTGGGTAACTGTGTAGCCAGCAGCATCCCCTGGTGATGCCAGGTACAGTGCCCACATGAGGATTAGGTGGTGGACTTCCCTTGGAGGCGACAATTGCTTCCAACTCCAGAAATACTACTTGTTGTGTAATAAGAACCTCAAAGTGTTAAAGTGGCACAAAATTCTGGCTTAAAATTCTATGCAAGTATGCTTGTCTAAAAAAAAAAAAAAAAAAAAAAAAAATCCCTTCTGTTGCTCTCCGCCTTCTCCAGACTCCTTTTTTTTTTTTTTTTCTCTCCAGTTATCCAACTGCCTGTTAGAGGGTGGCTATGTTCATTCTCCTTGGTCTGTGTGTGTATCTCTATCTCGGGACTGAGATTTGTAGGGTGCCTAGAGCAGTGCACATGACCACGGTTGATGTACGTTGCTTGTTCTGAACAAACCTGAAGGGAGAGAAGGATGTTACAAGGAGGAAGAAAAGCACAATAAGCAACAATTTAGTGAAAAATAGATTAGCCAATAATAACCTCCTGTTCTGCTGAAACTCACCCAATGGACTGAAGTGGTGCACACGGTTAATCCATGCAACTTTGCTCAAATTTAAAGTGGTTCTATGCATGAAGGTAAAAAAAAAACCTGTGTGCGCAGCCCACCCAATACCTTACCTGAACCCCATCGCAATCCAGTGATGTGTATGAGAGCCTCGGGTCTCCGAGGACTCTCCCTTATTGGCTGAGCCATTGGCTCCCGCTGCTGTCAATCACAGCCACGGGGCCAAGTCGTGGCTTTGTGATTGTATGGACATGCAGAGCAACAGCTCGTCAGCCCCCATAGCAAGCTGCTTGCTGTGGGGGCAGTTGGAAGGAGGGAGGGACCAGGAGCGGTGACGGGACCAGAGAGAAGGATTGTGGCAGCTCTGTGCAAAACCAATGTACAGAGCAGTTAAGTATAACATGTTGTATGTATGTATTTATATATATATATATATATATATATATATATATAATTTTTTTTTTTTACTTTCATTAGGTTGTATTTCGCTTATTGGCTCCAACAAAATACTGAACTTGATTTTACATCTTGTGAATGTTGTTATAATCTTGGTTTTCTGTAGTTGGAAGCTATCGGTTAGCAGTCTTGAAAAATAACCTGCATGTTTTTAAAGAAAACATAGAGAAACATGATCACCCTTTCTAAAAAAAAAAAAAAAAAATTCTAATTGTCTTGCTATCGTAGTTCTCTGGTGGCTTTCTTGCTTTGAGTCATTAGCCTAGACTAAATTGAAGTTTGATTTCCAGCTTTGTTCTGATTTTATTTGCTGGTCACTTGTTACAGGTCACTCTGGGGGTATTGAAGTCAGGAGGCTAGCATAATGTACATTCAACCAGCATTTTTGGAAGGTCAGAAATTGCACCTTTTGGGTCTTTCCCCTTACTGACTTGCCATGCCTTGTTCTGTACAGTGTGTCTCTGTACAGGCAGCCATCAGGGTAGAGGCAGGGCTTTGCTTCCTTATGTCAGAGCTTCCAGCAAAAAGAAAAGCACAGTAGCAACATCACCAAATCCTTAAAGCGGAGTTTCACTAAATTTTTTTTTTAGATGGCAGCAACTGCAAATACTGCAGCTGCTGACTTTTAAAATAAGGACACTTACCTGTCCCGGGGTCCAGCGATGTCGGCACCCGAGACCGAACCGTCCCTCGATCCTCGGGTGCTGCCGCCGCCATTCTCACTGAGGGAATCAGGAAGTGAAGGGTTGCGGCATCACTGCCCGGTTCCCTGCTGCGCATGCGCGAGTCGCACTGCGCGTCTACACTGGTCCCCGTTGTGTTGTGGGAACTGGGTATTTCCCACAACACAACGGGGGTGGGCGGGGAGTCTGCGGCTAGCTATACACGGAAGTGGGTGCAGATACCTGTATTATACAGGTATCTGTACCCCCCTCCCCCCTGAAAGGTGCCAATTGTGACACCGGAGGGGGGGAGGAATCCGATGAGCGGAAGTTCCACTTTAGGGTGGAACTCCGCTTTAATCGCATGCCATCTAGTAGTCCGTGATTTCCCACTGCATTTATACAGGCATGAGGCTGCAGGCTTTCGCATACCAGGAAGTACACCTATTTTTTAAGGTGGAATGCAAATAAAAGGTATATTTTCAGTGTACTGTATAGGCGCAATAAACATTTTTGGGTGTTCTAAATAACCTAATCTTTTTTATTTTTTCAGGTCCACTTTTAATGCTTTTTGCGTCTGATTCATAGCTATGCGGATGAGGCATTTTGGCACTTTTCTCATACTGGTTTATAGCATGCTTGGTTTTAAAATGGAACTAATAAACCCTCCTATCCTTTTCAGTCATGGAAGCTGACATCTTAGCCTCTGTTTGATCTGCAACTGCCATGGTGCTGCACATGTGATAGTTGACGACACCAAACATTTGATGGTTTGCAGTTTGGTTGAGTGCACAAGCAAATGTGACCGTGATCATTCCCCGTGTTCTGCCGAGAAAGGTCCAGCCAGCGGATAAGGACTCCCCTGTACTGCGCAGGCGCAGTGCTTGCGCAGTATGAAGGACTACGGAGCTGGCAAAAATTGCCGAACATAAAGGGCTGTGAGTGAGCTGTACACTGAGCACGCGGAATTAACATGACATTGTACCAGACGATGCCGCACCCTCCCGATGCTCGTGCTACTCTGCAAGGGGCGGGTCTTTTACTGTTTTATCATGTAAGGGGCGGATGCCTACAGATATAACAGTAATAATATAGTGTAATAGACCCGCCCTTGCTCAGGCGATATAACAGTAATAATCAAGCTGCCCCTTGCAGAGTAGCACAAGCATCGGGAGCGTGTGACATAGTTTGGTAGAATGTCATGTTAATTGCGCATGCGCACTGTAGAGTTCACTCACAGCTGTTTATGTTGGGCAATTTTCGGCACCACTGTAGTAGTTTGTATTGCGCAAGCGCAGTGCGTGTGCAGTACAAGGGGGGTCCTTATCCGCCGGGTGAACTTTCCTGGCAAGACACCGGCATGCCAGGAATGTACAGTAAATGTTGTTTGGAACTGTTAAATTGAAGAGTTTAGTCTTTAAAAGTTTTGATTTACAGTCCTAGAATGGACATCTCCATGGAACTAGCATTTTTAAGGAGCTCACTGACAGCAGCCCCATACTTTTCCCACTTAACTACTTTTAAGTCAGGTTTTTTTATCTTAATGTCTTCTGTGCATTAAGATAAAAAAACCTGTGTGCGGCAGTTCCTCTCAGCCCCCCCCCTCCAAATACTTGAGCCTTCTGTCAATCCAGCGATGTTGCAGGACAGTCTCGGCTGCCCAGGACTCTCCCTCCCTCATTGGCTGAGATGACAGAGTGCTGTCAATGTCAGTGAGCCAATGAGAGGCGGCAGGGCCAAACTACGGCTCTGTGTCTGGACACAGGGACCCTCAGCTCGGGCGGCCCCATAGCAAGCTGTTTGCTGTGGGGGCACTCAGCAGGAGGGAGGGCCCAGGAGCACCAAAGAGGGACCCGAGAAGAGGAGGATCTGGGTTGCTCTGTGCAAAACTATTGCACAGAACAGGTAAGTATAACATGTTTGTTATTTTTAAAGAAAAAAAAAAAACAGACTTTATAGTATCGCTTTAAGTAGATGTGCCTATCTTATTTGACAAAGTTAAGTCTAGTGAACCAAATGCCAATCAAAATTCAGCTGAACGTTTATACCAGTCAAGTGGTAGGACAGTTTATGAATTTAATTTGCTGGTCAGTTTCTCCATCCCTATACAATGCTGAGCTCTGGATGTTGGGAAGTTTGGTGCCTGAAGAAGAGATCTGTATTATCTGGCCATGCTTTGTAATCGGGCATCCGATGCTTCGGAGTATGGTAGCTCATACTTTTTTTTTTTTGCACAGGTCCAGATGATTAGGAGAAGTCCAGCCTGAGGTCGTTTGGCTTCTCCTCTGAGTCACAGGTGCGCAATTTGTTTTGCACTCCTGTGACTTGTTTTCAGCAGAGAGCGGACTGAAGTGCACTCTCTGCTGATGTCACAGGAATCGCTCCAGGCACCGTGTCATCCCGACAAAGTTTGGATCTGCCAGGTGCCTGGACTGATGTCTATCTCAGGCTCTCAGCGAGCTGCTGAGAGCCTGAGACTCTTGCTCCCCGCCCCTCCACAGCTCAGCACTCCAGTGAGTGTGGAGGAGGAGAGCTGCTGATTGACAGTCAGCAGCTCTCCGCTCAGGGATCTGTGAGAACTGAGCCATTGGCGATGTTCGATTGCTTAGTTCTCAGTGCAGAGGCGCCGGGGACAGATACAGATGCAGCATCGGACCAATGCTGCCGCCACCTAGGTAAGTAAGAATGTGCAAAAAAAAAAACCTTTTTTTTTCTTTCTTTTTTTCTTTTTTTTAAGTGTGTGTTTTTTTTTTTTTTTTAAATCGGATTTTATTTAAAGGTGGAGTGATCTTTTTTTTCCAAGTATATAGCAATATAGACAAGCTGTCTATATTGTTACTCAGGACTGTAAAACTGGAAAAAAAAAGAGAGAAGCATGTTGAGGGCTGAGATGCAGCACTCAGCACACCCTTACACCTCTATAATACAGAAGAGGCTGATCATTATCCCATAAGTAACAGTAAATGTGGTATTCTCAGCAAAAAGTAATAAAAGGAAACCTCACATATATTGAACTAGACTATATGGCATCAAACGTGTAGAGCAGTGGTCATCAACCCTGTCCTCAGGACCCACTAACAGGCCAGGTTTTATGTATTACCTTGGGGAGATGCAGACTAGAATACTGCAATCACTGAGCAGCAAATGATATCACCTGTGATGTACTTCAGTTATCTTGCAAACCTGGCCTGTTAGTGGGCCCTGAGGACAGGGTTGATGATGACCACTGGTGTAGAGCATTGTAAAGGAGATATGTATGTTTCTTGAACAGAATATTTATTCATTTTGGATTTCCAGTCCTGTACAGATGGCAGATACCCATCATAAAGCAACCAGATTTTGTGCAATGTAGAGCGTTCTTATAACTGCTATAGTTGAGTTAGTCCTACATGTCGGAATCAACATACCCTAGGATAAGAATTTTTAATTGTATTTTTGTTTAGAATAAATTCTAAAGTTTCTTATTGTATTTGTAACTATTTTAATGTTCCTCTAGCTCAGTTTGAATCTGCTTATAGTGATGTTAACTAGGAATGGAGGAAGGAGGGGGCAGGCGGGTGTGTGACCTGGGGGGCTGCCTAGCCAGGGATAGAATTCCTATTTTTGAGCTGTGTGTTATTTGAACTGTAGATGTCAGAGCAGGTCACTGCTCTGTAATGTATACTGTGTAACTGCCAAGCAGCCCATACTCAATCCTTCCCAGGACAGATTTCCAGTAACTCTGGCGTATTAACAACAATCTGCTGCTATACAGATTGGTTTTTATTACTAGGAAGAGTCAGACATGTTAACAGACTACTTTTCAGTGTGAATCAGTTGCATTTACTATATCTTGATGATCAAATGTGATGATATAAAGCTTGGTACACACTAGTAGTTTTTTTTTTTTTTTTTTTTTTTCGTTCTACCCAGTGGGCTAAGTGGAAAAAAAACATAAGAGCTCAGGAGTTGCTGTAACAATCCGATATTAGTACAGCGATCTCCCCTGCTGAGCGATCGTGTTCTGACAGGGGGACGGCTCCCCCCACCAGAACACAGCGGTCAACGCTCTCAGCCATTGACTGAGAGCTGATCGGAAGCCAATTGGCAGACCTTTTCGGTCATGCCCCTTTTGACCGAAGCAGGCTGAACGACTCACTAGTGTAGGACCAGCTGCCATACACACGGGCCGAATGTCGGCCGGTTTCTATTGAACCTACCGATGCCGACAGATATTCAGTCAGTGTCTATCCTACTCAATCCGAAATCACTTTAAACAATTAAGATAATTGGTATGTAAATACTGTTTAAACCCCTGCAAGCTGAATGGCACACTTTGAGCCTGGTTTACTAACTGTTGAAAAACCTATGTGTATGCATGCTCTGTGTGTGAGAAATAGAGTATATAAATATAAATATATATATATATATATATATATTCTCTATTTCTCTCGACCAATAACGTTTCTTCTGTGCTGCTACGATACCGTTATTTCAGCCAACTCTCTAGCAATTCTCTCAAAAATAGCAATTTTATGCACAAATCTGGTATAAAGTGAACAAGCTGTGGGTGGCTGCTATGAGAAGGAGGAGGGTTTATGGAGGTGCCAACTCTAATGACACTGTGATTTTGATCATCAGCTTGTTACCTGTGTTCCTGTGTTCCCCTGCTCCTGTGATCCTTAGTTACCGACCCAGCTTGTTCCTGACCAGTCTCCTGCTTGCTCCAGTCTTCGACCCGGCTATTCTTACGGATACCCTCTGCCAGCTTCTGTGTTGGTTCTCGGCTTTCCACCTGACTTTGTCTGCTCTGTTATTCACTTGGCTCCTGATCCTGGCTTGTACCTTCTGACACTGTGATTCTGCAGACCTGCCACACCTCACAGGCGCCATCTGCCTTCAGACTCTGCTCAATACAGCTGCAGTATCCCTGAATACTTCTGCAAACAACTCTGCAGGCAACCTGTGCTACTTTGTGCCCAACTCCTCCTGTCTCACCTTCAGTACTTTGTACCCGACTCCTCCTGTCTCACCTCCAGGGAAGTCCGGAACTTAGCCGCAAGGGAAGCCCTCTCTCCATTGGCCTCCAGCACCCGGAGCAAACTTCCCCTGAGCTGAAGGACAGCCACCGAAGCCTGCACCCCAGCACATTACAGGACAGCACATCATCTGTCTAGTTCCTCTGTTATCTGTCACTTTTGACATGTTTTCCTGACACCAAGAGCTAAAACGGTGACATGGGAGGGAGCTCCAGCTGATTCACACCCTCAGCTCTGTTCCTGTGTGCTGTGTGAAGGGGGGTGTTTTTCTTCCCTCCCATCAGTTCTCCGAGCTCTTTTAGTGTTACTGCAGCTCTCCACCCCCTGCCTTGTAAGACCCCTATCACAAAGAGGCAGTTTTCAGGCGTTTTAGCGCTAGAAATAGTGTTTGTATGGCGCCTGAAAGCGCCTCTACAATGGGTGCTTTCACACCCGGTGTGCTTTCGGGGCGTTCAGAAAAGTCCTGCAAGCAGCATCGTTGGGATGGTTTGGAAGCGCTGTATACAGCGCTTCCAAACCGACCCTGCCCATTGCAATGAATGGGCAGTGCCTCGGAAGTGCCACAACGCGGGGGTTTTTAACTCCTCCTTTGGGATTAAAAGTGCCCCGCTAATCGCTGAAAAATGCCACTTAAACAGCGCTAAAGCGCTGCAAGTCTGTGAAAAATCCTTTTTATCCTGAGTTTTACAGGGATGTACAGAACAAATGGCTGCAAACGCACGAGTATAACTTATGTAGGAGGATTTGATTCACCTGTGTATCAACGGAGGCTTCACTGGGTATTGGTAAGGGTTTACTACCACTTTAAAAATGACTGTTCTGAGATACAGAATTTTGATGCTTGAGCCACTTTGTTGAATAATTCCTTTGTTTTGGATATTTGCAGTGTTGCTGTTGTGTTATTTCTTCCTTTCTTTATGCGACCTGAAAGTCACGTGATTTTGCAGGTACTTGAAGCAATGCCTGTATAATCGAGGTGTATGGACCCTGAAGTTGCATCAGTCGGACCAAAGCTGTGTAGGGACTACTTTGCAGTCCCTGCGACTTGAAGACGCACATATATGATTGGAAATCGTGGGGTGTGACTTTTCATGTGACTTTGCAGTCCCAAGTCGCAGGACTTGTCGCACGAGTGTGAAAGGGGCCTTATAATTGCATTAGCCGCAGCACCAAAATTGTTGGTGCTTGTGACTTTCATGCACCTGTCAAAGGTACATGGGTCTGGCATACTGGGACACTTCTTGTGGTCTCTGGCTCATTAGTCGTGGCATGAACATCCACGCATATATTTCTGGCGTCCGTACGATCATTTATATGTTTTATTTGTAGTGGTTTTTTGTCTTGCCACATCCGGAGACTATTTGACACAGTAGCCTTTGGACATATGTTGTGTTTTTACTACTACCTGTACTACTTGATTGGAATGCCTAACTTCAGCAACTACCTTTTCAAGATGTCCTATAGGTTCCTTTTCTTGTTTGGTAAAACAAGGCTGTGTAAATAGCCCACTTTTAATGAAGATCGGATCATATTTTGGGCGCCGTGAACACCATAAAATTCTTAAAGGTTTGCAAACTTTTTCTAACAGCTACAAATGTATTTTCCCAAAGTGAACATGGGCTTTATCCATGCAAATTTGATTTAACAGCAGCCCCACCAGCTGCTTGTTGTTCCTCCCGATTAGACCATCAGGAGTAAAGAAGAAGCCTGGTGTAAATCCCAGGTAACAACTTGGAGCTTGCACAGGGCTGAGGACTCTCTACTGACTCCTATGTGACAGCGCCTGGGGATGTCACACTGGCCAATCGGCAAACACCAGCAATGTCGCATTCATGGACGTGAAGTGCAATGCATGTAGTCCATACTCATGCCCAGGGCTTTTTTTTCAGAGGGAAGTTGGTGGAACCACCTCTGACTCAGACCCTTTGGTGCCTGCTCACCATAATCACTTGTAAACACAGAAGTCTGGTTTCTGTGTTTACAAGTGACAGCTCTGCACTCTGTACGTAATGCAATCCTGGTACTTAATGCCCCTTTAAGACCCTCCTACTGTTTTTGTGAAATTTGACTGACCACACCCACTATTTGATGTGATTTGGAGGGTGTGTGTAGGGGGAGGGTTTTTGTGGGGCCGCGGTTAAGTTCCAGCACCTATTGTTTGAGGAAAAAAAATCCCTGCTCATGCCTAGATGTTCCTCTCTCCTTCCTGTGGCTTAATAAAGCAGATTTAGAATGAAGGGGTAGGCAAGTATTTGGTACTGGTGGGGCTGCCTTTTGAAGTGAACCTGTTAGTTTGCACTGTATGGGCAAATAAAATGTATATAGTCAATATTTGTGTATAAATTACTGTAAGAAGTTGCATTAAAGGCATTACATAGCTTTCCTCATGGCACCTCACTCCATGTAACCGCAGATTTGGAGTAGATTCTACAACAGCAGTTGTGAAGCATAGTGTGTAGTATTGTGCTGCTCTCCCATAGAAGGAAGAGATGAGAGAGGCAATTAACTGTTTTGCTGTCAGGAGGGAGTCACTGCCAAGGAGCCAAATAGCTAAATAATAATGCATTCTCTAACAAGTGTGTTTTTGTTGATTTTATTAATTAGCCATGGTCTGCTTGCCGCCTTAATGGAGACAAGAGTTCTGTAGTGTAATTACCAGCTTGAATGTGTAGTGGCGGAGTGACAGCTGAATATCTACTGGGGGGGGTGAGAACCTTTTCAATAAGTGTCATGTCTTGTCGCTTTAACTTACGGTTCCGTTGAAAAATGTTGCCTTTTAGAACAGAAGTAGAATGGTTTGAGTTGGAATTTTGCAATATGTGTGGATGCAGTTTCTTCAATATAAACTATGTTAATCATGTTTGGTTTTTTTTTTTTTCTCTTTCAATTTGTGTCCTATAGTTTTAAAGAATATAAAGTCATCCGCAATCAGATAAACAGAAGCCTGGTATTGATGACTTGCAAGTCACAGGCAGTTGTAAATCATGTTAACTCTTTCAATATTAAGTCTGCAGACTTTATTAAAATACTACCTGGTGGTCCTGCCATGAAGGTTGTCCTGACTGGTCGTAACAATGTGCTGTCACTTTTGCATTGTACCCTGTCACGCTCTCTCAATGCCAGGAAGCCTTGTAAATTTTGCACAGCAGTTTTGGGAGTGCATGTGGGCAGGAGGAGGCTGCAGAGACGCTCTGGGCAGTCGGCAGTGCTGATGTGCAACAAAGGATGATTGAGGGACACGGTTCAGAGACCGTTCGAATATACTGTTGCTTACAGGAGCATATTAAAACTCCTATGAAAAATTAAAAAATTAAAGTGACAGCCTGATTAATAATCTTCCCACGCTAAGAGATTTGTTTACTAAAGGCAAATAGACTGTGAATTTTGCAAATGTAGTTGCATTAATTTTCCCCAGAGCTTAGTGAATGTGATGGTCTGCAAATTCCCATCGTCCAATCATGTGCAAGCAAAAATGCTGTTTTTGTTTATTTTCTTTGCACCTGATTAGGTATTCTTTACAAAGTGAAGCTTCACATTATTCATTAAGCTCTGAGGAAAATGAATGCAACTGCACTTACAAAGTGCACAGTCTATTCGCCTTTAGTAAACCCATACATTCCCTGGCAACCTCCTTGGCTCTGCCGAGTGTGGTCCATTCCTCCATTTTTCACCCAAGAGAATTTTCATTGAGGTTATGTAAAATTTTGTGAGCCAAATTACAAGTTTAATTAGTGACTGATCACAGAAGATTTACCCATACCTTAACACCACCACCTACAGAATCATCATGTGATCTTCCTGTAATCTTAGCAGTTTCAGAGCCAAGGTTTTGCAGGCATCCGCCATAACTCTTAGGTTTAAAGAGACCACCTCTGCTCTTATTGCTGTGTTGTGTGCCATCTGCAAGATGGAGGTGCTTCTACCAGTTCAGGGTAAGTGGGGGGGGAGCCAAGACTACCAAAACGCTTCCTTTGTGCATGCTTTTTCCAATTGTTCTGGACGCTTACTGGAAAACCCCTAAACTGTTTTCCAGCTGAATACCTGTTTGATATTCTTCAAAATCTCCATGCCCTGCATTGGATTCTGACCTGCCATAGTCATTAGGTTAGTCTTTTAAACATGGGAATGGACAAATGACCAGGGATTCAGCTTTACCCCACACTAATCCCTCTTTGTGGAGAGCTTCATACCTATGGCCATGAGCTACTGTAGATTGGTTAGTGGATGTCTCCTGTATTACTTCCTGTATTAGTCTCATATCAGTAAACATGCAGAAAACCCTTTGGTTAAAATGTTGGTCTGCAGAGCAGAAGGTAAACATCGCTTTGGAGCTACCTTTGACACCCTCATCAAGGATGTTATTGGTGGTAAGAGTACTCCTCTACCCCAGCAAGCTAAGCCTAGGCCTCAAGCTGAAAAGAATAACCCTTCCTCCTTTAAGCAAAGTTTTTTCCTTTGTTGTTTCTGCCAGGCTTTAGTTGGGCAAAACTCGAGTAAAGGAGTCAAGTTTCACTGCAAACTCTGGAATCCCTAAATCCCCCAAACTCCCAGACAAGTGCTTTATTGGATATTTGTACAGACAGGATCTCAAATGCCTGGTTATGGGAGATGGTGTCAGCGGGCTACAAGATAGGGTTATGCTTCCAACCCCCTGCTCTCCATGTCTTCCAATCACTGTGGTGCTCTTTTCACTTAACAAAAAAAGGTTGTCCTCCCCATCCTTTGTCATCGAGGCCCTGAATGTAGTAATGTGGTCCCAAAAGTTTCATATGGAATCCACCAAGGTAACTTTCTGGCCTCGGTAGACATCGGCAATGTGTATTTGCATGTTTGGATGTCCCTTTTTTTATTTTTATTTTTTTTAATTTTTTTTTTTAATTTTGAGAAGGGTCCTCTGCAATTCAAGTTTGTGGCTCTGCCATTCAGTCGGTCTTCTTCGCCATGTGTATTTAAACCAGCTTCTAACTCCTGTATACATCTTGTTTAAATCCAAGGGCATCTCCATTGTGGGATATCTGGACGACCTTTTGAGGAAACCGTAGGCACAGGTCCTGACTGACAATGTGGCATGCACAGTTCAGACCTTGAAAAGGTTCCATTTGATCAGAACCTTCAGTAGGCTGCATTGAAGATGCCTCTTCATTTTGGAGTATTTCTGGTTCTGATCCTGGACATGGCTCAAGCCAGAGATTTTCTTCCCCAAGAAAAACTTCAAACTCCATGCTTCCAGACTTTGGACTCTATAATCCAAGACTTGTCTGACTCTTTACTTTTCCATGAGAGACATGGGATTGATGGTAGCCTTTACTGAGGTGGTACCCTTTGCCCAGATTTACCCAAGACTCCTACTCTTGCCTGTGTTCGTAGGACAAATCTGTTCAGTCTCTGGACAGACTGATTTGCCTAAAAAAAGACTGGTTATCTCCTGCACACAATAGGCTCCAGCTTGAAGGGCCCTGTGTAGTATCAAAGATCAGATCTTGGTGCTTGTGATCTTGTTTCAATGTCCACTTGACACTTCTTCTTTGATTAAAACCTTTGTACAGTGTTTCTCATGTGGCTCCTCCTGTGCCCACCAAGAAATCAATGACCTTTTTAATTTTGGTTCTCGCTGCACTCTAAAAACTGCCCTTTGACCCTATCCGGGGTGTTTTTGCTTTTTGCCCTTAAAGACAGGGCCATATTCTGTGTTGTCATCCCCTCTGTGAGGCATGTCTCTGAATTGGCTACTTTATCCTTTAAAAAAAAAAAAAAAAAAAAAAATTTCTGATTGTGGACAAGGACTAGAGCCTCTTACCTTTCCAAGGTGGTTTTCAGCTTTATCCTTCCTAAGGCACCCTCTTTGAGCTGCAGGCAGTCCCATTCATTTTTATTGTTGAGCCTGTTGGCATTTTGTTGCTGTATTGCCCAGCCTTTGTTGCAGAACTGAGGGAAGCTGGTAGGGGGTTATACCACGCTGGACCGTTATTTTCCATTGTGGATCCAAATCCTCCTGTATGCAACCAAATAATCCTATTGCCTTTTTAATGCGGTGTCCCTTAGTAATCTTCCAAGAAAAGGATATTGTGGAGAATACTAAATTCCAATTCTTAAATTTGAGGGGGAAAAAACAGTAGTTTGTCTTTTTTTTTTTTGCAAACTAAATGCTGTTCAGCTTGGTTTTACATGTACTTTGTTTTATTATAATGGAACATTTTTTTTTAGTAGTACATTAAAGGATCTAGAAGAGCTATAAAATTGTTTTGTGTCCAGGAAAGTCATTCTGCATACTTCAGGGTGAAGGTTTATGGAATTTGATGTTTATTTGCGTTGCTCACTTCTGACTAGTAGTCTCCAGCTGTTGAACAGCAACTTAATTTGCTCATGTGGTAGAGCGTTACTGTCAACAGTTATAAAGGCCCTGGTTTCTAAGCCTTTGCCTTTGTTTTGTGACATGCCTTTATTTGTTTAACTCATTGTTTTGCATCACTCTTCCATCTCTACTACGCTAGAGCCTAGTCAGAGTAGCTAATGTCTAAAATAAACCGTAATAAATTTGTAGATATAGATAGTATATGTCTACACACCCCTGTTAAAATGTCAGGTTTCTGTTTTGAGACAAAGGTAAATCATTTCAGAACTTTTTCCACCTTTTTTTTAATGTGACCTATAAACTGTACAACAATTGAAAAACAAACTGAAATCTTTTAGGTGGGGGGAAGTAAAATAAACTAAAAATGCGGTTGCATCTTATAGCTGGGGATGTAACTGTGTTCAGAATTAAGCAATCTAATTCAAACTCCATGTTAAATAGGAGTCAGTACACATCTGCCATCTCATTGTTAAAAGGTATAAGTCAGGGGAAGGGTACAAAAGAATTTCCAAGGCATTCGATATACCATGGAACACAGTGAAGACAGTCCTCATCACAGTGGAGGACACTATACCCACAGTGAAGCATGGTGGTGGCAGCATCATGCTTTTGGGGCTGTTTTTCTTAAGCTGGAACAGGGGCCTTAGTTAAGGTAGAGGGAATTATGAACAGTTCCAAATACCAGTCAATATTGTCACAAAACCTTCAGGCTTCTGCTAGAAAGCTGAATATGAAGAAGAACTTCATCTTTCAGCATGACGATGACCCAAAGCATACATCCAAATCAACAAAGGAATGGCTTCACCAGCAGAAGATTAAAGTTTTCTGGCATGGCCCAGCCAGAGCCCAGACCTGAATCCGATTGTAAATCTGTGGGGTGATCTGAAGAGGGCTGTGCACAGGAGGTGCCCTCACAATCTGACAGATTTGGAGTGTTTTTGCAAAGAGTGGACAAACATTGCCAAGTCAAGATGTGCCATGCTGATAGACTCATACCCAAAAAGACTTTAATAAAATCAAAAGGTGCTTCAACAAAGTATTAGTTTAAGGGTGTGCACACTTATGCAACCATATTTTATTTTTATTTTTACTAACCTCCACCTAAAAGATTTTATATAGTTTATTGGTCACATTTAGGCCCCTTTCACACTGCCTCGACTTGGCCGCACAATTTTGATGCAATTTCAGGGAATGCCTGTTTAAACTTGAGTTCTATGGACCTCAGCTCGCATCAAGGTCGGACTAAAGTAGTACTGGGGCTACTTTGCAGTCGGCGCGACTTGAAGTTGCACAGATACGGTTATCATTGGGAATCATGGGTACGACTTGTCATGTAACTCTGATGTCCAAAGTCGCACAAGTGTGAAAAGGGCCTAAAGGTGGAAAATGTTCTGAAATTATTTTTGTCTTTTTTTACATCCCAGAAACCTGACATTTTAACAGGGGTGTGTAGACTATTTGTATCCACTGTATATGTGTATATATAATATATATATGTATGTATGTGTGTATGTGTGTGTTTTTTATATATCATTTTTACACCTAGGGACATATTTATAAAGCAGTGATTGTGACATTCACTGCAGATAAGTCAATCACTGTAATTTTTAAGTCCTACAAACACGCACACTGCTTGGTAGTGCCAATACACTACCATGCGTTGTGGCACTGCATCACAGAACACTGCAGTTCCATTTTTCTATGTGTCCTGCTACAATGCCAGCCCATTCAAGTCAGTTACCCTTATTGCTACACGTTAATGCAAAACATCAGTGCAAATGGGCTCGCAAACTGCATTAAAGTGGAGCTCCACACAAAAGTTATCTGATTCCCCCCTGCGGTGCCACATTTGGCACCTTTCGGGGGGAGCTGGGTACCTGGTTTTTGACAGGTACCCTGTCCCCACTTCAGTCAGACCGCGGCGAGGTACGTCACAAGTTTGGCCCCCTCCTCCTTCCCCTGCTGCTGGGCCATTGCTTTATGGCCGGGTTCCCTTACCAGCAATGGTGGTGGCAGCACCGGACAGCCAATGTAAACATCAGCTGGGGTGCCGACATTGCTGCACTCCAGGACCGGCAAGTGTCCTTAAATAAGTCAGCAGCTACAGTATGTGTAGCTGCTGACTTTTAATTTTTGAAAGGGGGGGCAGAAGTCCACTTTAAGGAGCTAAACATGCTACTTTGGCTCATTGAATTGGCCTACTGACTCCTATGCTGCATACAACCATGCGCTCTGCTGATGACAAAATGAAGATTCAGATAGTCTAAAACAGTCTTTCCACTCGTATTGGTCATTAAAGTAAGTTCATTTTAATAGTAAATAGGTTACCTTACTGCCCTATCAGTCATTTACAATGAATTGGATTCATCCTTCAATTATAGTAGCATATGGTACACCTCACATTTTGGGAAGAGGTCGATTTTATCATCATCTTGAATGATCACTTGGGAGAAAAGACCATCTCATCTAATCTGGTGACATATGGGGAGAATGTGAATCTAGCTACTATTCCATGCTGTCTTGCAGAGATCAGTAAGATGGCTTTTTTTTTTTTCCTTGGGTACCCTCATTGCGTACCATACTGTACAAGCCTGTGCCCACTGCAGAGAATTGTGTAAATGACATGAAAACAGGAGCAGGCAGTTTTGTACTTTGCACCTTTTGGGGGAGCTGCAAGTTCCTACATGATCTGCTTGTGCAGGCGGCAGAGAGTTGACAAACACATTAAAAAAACAGTAGTGTGCTTATATATTGATCTGAACATACTTGATAAAGTACTCGGCTATATACAAACATGTTGATGTTTTCACATAACACAAGTGTATAAACTGGTCGTGAAGAATACCTTTATATCCTGGGGACATCATATTCTGGTGCAGCAGTGTACAGCTAGTTATGTAAATCAAATGGTAAAAAAATTCCATCAAATTCATCTGAATTCTAGTTTGTAACACCTTAAAAATGTGGAAGAGGAGGAAATAATTGCACGTTGCACATGGCAGTTTTATAGAATTAGATTTTTTGTTCCTTACAGACTCCTCCATAAGCAACAGATGAAATGGGGGTTTTCTTTCATTTATTTTTTTGCCTTTCAATATTTTATTTTTGCATTTTTGAGTAGTTATACAGTAGAGGCTTAGACTGTATGAGATTAGGCCCCTGAGTAACATGGAGAAAAGGTAAGGAAAACCAATAAGAGGAAGAAAGACAAGAGCAGTTGTCCCAGGTAGAATCCCAAAATTACATAAAATCTCGTACTACAGAATACAACTTTGGAAGTGATTTTATAATGTGATGTATTCTTTTGTTTCCGAGCATGCATGGTCATCATGATTTTTTTCATACAAATATTATACTAATTACTCCTTCTGTTATCGTACATGAAAAATCTTCATGCCTGTCCCTTCAGGTAATTTTGCATGATCGGCTCCTGAAAGCTGTGTACTAATGATCAGATTATTGGACGATCACTCTGAAAGTGGTATTTTTTTCATCCGATTTTTTCATTGTGTGTACTAGGCATAACACAATGTATACAAAGAAATGAACCAGAAATAGTGTGAACACAGATAAAGTCAGAACTTCATTTATATTTTTGGATAGGCAGAAGTTGGGCTGTTTGGCTACGAAGACTAAATATTTTTTTAAGGGGCTACAATTAAATGAGAGGCTATGGTGGCCATAGGGGAACACAGATACTTTTTGCTTTTAAATGCATTCTTTACATCCGCTTAGAGTGTTAATAAACCTTCATTTTTATTTTATTTTTTTCACAATGTAGAAAGATTAGATGCCTAGAACTGTTGAAGCAATTCCCTTAATAAATCCAATCCAGATATTTTACTAAAGAAGTTTGGATTTCATCTGTACTTTAATCCTATAAATGGAGAATCCTTTTTTTCTGCCTTTTTTACAGATGTAAAAACCTTCCGAATAAAAATGTGTATATGAGGTCCTGGTGAATTAAAAAGCTTTCTGTCCACAGTTTTTATTGTCACCGGATGGAGCCTTGTTCGTCAGTTTGAGTAATGTCCTCTTTATGTAATGGCTGGGTTGCCATGGAAAAGACAGAATGAAAAGGTTTAGCTAAACAAACAGCATCTTGATCTTCTCTACCCTCCTCCAAGAGCTCAGTGCTTTTGTTTCTTCTCCCTGACACCCTTACGTTTTGTGGGATTTTTACAGATGTTCAAAAATCATTGAGCTTTTTATGTATGGTTAGCAAAACCAAGTGATCTGCTGGAAAACAGATTATGGCATAGATATCGCCGGGTTGGTTGATAGAAGTGGCAATACTTTCATCGGACAACCGCAGGACTAGCTTTTTGGGGAGCTCTAGAAATCGTGTGGAAAATCAAATCCTAGTTTAACTAGCATATGGTGCTAAGAATTTTAACTTCACTTTCTTTTTTAAGCTTTTTTGTATCGATGAACTATTTTTATGTGTGTGTTGTGGTGCCTACAAAGTCCATCTAGAGTTCACTTTTCCAAAGTTGTTTACAATTGAGGATGTGGCACCCTTTTATCTTATCTGCATCCACAGTACCACCCTGTGGGGATGCCCTTTTTTCATCTTAAATCCAAAAAATACTTTTTTCTTTTTCATCCATTGAGGGACACAACAATTCTTAGACTGGTTATACTGCCACCCAAAGGAGAAATGGATATTGACAACTAAAAACTGTTAGCCAGCACAGGATACCCTACCCATAACCATCATGCTTCAGTTCCTGGTAGATCCATGCTGGATAGGTTAAATCCTGGAATTCTCTCCAGTCATCCGAGTGCAGGTTTTCCCAGGTTATACAGGGGTTCTCTCAGCCCTGAAGTTTTGGCAGTTTCTCCAGTCATCTACAACTACTGCTAGATTCAGGCCAGATATGAAAATCCTGAAAAGTTCTCCAGTTAGCCAAGTAGAGCAGGTTTCCTTATTTGAGAGGCTAGTGCTTCCCTAGACCGACATGTGAAAATACTCTGCGATCACACTTCTGGATGCTCACATATGTTATACATTCTAGGTGTTAGATGTGATTTCTCATTCGTGTTTATGATTATTTCTAACTGTGCACATGCCTAGGGAAGCATGATTGGTAGCCCCTAGCTGGCTGCAACTGTGATATCTTCCCATGCACCCCATGTGTATTGGATATGTACTAAAGTCCCGGTTTAAACTGTCCTGGGAAAATTTTCTTCCAGGCTAAACTGGCAGCTTCTCGGGCCATGACGTGGGGGAAAACATTTATAGCCCAGTCACATTTACCATTCACAATCAGTATCTAGAGTTTAATTGGCAAGAAGACTTTAATCAATGTCTGGACCTCGGTGAGTGGTTCCTATGCCTGGAGGTGTTCCTGTGTCACAGATATGGGAACGTTGGAGTTGGACCTACTGGTCTCTGGATTCAGCAATTAACGGGGCAGGTTCGTTTCCAGGTACTGGGATACTCCAGTAGAAGTGGTAGATGCTCTGGTGGTTCCATGGTATTACACCTTACTCTATGCTTTCTCTTCCTTATTTGTCACATGGAGTTCAAAGAGATTTTGATCTTCCCACTGTCATGTCTGAAATAATATGATTTGGTCAGACTGAGCTCTATGGTTGCCCATACACAGGCGGCTCTAACTGTGGGAAGGATTTGGTACATTTATGTACGACTTGTGCTTCCAGTGTTCAGTGCATGTCAGACAAAAGCTGTCCATGGCTAAGGATGCCTGACATTCTTACCATGCTTTGACCAGTCAAGCTATGGTGAGGTGGGCTAAAATTAATCTAAAAAACCTACACTAGACTACTGAGAAGTGCAATGGAGCCTTTGTAAAAACAGAGGATTTCTGCATGTCTTCAATACAATTTCCCCCAAAAAAGGGTCATTTTCTGTGTAGGCAGGGCAGGGCAAATCTTTTTATTTGTCCCTGGAACAAGTGTGCATCTTAGGCTCCATGCACACTGGTGTAAAAATCGTTGCTTCTACTTTGTGTTCTGCCTGTAGAAGCAACTCAATGTTATCCTATATGTCCATACACATTAGGACGTTGAGGCATATTTTGAGATCAACGTTTAGAGGCAGGAAAAAAACCTTCTCATTCGCGTTTCTGATTGGAGCTCACTGGCAGAAAAAAACGTAAAACTCTCCTAAACTTGTCTAAACTTTCTACCAAAAAAATGCTCTGAGCGTTTTTTACTCCAAAGAGAATAGATGTTTTTTTAAGCCCAGTGTGCATGGAGTCTGAAAGTGGTGGTTTGCAGTACAGATAAAGCTTTCAGGAAAATGGTAAAATTGTATTTAAAAGTTACTTCTAATGATTCTAAAGCCTGAAGTGCTTCTGGTTACAGGTGAGTTTCATTCATATCAGAGAACACTTAGCTTTCTTCTTTTGGTGCTGTGACAGACTTCTGGCTGTAGTACAATGTGCTATTGTGTAATTTGTGCTCCCTTTTCCCTCATTCGTTCACAAAAATATATATTTTTTTTTTTTCACTGAATAAGACATTTTGTGAATGGACATGGGGGAGGAGAGCAGGTAAATAAAAATAATATCCCCTTGTATATTTACAGAACGTTTTAGATCAGTTGAAAAGAATACTTTGTCCAATTGAAAAAAAAAGACGTGTTAGAAATGACGTGACCCTCGCACTGTCCCTATAGCCAAAACTTCTACATCCTTAGAAGAACATTGTGAGATGATCGGCATGAATGAAACTATCATTTGTACAGTAGCTGGCAACACTGCAGGCCATAGTATACTATAGCCGGCCGTAGACGGTTAGTTCCTGCTGAACCGGCCGACATTGAAACCATGTATGGGGAGGCTGAATATGCTCAAGTTGATTGATCATCTTTGGTACTACCAGCCTGCCGGATTTTACGTGATTATTGCTAACGGCTATTATAGCATATAGCACAATGTAGGGCTGCAACTAACGATTATTTTCATAATCGATTAGTTGGCCGATTATTGTTTCGATTAATCGATTATTCGGTTAATAACCTTAAAAAAAAAAAAAAAAAAAAAAAAAGTGTGGCGTATAATTTAGTTAATGTGAACAGTTTAAAAAAAAAAGTAATTTATTCTTAAATATCTCTATGCAGTGGTAAATATAAATAACCAACTATATGGTTAGGGAGCAAAATAACGAATCCACTCTGAGAATGACAGAAGAGATATACTGTATAAACTATTAGAGTAGAGATATACTGTATAAACCATTAGAGGAGAGATATACTGTATATACCATTAGAGGAGATATACTGTATATACTGTTAGAGGAGATATACTGTTAGAGGAGATATACTGTATATACTGTTAGAGGAGATATACTGTTAGAGGAGATATACTGTATATACTGTTAGAGGAGATATACTGTATATACTGTTAGAGGAGATATACTGTTAGAGGAGATATACTGTATATACTGTTAGAGGAGATATACTGTTAGAGGAGATATACTGTATATACTATTAAAGGGTGAATCTGGTAAATATCATCAGTCTCAGTGATCACATTTTTTTATTAAAAACAAAAACAATGTCCTCCTTCAAAAAAAATGTCATTTTAAGAACATTCGTTCTGTCATTCAGTGAATGTACAAAGATTTTTCGTCTGAATATTCTCGTCTGAAAATTGATCCGTGTGGCCAGCATAAGGCTCAGTACACACCTATGCAGTTTGCTTTTCATCTGTTTCTGCAGTGATTTTGCTGCGATTTGCGTTTTTGCATTTTTTTGGCCAATTTGTTGTTGGGCAGATTAAAAAACACATATTGCTGCAAAAACGCATTACATGCTTTTCTGCAGCTTCTCCATTGAAGCATATTGAACCAAAAAAGCACCGTTTTGCGTGAACGTGTCCCATAGGAAATCATGTGAATGAACTGTAGTGCGTTTCTGCAAAAAACACATAGATGTGAACCAGGTCTAAGACGTTTAGTAACATAATGGGGTGAAAAAACTAAAATTAGCCCTTTATAGTACAAAAAAAGCAGACCACTACTGTAAGGGGTTAATTTTTTTTAAGTGTAGAACTGTGAAAGTAATATTTGCAGTAGCGATTATTTGCTCTTTTTGTACTATAAAGGGCTCATTTTAATTTTTTTTTAACCCCATTATGTTACTGGCCGATTAATCGATTATGAAAATAGTAATCGATTAATTTCATAATCGATTAGTTGTCGATTAATCGATTAGTTGTTTCAGCCCTAGCACAATGGTTTGGCGGGAGGGATTCCCCTGTCAACACTGGTTGCAAGAAAAGTTTGCTCTGTCTATGGCTTGCCTAGGTAACTTATTTTACGGTTTCCAAAAAATAATTTTTTTCCATAATTCCACAGTAATCTTCAGTTTTGATGGTATGTGCATTCAGTTACATAGTTAGTCTGGTTGAAAAAAAGACACAAGTCCATCCAGTTCAACCAATTTTACATGAAGGTTACTGTGTTTATGACATACTCTTGAATTGTAATCCTAAATTGGCTATCGTATACCTTTCTGACATGTTAAAAAATGAAGACTTTAACCTGAAAACTGTCCACATTTGTCTTGTAAGCAGTCACTGACATACATGATGATCACGTTACAAGAATACTCCATATGTTGTGGTTACAGAAGTTAGGGGTCACAAGGAAATGACTACATGCAGCTGGCAAGCCAAGTGGCGGACATTTCTTCTCTGTCTAACCTTTGCTGCATATGCAGTTTTCCTTAAAGTCATCTGACTGTTTAAAGGCAAAGTCCACCTTTAAAAAAAAAAAAAAAAAAAAGAGCGTGTATTTTTGCAGGACAAAAAAAGTGCATTTATTTATTTTTTGCATAGGAGCCTAAAAAGCATTGCACTCATGATTAGTAGATTGCGGGTGCAATGCCAGCCTCCTGCAGACTCTTGCTCAGACTCTGCAGGTGCATTAAGGTACAGGCTTTCAGTTGGAGAGCTGAAGTGTCAATAGACTACAAATTTAGTGATTACTGCCCTTTTATTCTATTGAGAACTACAAATCCTTCTGCGGTGGTAGATGGATTTGTAGTGAATGAATGATGTAGCTGTGTGGGCGGAGCTCCACATACCCATTCAAAAGTGACATTGGTCATAAAGGGAGGAGGAATTCGCTTGGCACCATGTTACACCCATAATACAGGTGTAACATGTTTCAAAAGTGGAGTTGGCTTTTACTCCCTTCATGATCAGATCATTTTTTGCTATTCAGCACAGCGTTGCTTTAACTGGCAATTGCGCTGTCATGCACCACTCTACACAAATTCAATTTATATACATATATATATCTATATAGATATATCTATATAGATATATATATATATATATATATAGATATAGAGAGAGAGAGATCCACAAATAGAGCTTTCATTTGGTATTTGATCACCACTGGGTTTTTTAATGTTTATGAAAAAAGACCTAAAATTAAAAAAAAAAAAAAAAAAATGTTGGACTTTGTAATAAAACCTATATAAGATCAAATTTCTTCATAAATTTGGGCTAAAATGTAATCTGCTTCATGTCTTTGGTTAACAAAAAACCCAAATCCCAGTAAGTGTATAAATTGCTTTGTGTGAAAGTTTTATATAGCACTTTGGTCTGTATACTAGAATTTATGCTGCTATAGACGCGTTAATGTAATGGCTATGATCTGTGAATTAAAGTGTGACTGATAAGTGGCGGGCAATCTGGCGCTAAAAGACTGATGTGACTTCCCTGACTTTAAGAGCTAAGCCTTGTCCATCCATTTTCCTCCTGTCCACAGAGGGTACCGTTGTGATGAACACATTTAGGACTGGTTCACACCACAAACACACCCCAGATCTGTTCCACATGCGTCTTCAATATGCATGTTTTTAACGCGTTCCGGTGCATTTTTGATGCATTTTTAATGCGTTACCGTATGCATTCCAGGTGCTTTCCTTTTTGTTCCTGTTTTCCCCTTTCTGTACTGGGGGTACAGTGCGTTTTTGATGTTTTGGGGGTTTTTTTGTTTACCACTTCCAGTGCAGGAAAAATGCAGCATGGTCTAATATTTTTTTTTTTTTTTTTCTGGAACTGGAAAGCCCCGGATCTGACTACACTGGTGTGAACTACGCCATTGGAAACTGTGACTTAATTTATATGCCTTTTTGATACAGAAACAAAACGCACTGGACTGCATGTGATGTGAACTGGCCCTTAAACATATTGGGTTTGCTTTCAGCTATCTATACACAAGTTCCTAGGATTTCATTTATGATATCCTTTTTTCTGAAATTCACAAAATCTATTTAGTGTGTACTGGGAAGCAAGCCATTTTACTGGAAATTGCAGGATTGCTCTAATGTGCAGTATCTACAGAGATCAATAGGGAATCTGTCAGAATTCTCCCTTTTTTTTTTTTTTTTTTTTTTTTTAACAATTTAAATCCAGGCAGATGGTTTAAAGCAGGGGTCTCCAAATTTGTTTAAAAAGGCCTGCTTTACTGTCATTCAGACCTGCAGGGAGCTGGACTGTGGCCAGTGAGAGTAGAAAACATCCCAGTGTCAGATGGAGGAATAGTGTCCCATCATTGGTATCAGTGGGAGGAATAGTATCCCATCATTGGTGTCGGTAAGAGCAATAGCGTCCTGTTGGTGTCATTGGAAGAAATGGTGCCCCAAGGGCCAGATAAAGGGAAGCTAAGGGCCACATCTGGCCCCCGGGTTGCAGTTTGGAGACCACTGATTTAAAGGAAAACCTATTCTGTGAGAAATGCTGGGGCTGCAGTTGCAGATTTTCTGAGAGTTCCAGTTGCCTGTCTGTATTTGGCTTTAGCGCTTTGAGACATTTAACTGTAACAAGCATGCAAATAAGAGTAGGAATAGTCAGAACTCTGAAGTCCGTTGCTCTGAGTTAGTGACTTGGGCTACATTCACATGGCTGCGCTGCCTCCATGCGTTGTGCAAATAGCAGCAGCTGTCAGGTTTGTGCTTTCTACAAATCAATGCCGGGCACTGCCATTGTTCGCATGTGCCCACTCACCCATCATAGGCTTCATAATAGATGTCACCCAATATGGGGTTTTCTCTGGCCGATGCCGATATTTAGAAATTGTGGCGGCCGATGGCCGATATATGATGCCGATTTTTATTTATTTATTTTTTTTGGGCCGATTATGTTAAAGTGGTGTTCCGGCCGAAATGATACTTTTTAAATAAAAATACCCCTATAATACACAAGCTTAATGTATTCTAGTAAAGTTAGTCTGTAAACTAAGGTCTGTTTTGTTAGTTTATAGCAGTAGTTTGTTATTTTATAAAATTACAGCAGGCCGTGGCCATCTTAAGCGTGGGCATCTGAAGCCAGACTGTATTTCTTCCTGGATCTCATCCTTGCAGATCTCGCACATGCTCAGTGCAGCACAAGCAGTGTAATAGGTTTCAGGTCAGGTTTCCATAGCAACGGCAGTTTCAGAGGAAGTTGTCGCCCCTTCCCAGAAGGCATTGCAAACAGGAAATGATGCGATGGGCCGCGGCCAGGGAGGAGGAAGTGAAAATTGAATACAGCAGATATACAGTAGGTGCTGAGAAAATTTTTTTTAAAAATATCCAATTTGTTTACAGTGCACAATTTAGTGAGGGATGCTGAAGAGTTGTAAAAGTGGGTGGAACTCCACTTAAAGCCAAATTTTTTTTTTTTTTTTTTTTTTTTTTCCCCCCTTCATCTCATAAAATCTAACAGTTGGACCCCTTTCACACTGGGGTGTTTTTCAGGCGCTTTTGGGCTAAAAATAGTGCCTGTAAAGTGCCTGCAAAACGGCTCCCCTGCAGTCTGTGTGAAAGCCCGAGTTCTTTCACACTGAGGCGATGCGCTGGCAGGATGTTAAAGTCCTGCTTGCAGCATCTTTGGAGTGGTGTATACCGCTCCTCCACCACTCCTGCCCATTGAAATGAATGCGCACCACTGCCGAAGCGCCTGCAAAGCGATTCGGCAGTGGCGATTCACGGGCGCATTTAACCCCTTCCTCGGGCACTAGCTGGGTTATAAGCGCCCCACTAGCAGCCGAATAGCGCTGCTAAAATTACGGTAAAGCGCCGCTAAAACTAGCAGCGTTTTACTGTCAATGCATGACCGCTCCAGTGTGAAAGCAACCTTAAGTAATAAGTGATACAAAAAATGTCTTACATTTAAACATTTATTAAACAAAACAAACCTCCAATCAGTTCACTTGTATGTATAATTTAGATTAAAAAAAAAATCTTAAATATTAAATACACAAAAACAGGTAATCAAAACTTTTGGACAAAAAAAAATGGGCTAACTTTACAACTTGTGTGTTTTTTTTTTTTGTTTTTTTTTTTTAAATTCATTAGTGTATTTTTTCCCCCAAAAAATTACGTTTGAAAGACCGCTGCGCAAATACCGTGACATAAAATATTGCAGCAACCGCTATTTTATTCCCCAGGGTCTCTGCTAAAAAAAAGTATATATAATTTTTGGGGGTTCTAAGTGATTTTCTAGCAGAAAGTACAGTATTTTTACTTGTAAGCAACAAATGTCAGAAAAGATTTAGTCTTTAAATGGTTAAACTGAGAACTCCTACACAGGGAGTTCAGTTCATTGATAAGTAGAAACATTGTATCTTTTTAGCTTCTTTTATCAGACTTGGCAGGCTGCCCAGAGAGGAGACTTCAGGCAACTTGCATTGACTTCTATTACAGAAGTCATTTGCAAGTGGTGCTGAAGTTATAATTGACCTTTTTTATCAGCACAATCAGCCGATGCCGATTAATTAAACGCCAAATATCGACTGGCCGATATATCGGCCGACCTCTACTTCATAGGATCAACTATCTTACTTCTCCGGCATGTTGGCGCTGCACCCATCAGACAGGTGACTCTTTTCGTATTTTCTGGACCTGCCCTGCTATAGCCATGTGCCGGAAAAGTGTGTTGCCACTTATTGCTACTACATACATATTGCTTCCTGGGTTGAGATGAACCTCTAGTGCACAAGGTCGTAATACGAATCCTACTCGCATTATCGCTATTCTGTGCCTGTAAGGCAGTTGCATTCAGCTGGAGGAACCCTTCCCCTCTTGCAGTGCATTTCTGGATGAACTTGGTCAGCTCTAATCTGCCCTTCTATCAGGCCACATATGCAAATAGGGGTTGTTCCTGTAAGTTTCGGAAAGTATGATCTTGCTGATTTGAAAACCCTTCCACTGCTGTGACAGTGACTGATGCTTCTACTTGAACTATGTAGGTCTGTCAACCCCTCAAAAGTGACTAAGTCTCATTTTTTTGTTTATTTTAGTAAAAAATAATAAACATGTTATACCTACCTGCCCTGTGCAGTGGTTTTGCACAGAACAGCCCAGATCCTCCTCTTCTCAGGTCCCTCTTTGGTGCTCCTGGCTCCTCCCTCCTGTTGAGTGCCGCCACAGCAGCTCCGTTTCCATTCACACATGGTGCCACGGCCTGTCCTTGCCCCCTTTCTCTCCTCATTGGCTGACTGACAACAGTGGGAGCCAGTGGCGCCAAACTGCTGTCTCAGCCAATGAGGAGGGGAGTCCTGGGCAGCCAAGACACTCCTGCAACATTGCTGGATCTAGAAAGCTGCTCAGGTAAGTATTAGGAGGGACTGCTGCACACAGATTTTTTTTTTTTTATCTGAATACATATGCATAAAGAGAAAAACCTTCTGCCTTTACAACCACTTTAGGAAGAAATGGAAATTTGATCCTCTTACGGGACTTTAAAGGGGACACATACTCATGAGTAATGGAGTATAATAAGGAGTATAGTAGGTATAGGTTTGATTGCAAAAGTTTAGGTGTTTATTACGGTAAGGATATGGGTAAATTTAGGGTACAACAGATGAGTTGGCATAAAGTACAGGATACAAGTTACAAACATGAAACATGGCAATACAACATGCAGAAGATCCACAATCATAGGACTCCAGGTGTGTATGGAGCACACACACAGAGTACCCGACGCGTTTCGAGATAAACTCTTCCTCAGGGGTGTCTGATAGGGATCCGCAAGCACAGAGGTGTGTCTATAAATCAAAAAGACAGTAATGAACAAACTATACAGTAATGTGTGCACAACAAGGTCGGTAACATCATAGAATAGTGTAGCTATACTACTACAAAAGTATAATATATTGTACATGGTGAAAAACATTTGAGGTACTGACCATATTATGTTGCTTGGGAGGCATGTATTACTGCATTGTATCCAAAAGAAGCACTCAAAAGGAAGGGGGGGTTTTTGGTTGGGGGGATAAAAGGACACGCCACTGGACCTCAGCGGACCGCTCGCCCCCAGTCCACGTCAGGCCCGTGACACCCAAACCCAGCGGGGCGGCCTGAGAGAGAGCTCCCCAGCAAAGGGCACCACAGAACCACCGTGGAGAAGAGTAATCCTAGGTATGCTCCAATCTGTAAGGGGCCAAAAGGGTAAGAGGGGAATGTTACAACCAGGTGGAGAGGTATGTCCCAGGGAGGGGTGAATTATAAAAATGCCCCCGATATGGGACAGGACAAGTAAATATGTGAGCTATGTATGCAAAAAAAAAAAAAAAAATATATATACCTGGAGAGGGCCAAGAGAGGGCCCATGCAGGCAGGAGACTGCAGGTCTCCAAAGGGAGGGGGTTGTTCCTTTATGGTCCGGCCCGGTGAACAAGTGCAATAATCCTGTATAATGCCCCAGACTAGGTGCATCCAGTTCCCTATGAGGGTTGCGGTGCCCCAGGGGGGGTGATGGCAGTCTGGGGGCAGTGGAGGTGAGTGCTCCAACAGGGGGTCCAGGCCAGGAGGTCCAACCTGTATTGGTAGAGGCATAAATAAGGGAAGAGGGAGGATGAAATTAAGGTGCATCTGCCTGGAGGGATCCATGGCAGTGCAACAAGCAGCTGGTTACCTGGTGGATGTAGCAGCGGCGTGCAGCGATGTAGGGCGGAAGGCCATGAGATGGTGGAGTGAGAGCCGTGTCAGAAATAGTATGGTCGCACCCGTGATTGGTCACGGGTGCAGCCAATGGTGGACAAGGGAACGCCCCCCGAGCCTGGGGCGCGCGCCGGTCCCCCGGAGACCGCGGCCGGGGAGTGGTACTTTTAAGGTGATGGTCTCCTAATGGGTAAGTATACCTTTTTATTTGTACAATTGTTGGGTTTCCTCGAGACGTGCACTTTAACCACTTCGCGCTCGCGCTATAGCCAGAAGACGGCTGCAGTGCGGACGCTGATTGCCGGGAGGCCGTCCCTGGACGTCGTCCTGTTTACTTCCGCGATGCGTGCTCCTGCGGGCGCGCATTGGGGAAGTTCTGTGCTGGCCGTGTCCCTTGGACACAGCCAGTCACAGATCGCTGAAAACGGCCAATCGTAGCGGCCGTTTTCAGCGCGATTGGCGGTGCCAATGAGAGATGATCTCATATGTAAACATATGAGATCATCTCTCATCTTCGGCTCTCCCTCCTCACACAGACAGCGTGTGAGAAGGGAGAGCGAACCGCTGCAGCGGTGAGTAAAAAAAAATGAAAAAAGTGACGTCAGTGCCATCTGTCTCCACTGCCATCTGTCCCCACTGCCACGTATAAGTGCCCTCTGTCATCAGTGCCACACATTAGTGCCCTCTGTCAGTGTCGTGTCATCAGTGCCACGTATTAGTGCCATCTGTCAGTGCCACATCAGTGTCATCAGTGCCACGTGTCATTGTCCTGGTGCTGCAGGGCCTTCAAAAGTGTAATAGGTAGTCAACAAGTTAGATGTGTAATTTATGCTCCTAGAACACCTGACGGTGCTCCCTGCATGTTGGGCCTCTCTGTGGCCAGGCTGTGAAAAAGTCTCACATGTGGTATCGTAATACTCGGGAGGAGTAGCAGAATGTATTTTGGGGTGTCATTTGTGGTATACACATGCCATGTGAGAGAAATAACCTATTACAATGACAATTTTGTGGAGGGGGGGGGGGAAATCTTCATTTTGCAAAGAATTGTGGGAAAAAAATGACAACATCAAAAAGCTCACCATGCATCTTACTAAACACCTTGGAATGTCTACTGTAAAAATAGGGGTCATTTTGGGGGTATTTGTATTTTCCTGACTTGTTCGGGTCGCAAGAAATGAGATAGACCGTCAGTACATTAGGTGTGATCAATTTTTTATGATTTGCACCACAGCTTGTAGACTCTCTAACTTTCACAAAGAGCCCTTGCACACTGGGGCGGTTTGCAGGCGCTATTGCGCTAATAATAGCGCCTGGAAACCGCCCCGAAAGTGCCGCTGCTGTCATCCCAGTGTGCAAGCCCCGAGGGCTTGCACACTGGAGCGATGCGCTGGCAGGACGGTAAAAAAAGTCCTGTCAGCAGCATCTTCAGAGCGGTGAAGGAGCGGTGTGTATACCGCTCCTGCCCATTGAAATCAATGGGACGGCGCGGCTATACCGCCGGCAATGCGCCTCTGCAGAGGCGCTTTGCGGTGGTATTTAACCCTTTCTCGGCCGCTAGCGGGGGGTAAAACCGCCCCGCTAGCGGCCGCATACCGACGGTAAAACGCCGCTAATAATAGCGGCGTTTTACCACCGACGCCGCCCCCCGCCCCAGTGTGCAAGGGCTCAAAGACCAAATAATATCCACTAATTTGGGTTATTTTTACCAAAGATATGTAGCAGTATAAATTGTGGCCAAAATGTATGAAGAAAAATTAATAATTTGCAAAATTTTATCACAGAAATTAAAAAAAATGTTTTGTTTTGTTTTTTTTTTTTTTTTTTAATTTTTGGTCTTTTTTCATTTATAGTGCAAAAAATAAACCCAGAAGTAATCAAATACCACCAAAAGAAAGCTGTATTTGTATGAAAAAAAGGACAAAAAATTCATTTGGGTACAGTATTACATGACTAATTGTCATTGAAAGTGTGAGAGCGCTGAAAGCTGAAAATTGGTCTGGGCAGGAAGGGGGTTTAAGTGCCCAGTAGGCAAGTGGTTAAAATTTTAATGTTTTTCTTTCTTTTTTTTTCCCCATTCTGTTGTTTTCTTTGTATTTTAGGCCAATCAGCCTCGCCCCTGTGTGGGCAACCTTTTTCTGTTTTTGTATGACTAAACTTTAATTTTCAGAAAAAAAGATTAATTTCCTATGTTTGTATGACACTTTAAAGCCTTTTGTTGTTCAATTTTTTTTTTTTACTCTGTATTCTTGAGGCTGTTATTTTGTTTTTTTAATTAAAGTTTTATAGTGCCATCATCAACATACTGAGATAGAAGGGACAATGTCAATTAAACTGTTTAGGATCACATGAACTCCAGAAAAAAACCCTTTCGTTCTAGATCAGGTAGGTAAGGGTTTGAGCCTCTACTTCTATTTTTTTTTCTTGCTGTGCCCCGATTGTTGAGTAAGGAAGTGAAGGGAAAATCTCTAACGGGGATCTGAAAATTTTCTTGTGTGTGTATTGTTCTAGCTTCCAATTCCATTGACAACTGCTCTCTCTCTTTGGTGTTGTCAGAGGGATGGGAAGTGAGGACATATTTCCATAGTGGAGTCACGGACGGAAATAAAAATCCCTTCATAAATAACTTTACAATTCTATCCAAAACAACAAGAAATTCAACTGGAGTCTGGGTCTAATGAGAAGATGTTTCTTGAAAGTAATCAATGATTTTATTGCCCCTTGTGTTTTTAATTTTGCCTTGAGAGTCTGAGATGTCATAAAAGTTTACTCAGCCCAGCCAAAGTGAATATTAAGAGTTTCCACCTCTTCACCGGTGACAGATTTCCCCAGGGACTCTTATTTCCTTTTTTGTTCTTTGGATGGCCTGGGAGAATCTCCTGGCGCCAATACCTTCAATGAATTCTCATGTAAAAGAGTTAGCATGGTCTCCTCCACGTGAGACAGGATGAGACTATTATGGTGAGGGCTAGTTAAAGGACTGATAGACAGACATAGAAGTCCTTACTGCAGGGGGGCACTTTCACACATTCTTTCCACAAAGGTCAGGGAGCCTCTACGGGGTCATGCGGCTTTATGATCAACCATTGCAGCAACACTCTTCAGAGTCCTCTTAACTATTATTTTTTTTATTCTGTAAACTAATTCTTGGTTTTGTTTTTTGTTTTCCAGCTAAAATGATCTACAGGTGGTTTTAGATCCTTTTTGTATACTTTCAGTGATAGGCTTGTAAAAATCGGTGCGAATGCGTAGGCTAGAGGTGAGCCGGCAATTTTTGATCATGTGATCATTTCGAGTCCATGGTTATGCTTGGTCATTCTGTGATTTATGTCCCGTGATCAGTTGCTTACAGTAGCTCCTTTGTATCTGCATATAGTGTAAGTTATACAGAGACTCGGAAATAAGTGATTAAGCCAGTTGCCTAGTCAAATGATGGTGGAAAAAGGTGTCCCAGTCAGGTGTGACTGATTTGGAGCATTGCATTTCAGTGCACAATTAATCAGTACATGACTAAAAATTGCACATAAATATAATAACCTAATTTTAATGTTTTCTATTTAGGTCACATTAGTGAATAGTTGCTGTGGAGTTGTAGCATTAAATGCAGCCAAT
The DNA here is from genome assembly GCF_042186555.1 of Aquarana catesbeiana. Classification (NCBI taxonomy): domain Eukaryota; kingdom Metazoa; phylum Chordata; class Amphibia; order Anura; family Ranidae; genus Aquarana; species Aquarana catesbeiana. The sequence goes on along the minus strand of NC_133326.1, from coordinate 120,431,298 downwards.
CCATTATTCACTGCTGTAATCAGACCACAAAGATGGATTTTAATTGGTTGTTATGGGTTACTGTATTTTTATTATTATACAGGTTTTTTTATAGAGCCAACAGTTTGCGCAGCGCTTAACAAAATAAAGGCAGACATTACCGTTACATTACAATTTGGTACAAGAGGAATCTGAGGGCTTTGCTCATTAGAGCTTACAATCTAAAAAGCAAGGGTCAATTGACACAAACGGTAATAGCTGTGGGGGATGAGCTGATGGAGGAAGAAAAACGGTGTTAGAAGCAGGATACTGTACTTAAGAATTGCCACTTGGCGTGAATTATAATGGTGACAGGATTTATGGTCGGATTTTTCGGAAAAAATGGAGCAGACAGAATCTGGAGCATGACAACCAACCGCTTTTATCTTCTACTCGTTCAGTTAAGCTTCAAAAATGAAAGCTATAAGCTAATTAGTTGCCATGAACATCTGCACCAGTTTTGATCACTTCCACTCCATGTACTTTTTGTGTTTGTTTTTTTTAATAGATCTATCTATATATCTGTTTTTGTTTTTTTGTTTTTTTTAGGGTTTAGCACTCCTAAAACATATTTAGTGTTTGTTACCCCAGCATTTCATATTCCTGATATGTGGCTGCTGTACCATGTACTTGTATGAAAAAGTCTCCTGTTCTCTTTATTACTTCCTTTGTGTGAAATCTCTGGCGTCCCTGCCAGTCTGCTTTCCTATTAAACACTGACCACACTAAGCAGGAGAGAACACTGTGGTCAGTTCTGTAGCTGTGCTGGGAACTCAACCTGCTCTCCAATGATCAGACTTGTCCTGACACACCTTCCCGGCATAGCCTCTCACCGGGAAGCTGTTTGCTGTTTCTTCTCCTCCCCCAGCTTTTATGCAGGTGAGAACAGGGGAAAAAAGGTATTGTGTGGCTGTTTTTTCCTGTTTTTTTTTTTTTTTTTTTTTCTTTTATAGCTATACACAAATGATTTGCCTTTTCAGTTTAAAGCCCCTTTCACACAACAAGCCTGCTCGGATCGGCCTGTCCGTTTTTCAGGCAGATCCGAGTGGGCCACCCATTGACTCCTTTGGGCAGGCGGGTGTCAGTGGAGATGTGTCCACCGATACCCGCCTGCCATCCGATCCGCTCAAGACAGACAAATGGCGATACGTTCAGCCATCCGGCTGGCAGGTTGGATCTGATGAAAACTGACATGCTGTCCGATCTCCCCATAGGAATCAGCGGGGCTCTGACAGGTCCCTCCCGGCTCAGTGAGCAGAGACAGGCCCCAAACTGAAATAGTTGTTTACAAAGGGATTGATTTAAAAATGTTTTTTTTTTTTTTTTATTTTTAGCTAGAGTAAGGGAGGGTCACAACACGTCAGTTTATTTTGTGCCATCTGTGTTCCTTCACTTCCTGTTCCGTGGCCAAAACAGGAAGTGAGGAAATCCCTGCAAATTAAGAGAATTCCATGGGGACCCCCGGGTCACCAGAACTAGTGACCCCATTGGAAGAGTTCCCCTCTACTATTTTGGGGACTACCCAAAATTTTGGTTACGCACCCGTTTTAAGTTTTTGATGCAGTTTTTGAGTCACATGAGATGAAAAACACTATAAACACAGTAAAATTTCGTTATAATCAAGTGCGTTTTCAGCTCCATTATTGACCCCTTTTTCTTTGCAAAATGCCAAAATCGCTATTTTTGGCTGATGTTTCGGCCATAGAAATTTCAGGGCATCTCCATGGTAACCCATAGAGATGCAATAGGCGAGGGGTTTACTTTATCTTGCTTCGCCCTACAGAACTTTTGCCAGCCGCAATGAACGGACCAGCGCAGTGGCATAGTTGTGGACTTGCAGTTAAGTGGACTTTCTATTCCAACATGGTTGTCACTTTATGAGCTATTGGCACTTGTGTCTGAATTGTGCATTTAATTGTTTCTGCAGATGAGATTCTATAGAGAAAATACCGATTTGGCTTAGCTGTACATTTACGGCTGCTCATTATTAAGATTTATTTCTAAAATCCACCCAGTGAATGGGCTTTGTATATCCAAGTTTCTGATATATGAACTGTCTACTTTATGGCTGCTCTAGAAACCCTTTGGATTCTTTTATTTTCCATACTTTCCATGAATACCTAAAGTATATTTTTACTGGTACAAAAAAAACAATCCGCAAAAGGAATTTTTGTATTTTCAGACCTTCAGTACCCATAGTCATCAAACTTTTTAAGAGAAGTACATTTTCAATGTTGTGCACATTATAATAGTAGATGGGGCCAATGGACACTGGTAAAGACAGCATGGACTCTGACTTTGGAAGCAGTAGAAACTTAGCAAAAAATGTATAGACAGAGAAAGGAAATGGTTGACCGGATAGACACGAATGCTAGGTAGGAAAGTTGGACAAAAACGCAGGTATGACTCCAGGCCAAGGACAGGCACTGGGAGAAGCAGAATTGGGAAAGGAAATTTTGTGTTTTATTTCCTATCTCCAGGGTACTATATGATTTGCCCCTATTGCCTGATGTTTCCTCTGTGTAGGTAATCTGCACTTGTGCACCTTAGAAAATCCCTTGATTCGGTGCAAATCTCTATTTTGGAATGAGTTCCCATTTTTTATATATTTTTTTTCTTGTTTATACATCACGGGATACAGAGGCTTGGTAATTACTTAGTAGGTTAGATAGTACCTTCAGGTGATTGGACACTGGTAACCCTAATTACAAAATGAGTTCCTCCCCTATATAACCCCTCCCATATGGAGAGTACCTCAGTTTTTTCACCAGTATTTAAGGGTGGTTGGTCACATTGAAGATGTGCTAAGAAGAAAGCTCTGGTTAATGTTTTTTTTCTGCTAGTCTTCCTGGGGTAACTGCACTGTCCTTAGGATGAAAAGATCCCTCACTTATTATGGGGGAAGATCTCTTTGCTATGCCAATAGGGCATATTTTTTTCTGCATGTATATATTTTTTTCTGCTTTCTTAAGTTCGTATGTTGCCATGTCTAAAGTATTTAGATGGCTGGTGCTTGGCCAGCATAAAGTCAGCCTGACGCAAACCTGGGCACCCCAAACTATGTATATGATGAAAAAAATGCATAACCAGAAGTTACCTACAATGAAAACAGACCATAAGATCTTAAATATGCAGCTTAAGTTCTATGCAGCTTTTACTCTTAAAAACTTTAAGGGCTCATTTTTAATGGTGGGTAAGGATCACTATACCACTGCTTTTTAAAGCCGAAACATTTATTACAGAAGACTCCTGGAGCACTGTGGGACAGCTAAAGAGACAGCGCAGGAGTAATGCTCTTTTCAGGTAGACTGATGTGCTTTAGGAATTAGCACCTGCAACCACATCTCTGCTTGTATGTGAATTTGTACTTTCAATTTCAAATTGAGAGTTGTAGCTCCACCTGCTGGCAAAAAACCTCAATATATTCCAAACCACTATACAGTTTTTTGTTTTGTTTTTTAAAAAAGCTATCTGTGTAACATCTTTGTGGTTATGAAACTGCCAGTTGTGAAGATGGGGACTCATCTAGTTTGGGAGGCTGTTATGGGTTAACAATTTTTTTACTTCACCTTATCCCCATCAGCGCTATGAACAGATGCTCAAATGAAAATGAAAAAAACATTTTGGTGCTGTATTTACCATAGAATCTGTCTATATTGTGGCACTTCCTGTTTGTCACTCCTGTGGGAGTAGGCGTGTATATTTGTTTTCCCCTGAGGCGCACTGTTTCTTGGGAGCTAAGTGTCATGCTTCCCATGAGTCAGTGCGGAACGCTACCGGGAAATCCAGTTGTTCTGACTATATGGGTCCCCTGTCAGATAATGCCCGGGCTGGACTGCGCATGCTCAAACGGAGCAGCCGAAAATTGCCAAAGGATGAATCACTGTTTATCATCCTCTGAGATTTTAGGCGGTACCGTTGCGCAGTCCCGCCTGGGCATTATCCGACGGGCACCCATATCGACAAGACAGTGAGTATCCATGGGAACAAGCAGCATTCACTGCATGCCAGAAATCAATGCTTGTGGGCTTCACATGCCCACAAGCAAGATGGAACTGGCCATCATAAGATTTCATTTTATAACTGAAAACGGACATCGGGGGAATTAATACACCAAACAAGAGAGTGTTATATAGTGTTTTGCAAAGTATCAGAATGGTTAAAAAAAAAAAAAAAAAAAAAAAAAGGTTGGCGGACCTCCGCTTTAAAAAGAACTGCCCATCTTCAAATGACTCGTGAACTGCCATGACCCTCCAACAGTCGTCTTTTTATTGTAAAGGAGACAATTGACTGGTTTCCCTAGGACTGATTTTGGAAAAGGCGCAGGGACCTTTTCCCCTGCATTTTCTGTAAGAAGTAGAGCAGCTCATTTCAAATAAAATGAGCTCCTGTGCCCGCACAGACATGGCCGCCGGGAAAACTGGCATAGTATGAACCTAGCCTAAGGCTGGTCATATATTAAATGGTTTTTTTTTTTGTTTTTTTTGTTTTTTGCCATCAGGCTGATCGGAAAAAAAAAAAAATTGCCTGTTCAGACAACTATTCAGATCAGCGTTGCAGCAGCTGAGCGAATGAAAATTTGCCAACCGTCCCGTTTGACACAATTTATGGATTCTAGGTACACAAATTTACTAGATTTGTAAAAACATGTTGTGTAGAAACAAATTTGTAACTTTGGCCAGCTAATTGTAATGATACACACAACTCTAAAGTCCACAAGATCGCTCCGTTCCTTCCTGGGTCAGAAAACCGGACAGAGGTGATTGATTCACTGGATAGTTAGGAGGCTGGTGGAAAGGTGTAATGTGCAAGTTAACACTATACACTTTTACAAAGAAAAAAAAAATCTATTGCCTCCATGCACAATTCACTTGCTTTTTCCAGTTTTGTGCACCAGCGCTCGAGCTGTAGGTGTGTCTTCAGATCATCTTTTTACCAATCTGTGTAGGTTTGCTATTCTGACTGCCAATGTAAAGGTTGCGTTCTTTCTACTGACCACCAATTTAACATGGTTCTGAAGCCTGAACATTTTTTACCTTTATTGCATTTCTTGCATTAAGGTAAATCTTAAGGCATCAGTTTTGGCTTCTCACTCCCTTGTACTTGAGCCCTCATTTTGTTCCAGTGCTGTGCACATCTGCAGCCCTTCTCTCCCCTCACTTCCTTGTCTCACTGGCTTTTCTAGGGCATTGGGAGCCATTGGCTCCCAGTGCTGTCAGTCAAAGCCAGCAGCGGGGGGCGGGGCAGAGTCCCACTATCTGTGTCAGTGGACGCAGCAGCGGGGTTCGGGAGCAAGCACCCGTGAGTGCTCCCATGGGAAGCGGCTTCTCGTGGGGGCACTGGAGAGGGGAGAGACCAGGAGTGTTGGCAGGGGACCCAAGAAAAGGAGGTTCAGGGCTACTCTGTGTAATGGAATTGCACAGAGCAGGTAGGTGTAGACGTGTTTTGTTTTATTTAAATTTTCTTTTTTTACTATCACTTTATTAGCATTTTTTTCCCATTGACATCAGATGAATTGGTTTTAGTAAGGGTTCCCTGAGAGCTGAAAATTATTTTAGGGGTTCCTCTGGTGTAAAATGGTTGAGAGAGACTACTTTTAAAAGTATTTAAAAAAAATAAAATGTATGTAGACTAAGGCTCGGTTCACACTAGGTGGCGGCACGACTTGCAGGTCGCCTCACCGATATAGAAGTCTATGCAAGTCGCCCCCAAAGTAGTACAGGAACCTTTTTGTAAGTCGGAGCGACTTGCGTCGCTCTGATTAGAACGGTTCCATTGTACAGAATGGGACGCTACTTGTCAGGCGACTAAGTCCCCTGACAAGTCGTCCTAGTGTGAACCGAGCCTTATCGAAAACGTTATTTGCCCTCTGGCTGAGTTGTAAATATGATGATTGGCTGACCAATATTACAAATTCTTTTGGCAGTTTAAATACTGGTAAGTCTTATAAAAAAATATTTTGCCCAACTTACCAATTAGTTTTGATGGCATTTGTTTTCTTTTTTTTAGGCTTTCTTCTATTTGTTTCCTCTGATGATCCAGCCAGTAACTTTTTTAAAAGAACAAGCTGTCCTGCAGATGAAGCAGTTAGTATTGGGACAAACCATTTACCACTGACGGGTGCTTACAATGATCAGCTTTTATTAATGTAAAAACGGTTGGTGTAAGTGCTTGTGTAACTGCAGCTTGAGTTGGACTTGAATTTGTTAGATATACTTGCGGGTTTAGATATACTAACAGCCCCCAGCTCCACTCAGTCTGACCATGCTTTTGTCCAGAGTTGCCCCCTGTGCCCCTTCATACAGAGTGAAGGCACTGTAATACAGTTGGTGTGCTACTGGCCAGATCACCAGGTGCTAACAGAGGGAAAGTAGCCTAAAAAAGAAAACGAATGCAGTCACCACATCACTTGCAATATATTACATTTGGTTTTGGGTTTAACACTGCTTTAATCACTTCCCGACCGGCGCACGCCGATGTACGTCGGCAGAATAGCACGACTGGGCAAATGGGTGTACCCGTAAGTCCCATTGAATTCCGCGCCGTGCCATTGCATGCGTGCCGGCCGGGAGCTCCGTGAGTCGGGTCGCAGGTCCCGCGGACTCTAGGGATACCCGCGATCGCCTCACGGAGAGGACGAACGGGGGGAGATGCTGATGTAAACAAGCATCTCCCCCTTCTGCCTAGTGACATTGTCACTGATCTCTGCTCCCTGTCATCAGGAGCAGAGATCTGTGACGTGTTACAGCTAGCCCATCCCCCCCTACAGTTAGAAAACACTCCCTAGTACTCACTAAACCCCTCCCCGCCCCCTAGTGGTTAACCCCTTTACTGCCAGTGTCATTTACACAGGAATCAGTGCATTTTTATAGCACTGATTGCTGTATAAATGACAATGGTCCCAAATATGTGTCAAAAATGACCGATGTGTCCGCCATAATGTCGCAGTCACAATAAAAATTGCTGATCGCCGCTATTACTAGTAAAAATTATTAATAAAAATGCCATAAAACTATCCCCTATTTTGTAAACGCTATAACTTTTGCACAAACCAAATGCTTATTGCGATATTTTTTTTTACCAAAAATATGTAAAAGAATACATATAGGCCTAAACTGAGGAAAAAAAATGTTTTTTTAATTAATTTTTGGGGATACTTATTATAGCAAAAAGTAAAAAATAATGCGTTTGCCGATAATGCCGAATCGCAAAAATTGCTCTGGTCAGGAAGGGGGTAAATTCTTCCGGGGCTGAAGTGGTTAAATTGTCATTGCTGAACTGATATGAGTAAAAATGCTGCATTTTTTTTTTTCCTTAAAACGATTATTCAGCAAAGGATTCCTAAGTAGATGTTAAATCCTAAAGGAAATGTGACTGTTTAGTTGTGTGGTGCAGTCGAGTCTATTTACAATATGCTTACTATACATAATGCAGTGTTTACTACTTTGCCCTGTGCTAGTCCATCACTGTCTTATTCAGTGTTTTCTCATAGGGTGCAGCAGGGCTTGATACCTCCAGTCTTATCACACAGGACACAGCCGTGGCTTGCTGCCGCCATACATCTTCCTCCCTCCCCCTCTCTGCTGTAGTGTGCATACCCACACTCGGCTTGCAGATCCTTAGAAATGCAACTTGCTGAGCCCCAGGTATCCATGGAAACGAGTGGTATGGGACTTCTGTCTGCCCTCCCCCATTTCTATTCTACACATGTTGAAGGGGGGGGGGGGTTGTGATTTGTGGCATGTAACTGGTAGCAGGAGGGCTGTTATTGTGCTTTTGGGGGGATGCAACAGCTCGGTGATGCATGGAGGGGGGGGGGGGGCAGGCTGACGTGTTATGCTGGGTGAGGACGCACCATTTATCATTGAACCAGTCCTTCTGGGCCCTAGTAATGTGCCTCTTGCTTGCCCCTTTTCAAATATGCTGACGTATAATTTCCATGTTGACTGTTATTGTTTTTACACTTTGTTGTCTTTTTGACGTAATCTTTCTATTTGATTGCTGTTTTGTTCATTTGTTTCCGGTTTCATCACTTATTGAGAAAAATGTTTTATTAATCTGAAGTTAAAAAAAAAAATAAAAAAATCTTAATGTGTAATGGGATTAAACACAGTGGCTTTTTAGATTTCTAGATGGAATGTTTTACCTGATGTACATTAGGTAGAATTTGGTTACTACTTGTTAATCTGACACCTGCAGACTAATCAAATTATATTAGAGATCATTTGTACCTGCTGTGTATTGATAGTGTGTGATTATTCTGCTGCTAAAGGTGAATGAGGGTTTTATCTATAGATTATACAGAAGACACTGCCGCCTTGCTAATTACCTATGTAGTGATTCTGCACTGTTCTCCAGCATGCCCTTTTGGCTAGAATAATCTGCCTTTCTGCACACTTCTGTTTGCTGCAGCTATGTGGGTAATTCCCCTTTAATTATTAACTGTATGTAAACATTTTAGGTTAAAAAAAAGAACTTAAAGTGGAACATCACACTCCTTATCAACATTGATTATCTTTATTACTCATGTTGCTAGCATTAGTAAATGGATAGGAATGTATATCATTTTTACTTGTTAAACTTTTTATTTAATATATTCAGTTACTTCCTGGTTTCTTGCCTAGAGAAATGTCATACATCCCAGGAGTCTTCAGGAGAGGGGGAGGGTTCACACTCATGCATGAGCAGATGGATTCAAGGACGTGAATGCTATATGAAATTATTGCCCTTTCTCAAGATGGCTGCGGCCTGAAATGCTAGGGGGTTGTTTTTCAAAGTGATTTCTCAACAAAATAAAGCATAGAGACATGGATGGATAGGGGAGTTTGTTTTGAATATTAAAAATTTGTTAAATGGTGTGTTTGGTTTGCTGTGCTCAGATGCAATGAGGATGCGCTTTAATGGTGCTGTTGGCTCCAGTGGATATTGGACCTTGGTAGCTGACCGTTGCCAAGATTAACCTTCTACCTAAATTTGGTCTTTTAATTCAATTGGGCGGCACAGTGGTGCAGTGGGTAGCACTCTCACCTAGCAGTAAGAAGGGTCGCTGGTTCGAATCCCGACCACGACACTACCTGCCTGGAGTTTGCATGTTCTCCCTGTGTCTGCGTGGGTTTCCTCCGGGTACTCCGGTTTCCTCCCACACTCCAAAGACATGCTGGTAGGTTAATTGGATCCTGTCTAAATTGTCCCTAGTATATGTATGAATGTGAGTTAGGGATCTTAGATTGTAAGCTCCTTGAGGGTATAGGGACTGATGTGAATGTATAATATATATATATGTAAAAGCGCTGCGTAAATTGACGGCGCTATATAAGTACCTGAAATAAATAAATAAATAAATAAATTGAAGCTAACCAGATTAGGCCACTTCTATAGTCAACAGCCAACTATATCATCCAACCTTACTAGAAAACATTGTTGTTTAATCCAAATGAGACAACTTTTGAGCTGGGCCTTCGCATACCCATAGCCAAATAGGAACACGTGAGGGACGAATGTTACCGATACAGCTGGGTCAAAGGTTTTTGTACCTTCTTCATCAAACTGTCACAGTATTATAGCACTGAGCATTTTTTACATTTTCTTTTCCTTTATTAGAATATACTTGCCTGTTACTCTTTCTATCAGAGCTTGACTTGTAATTCAGAACTACTAAAACCAGACAAGTATTGAAAAAGGTCTGGTGTCACGTCACCCCAACATCACCTCCATGCCCAATACAGTACATAAATAAATAGGAATATAACTGCTTTTGTGTTTCACATGCATGACAAGTTGCAATAAATCTGTATTTTTTTTTGTATATAATCATGGTATGTTCATTGGATAACCATACTCATCACATTGAAAGTCTTCTGAGATCATTCAGAATTCTGATAGGTGCATTTGACTTGCAGTTACCATGTCTGTAATCTACCTACATCCAAATATTCATATTGCATGAATGTGCATGTTTTAAAGCCAAAGTTGTAAGTTTAGGTGTCTGCAGAGGTTAATACAAAGTGTGCAAATACTTTATTTTTGGATCCTTCTAAAGTTGCCCGGATTAGTCGGCAAGATATTTCATATTCTTTGAATAAGGCAACTTCCAATTTTAGGTTTATTGCTCTTGTCATAAATATCACTTTATAAATTAGGAAGGTCACCATAAATCTTGTCACCTTTAACCCAGGGGCAGTTGTTTTCTCAGTACTTAAAGGGGAAGCTCCACTCGTCTGCCTCCCCCCCCCCCCCCCCCCCCCCTTTTTGACAGGTACCTGCTCAGACTTCTGGATCAGTTTGCTGTGGCAAACTTAGCCAGAAGTTCGACCCCCTCCTTCCCCCGCAGCCGGCCAATTCACAAAGAGCAGCACGCTTCGTGCATGCGCAGTAGGAAGCCTGCTGTCATGGCTTCACTGCTGGTTTCCCTTAGTCTAGATGGTGGCGCCAGCACCCGATAGCTGAAAAATCAGCTCGGATGAAGACACCATTGGATTCCTGGACAGGTAAGTGTCCTAATATTAAAAGTCTGCAGCTACTAACTTATTTTTTTCTGAAGGATTTTGGAGCTCCTCTTTAGTGTGTTTTCAATTTTGTAGTCAAATTTGAGAACACCCACTGTTATGTGTTTCAATTTACACAGCATACCTAAAAGAAAAATACACCCAAAAATTATCTTTTTAGATGCTTCTAAGGAGAAAGTGTCATGGCTGATTCTAAACATTTCTGGACATTCTTGTGTTTTTGTCCCCTCACCATTCCCCATAAAATACTGTACAATGGAGGAAGGCAGTTTCTAAAGTTTTAACCTTTAGGACAGACACTGTTCACGTCTTGTTTACAGCTAATAATGAACTGCAAACAAGGTACAGACAGGGTTACTTATAGTAAGCAATACTCCACAGCCCCCTTCTAAACATTTTAATAAAATCTGAATCCCCTCCTTCCTCTCAGTTCATTGTCTTAGGGCCAGTTTAACACTGGTCAGAAACGCCTATGGTTTTCGAAGCATAGTCTTGGAGTGGTGAGAAGCTGTTCTAGAAAGATGTCTATTACTAAACACTGTTGAAGGGGCTCCTTAGGTGCTGTATACAGGGATTTAGGAGTGCATCACTTAACAAATTGTAGCGCCCATTTCTGAATGAGGAAAGCTGAATTCTGGGGAAAACAAAAATTCTCCCTTGCAGTGGGGGCTGCTCCCGCACTTAAAAGGTTAAATGTCTTGGGTTACCCAACACTCTTGTTACTTGATCCCTCCCGCTGACTCCCTTCAGGCTGTAATACCAGTCCCTGCAGCCACTTCTCCCCTATATGCATATATAATTGCATGCCCTCTGACCTAAACCACAATGCAAGGCCTATAGTCCTGCATTGGGCTTGATGCACAGGGATGGCCCAGAAGATGGAGCGCAGGGGAGTAGAGAAGGCTCCGACTGCCAGGAAAGGGGGGGATCAGGTAAGAGTATTTTTTCTGGCATCCTAGTCATAAAAGTGGGGCATTCCCGCTGCAAGGAAGGTAGTTTGGTTTCTCCAGAGAACCTGGATAGTGATTGCCTCCAGCCGCCTCCCATTGGCCATGGGCTATGCAACCTTTGATGTCGGGCCACATTTGAGGCCCCCCTTGGCTCATAGGTTGAAAAACACTGGTCTATTTCATTGAGCGCTATACCAGTTATCTTTGCAAAGGGATAAAAATGTACATGATGGGCCTTATGCATGTTTGGACTCGTCTTTTATTTGGAGGTTTATTTAGAAACTATATACAAGATTGATTTTTATTTTTGTTGAGTTGCTTAGTTTCCAAAAGCTCTTTCTGAAACTTTGCAGTTGCTTGTCATATTAATAAGAATTGATTATGTGACATGTAGCAGTGTGACCTCTCTTTAGGATCATGGAAGTGTTGCGCTGTGTTGAGGAAAAGGGGGATGGGGTAGGGCAGTGTCTGCTTGCCATTACATAGACTTGTTATGGAGGAACTGCTGAGTTCGCTGGTTTTCACGCTGAGGAGAGGTGAGTTGGCACAGTGCCGCTGTGCCATCCGCTGCCTCTGCCATTGTTTGCACTGCTTGCTAAGTGTTATCTGTTCTCTCTTGCGCTGCCGAACAGATGTTCAGAATGCTGAAAGCAATCTCAGCCATTCTGTCTGCTGCCACACAAGCAGACACCTTTCCACTGCACATAATGTTATTCCAAGGGAAAAGATGGTGTAAGTGTGATCATGTTTAAAAGTATCATAATAATGGCATGTGTGGTACCTGAAACATCTATGATCATTTTATCAGATGTTTATCTATGGATATTGAATACATAACTTGAAACTACTAATCTTCAACGTTTTTTGTGTTGTGATTTTGCTTTGAGAACACCTCCTTTTTGTTTTTTGTTTTTGTTTTTCAAATGGTGTAAATGTGCACAGCATTTTATAGTAGCAAATTCTAACTTTTTTTTTTTTTTTTTTTTTTTACTTTTAATATAGTGACCATGTGTTTTTTATCTTTTGCAGGCTCCGGGTTCAGGACCTTCACGCCGTTCTACTTTCTAACTGAACCAGTGGACACTGTGACTTTACGTGGGACTCCAGCCATTCTGAACTGTTCTGTATATGCCGAACCTTCTGCAAAGATAGAATGGAAAAAGGATGGGACTTTTTTAAATTTAGTGTCTGATGACCGGCGGCGACTTCTTCCAGATGGATCTTTGTTTATTACCAGTGTTGTACACTCCAAGCACAACAAACCAGATGAGGGGTTTTACCAGTGTGTGGCCACTGTGGAAAGCTTGGGCAGTATTGTCAGTCGCACTGCAAAACTCTCTGTTGCAGGTGAGAGCTGGTGACCTCATATATGTAAGGTATATTCAGAGATATTTGTAAGCTACACCGTAAGTATTGTGAGCATTAAAATTGTGTTTGTGTGCAGACTGGTGTGACTATGGGTTCAGATTGTGAAATTGTATCCTTGATTGTGAGCAGCAGCTGCACTCTAAAACTGGTCATACACTGATCAAAATTTGGCCGATCTCTCATCGCTTTCTGTTGAATGGAAATGCTGGAAAATGTTCTGATTAGTGTATTCTGATGGTGGCATGGATTCCTCCATCCACCTTGCTTGTGTGAATGAAGGGGTCTTTTGTGTGTTTTTTTATTTTATTTTTTTTTTCTTCCATTCAGTCTTCTGACTGAAAGAAAAGAAGCTAACCATGCATGTTACACATACTGTAGTTTCCAGCTTGGACTGATGTAACTGTGTGTAACATACCAATGCCCCAGGAAACTGGAAATCACTACTACAGTGATCTCCACTTGTTTCCGCGTGTCTCCTTTGTAGCGAACTTGCAAGGTCGGCTGCTCAGCACCAGCGCCGTAAAAACGCTAAATGAATGCAAAATGTTCTCTGATTGGACAAGGTAAAGAGCATGCAGTCACTGCCCTGTCTCTCCACTTTGTCCACGTAGAGAACGCTTTGAATTCAAAAAATGTAAAGAATTCTTTGAATGGTGCCAGTATCAAGCAGACCGTCTGTATTCACAATGCATCAGGCTGACCATTCAGCATGGGACCTGGAAGCAAGTGGAGATCACTGAAGTAGTGTCTTCATTAGTAGTAGGGGTGTGTGTGTGTGTGTGTGTGTGTGTGTGTGTGTGTGTGTCTATCTAGTTCCATTGGTCCATGCTGGACTAATATAACCTACACATGCCTGGCATTTATTCTTTAGGTAATGTGTAAGTGGAACACTCAAGTATTTTACCTCTCAAAGTAGAGGTATTCGGGACAGTGCCTTCATTTTATAATCTCTCCAGAAAGCCTTTTGCATGGTTGGTCTTGACTTCTGGACTAAGATGCTAGCCAAGAGATTGCCTTTTTATCTACCAGGAGGTAGAAGCCAACATTTTTCCACTGCTATGTAATTTTATTCATGGCATCCGGTTAGGCCCATATTATAGTTAATGTGTTGGCTTTTGCACATATATGGGTTTTTACTCCCTGGCATATTTTAACCACTTCCCGTCCGCCCACCGTCATATGACGTCCTGGGCTTTGGGCGGGTATATCTAAATGATGCCTGTAGTTACAGACATCATTCAGATATTGCCGGTTTCAGCCGGCGAATCTCTACACCATAGGAACGATCATAGCGGCCGTTCCATCGCTTGATCGTTCCTATGGGAGGCGAGAGGGGACCCCTCCTGCCGCCCTCCGGTGCTTGCTTCGACTCACCGTTACGATCGGTGAGACGGAGAGCGGATCCGCCGGCGCCGGATGTAGATCCTAGAGATGGTCGCCGAAGTCTCTATGATCATCGGAGGCTGGGCGCGATGTTATGACGTCACGCCCGGCCTCTCCATTAAAAAAAAAACGGTACCGCTTCGGCTGGGAAGCGGTGATCGTTTTATTTTTTTTTTTTTTTTTTATTTCAGGCTTCCTAGCCTAGTGGTGAGATATGGGGTCTTATTGACCCCATATCTCACTATTAAGAGGACCTGTCATTTCATATTCCTATTACAAGGGATGTTTACATTCCTTGTAATAGGAATAAAAGTGATCAATTTTTTTTTTCAAAAAAGTGTCAAAATAAAAAAAAAAAGAAAATATAATTAACAATAAAAAAAAAAAAAAAAAAAAAGTTTTTAAGGCGCCGCTTTCCCCGTGTGCTCGCACGCAGAAGCGAACGCATACGTAAGTCCCGCCCACATATGAAAACTGTGTTCAAACCATACATGAGAGCGAGAGCAATCATTTTGTCCCTAGACCTCCTCTGTAACTCAAAACATGTAACCAGTAAAAAAAAATTTCAAGCGTCGCCTATGGGGATTTTTAGGTACCGAACATTGGCGCCATTCCACGAGCGTGTGCAATTTTGAAGCGTGACATGTTAGGTATCTATTTACTCGGCGTAACTTCATCTTTCACAATATGCAAAAACATTGGGCTAACTTTTTTGTTTTTCTTTTAAAACCCAAAACTGTTTTTTTCCCAAAAAAAAAAGTTTGAAAAATTCCTGCACAAATACTGTGAGATAAAAAGTTGCAACAACCGCCATTGTATTCTCTAGGGTCTTTGCTAAAAAAGCATTTATAATGTTTGGGGGTTCTATGTCATTTTCTAGCAAAAAATGATTTTTACATGTAGGAGAGAAATGTCAGAATTGGCCTGGTCGGGAAGTGGTTAAAAGAACTGAAGGTCAAGCTATTTGAATTCATTACCTACATTTCCATGTATTTGCAACAAAGTTGTGTCACTCTAATATAAAATAATTGAATAACTTTTATGGTGATATGGTGTAGACGAGCTTTTATAGGCCTTTTCTCAAACAGGTGGTAAGACCAAATGCCCTCTATCATTTTACAAACAGCATCTGATTGTTTTTAGTTTTCCACATCTTCAGTGCTTTGAATTTATTCGATGACTGATCATATTTGAAGCTGATCTCATCCGCTTAAAATAACTTTTTTTTTTTTTTTTTTTCTTTTTAGGCAAAGACTGTATTAATCACTTTCACTTGGGTTTAGGATAATTGCATATTAACCACTTAAGGACCAATCCTCTTTCTGAGATTTGTTGTTTACAAGTTAACAGGTTTTTTTGCTAGAAAATTACTTAGAACCCCCAAACATTATACATTTTTTTTCTAACACCCTAGAGAATAAAATGGCGGTCGTTGCAATACTTTCTGTCACACCGTATTTGCGCAGCGGTCTTACAAGCGCTTTTTTTGGAAAAAATACACTTTTTTTAAATTAAAATATAAATAATAATTTTTTTTATATTGTGAAAGATAATGTTACGCTGA
The DNA here is from genome assembly GCF_042186555.1 of Aquarana catesbeiana. Classification (NCBI taxonomy): domain Eukaryota; kingdom Metazoa; phylum Chordata; class Amphibia; order Anura; family Ranidae; genus Aquarana; species Aquarana catesbeiana. Next base: position 120,415,510 of record NC_133326.1, on the reverse strand, counting down.
GTAAATTGATACCAAACATGTCACATTTCAAAATTGCGCCCACTCTGGGAATGGTGACAAACTTTTACCCTTAAATCTCCATAGGCGACGTTTAAAAAATTCTACAGGTTGCATGTTTTGAGTTAGAGGAGGTCTCGGGCTAGAATTATTACTCTCGCTTTACCGATCGCAGCGATACCTCACATGTGTGGTTTGAACACCGTTTTCATATGCGGGCGCTACTTGCGTATGCGTTCGCTTCTGCACGCGAGCTCGTCGGGACGGTGCACGTTTAAATTTTTTTGTGAAGTGAAACTTTGAAACCTTCGTCCATTCATCAAATGTACAAAGAATTTTCATACGAATGTTCTTGTCCAAAAATCGGTAAGTGTATGGCCAGCATATGATCTTTAATAGCAGAAGCATGCTTTTTTGTTTAATCGCCTGTCATGATGTGGTTTAAAAAAAAAAAAAATTGCCCTTTTAGAGTACAAAAAACGCAAATAATGACTACTATAAGGGGTTACTTTATACTGTGAAAAAAATAAAATGTATATATTCTTACCTCTATCATACATATAATAATAAATATACCCAGAAATCGCATACACAGGGTATATGAAATTTGGAGTCAGACGTAAAGCTATGAGGGGTGAGGGTATAAATCTTTTTATAGTAAAAGTAGTACTAAAGCCTGAGACCCTATGGATGGTGTACTGAGCTGTATGTGTGCTTCACTATATTTTCTGATATGTAAACAAATAATGCATTCTGTTTGCAGGACAACTAGTCAATTATCAAAACGGCTAACGGTTTTGATAAGCGATTACTATAAATAAATTCAGCCCTACTTACCAGTGTTATAAAAATTTTAACACAATATTACAAAAAAATGTTTTTTTTTTTGTTTTTTTTTATTTGTAGTATTTTTCTACAAAATTTTAATTTTATTTTGTACATATGTTTATTTTCGGATGGAATATATTTTTTCTTATGTAAAACGCTTCAAACCGATGTCCTGAAAAAGCGGTACAAAACTGCGAGACACACAGACAAGAAGCATTTGTACAGAACATTTTGTGAGATATGTGATGTAGTCTTTTTCTACTAAATTTTAATTGTACAATATTTGTAATATTGTGGTGTTTAGCTTTTTAGAACGCTGGTAAGGTATATTTTTAAAGTGTTTGTAAAGGTTTTGTTTAGGAAAAAGAAAAACTGTTCTACTTGCCTGCTCTGTGTAAGAGCAGCCCCAATCCTCTTCTGGGGTGCCCCGGCGGCGCTCCTGGCTCCTCTTCATTGGGTGCCCGAGTCCCACTGCGTCCATTGACCTAGACAGCAGGACTTGGCCCCACCCCCCGCTCTTGTATCACTGGATTTGATTGAGAGTAGCGGGAGTTGATGGCTCCTGCTGCTGTCAGTCTATCCAATGAGGACAGAGAGAGCGTCTGGAGCTGCTGGGCTCATGTTCATCACTGAAACAATCGGGTTCAGGTAAGAAAAAGATGGGGCTCTGGGGGCAACTGCAGCACAGGTTTTTTCACCCTAATGTATAGAATGCATTAAGGTGAAAAACCTTGAGGGTTTACAAACCCCTTTAACCTCTTTCCGCCTGCCGGCTGTCAAATGATGGCTGGGCGGCACAGCTCTCATTCTGGGTGGATGTCTTATGACGGCCCTCCAGAACGACCGCTCTCGCGTGCCCCCGGGTCTAGGTTGCTAGGACACGAGACGGCACGCCCCCGATCTGTGTAAAGAGCCGCAGCCACGGTTCTGTAACCATGTGATTGGCTGTGTCCAATCACAGCCGGTCACATGTAAACACGGAGATGTGAGCAGAGCTGATCAGCGGCATCTCCTCACAGGGGACATCTAGGGATATAATCGGGGCACTGATCATCAGTGCCCTGATTACAATTAAATGCCAGCAATGTATGCCCACCGCTGCCAGCAATCAGTGCCAACCAGTGCTCACATTTGGCACCAATCTGTGCCCACAAATGCCAGCAATCAGTGGCCATCAGTGATGCCAGTCAGTGCTGCCCATCAGTGCTCATCACTGCTGCCCACCAGTGCCGCCTATCTGTGCTCATCAGTGCCACTAAGTGTGGTGTATTCGTGCCGCCTCATTAGTGCCGCATCATCAGCGCCCATCGGTGAAGGTCTTTTATTTTTTCCTAAAAAAAAAAAAACCCCGTCCGTGATTAAATACCACCAAAAGAAAACTCTATTTGTGTGAAGAAAATTATAAATTATAAAAATTTCACATTGGTTACAGTGTAGCATGACCGCGCAATTGTCATTCAGAGTGTGACAGCACTGAAAGCTGAAAAATGGCCTGGGCAGGAAGAGGGGTGTAAGTGCCCTGTATTGAAGTGGTTACAGCCCAAATGCTCTCATTTTCTTCTGGTAGCCTGACTGGGGACCAGGCTCCCAATTTTGCTAATTCTGCATTGTAACATGTAGAGTGAGACTTTAATTTCATTCCGCACTTTGCGGTAATTTAGTTAAAACTTGGTCTTATTCTGCAGCATGTGGAGTGAGACGCATTTTGATTGCAGTTAGTTTAATCTAGTAAAGATTTTGTCTCATTTGCAGCATGAGGAGTGAGACTCCACATGTTGCTTATAGTCCATTTAGTAAGACTATTGCCTTGTATTTTCAAGCTTTGTAGTCACATCATGCTTTCACATTTTTAGTTATAGCTTTGCTTGATTTGCTCTAAATCTAAAATCATATTTATATTGCTACGCTTCTCCTTTCTCATGCAGCTTGGGTCCTTATTCTTTGCCCTCACATCTTTTTATGTTTTTTACGTACATATTCGTGCCGGCAAAATTAGAATAATGTTCCAATAGTCAATTTTAAACATGGAAAGATTTTATATCTGTGATGGCATTTAGTACATATGCTTTTTTTTACTTTTTGTTGTTAGGATTGATAACAAATCTTTTGCAGGTCCTTATGATTATTAAATTTGATTTTTTATATAGTCTTGACTTTTACATCTGTATTATTATCTATTATACATTTTTCTTAGAGAGAGAGAGAGAGAGCGCGCTCATATATATATAAATTTATTCGTTTGCTCTTTGCTTCTCCCATTTAGGTGCAATTCATTTTGGGCATCGACAAGGTCTGATTTTATGGGGAGGTTTCTTTCAACATTCTTTGCATTTGATTGGCTGTCTATTGTTCATTAGCTCCATATATACATAAGATCAGATTTTGTTCATTCAGCTATGACTAACCATCTGTTTGTGATGTGAAACGCGTTGGTTGTTTACCCCTGTTTTCTATGCTTCAGATATGACTGTTTTTGGATTTTAATTTTTCAATAAAGAGGCCTTCAGCGGTGTGCGGCCGTCCAGGATTTTTCCTTCCTTCCTAATTTGAGCAGAGCCAGCACCTGCAAGATTGTATAGGGCGGGTGTCTTCAACAGACCTGGAGCTTTTGAGCTGCAATTTCTCTTCCATAGTATGTGTAGGGGAAAGAGGAAGCCACAGCACACGAGGGGGCAGAGCTATTGCGCTCCAAGCTGGCCCACAGGAAGCATCCAGCGGGGTCACTTCCGGGGCGTATGACGTAAATGGTGGGCGCCGGAGAGGTTAGTTTCCATACGGTCCAAACTTGCCGGAGGAGCAGTTGGCTCAGTGTTACATGGTCTGGGGGGTGTGCTGGCTCCATGGGTTCATTCTATTATTCCACCAGTCCTAGTCCTGAAGGAATAGAATGAGCATGCTTTACTACAAAGGGAGCAGTTGACTTGGTGGTAAGTCCTCTGGCTGCTGTGAGTTCAAGCCATTCGTTAGGGCTCTGACTGGTCTGCTGGGGACCTGAGAAGCTGTGCATGTCCTAGGTACTGCACAGCACCTGAACCTCCTGCTGGTGGAACAGGGCAGTGGGCAATGTTTCAGGGGCACTGGAAGCGCAGACCCCAGCACCAGCACCCCACAGGTAAACCTGAAGCGTTTGTTCTTCCATGCACATACTTTGAGAGTTTTTCCCCCTTATAACCAGTAGGGACTGGGTGAAGGGGAAACTTTTTTCCCCCCTCCTGCACAAGGTGTATGGAGAGTGTGTGGCTTAAATTACTGTGTAGTAAAATACGAGGCTGGCCGCCAAAGGCAGCAATGGTGAGGCCGCCATAGCTCATAACCAGTGTAGCCATGGGAGTCTTCCTGGAGACATAGGATCTTATCCTCATGTCAGCTCCTGACTTTTGACAAGTCACTTTATACAGTGGCAGCGTTTAACTCTTCAGCTCTGGGGGATTCGTTGGGGCTGAGAGTCAGTTCCCTGAGCAGTCTCCTGGTCACTCTGGCGAGGCTATCCAGGGGAGAAGGCCTGGGTGGCTGACAATTCTGCCTGGCAGCACTGGGGTGATTGGTGCAGATCCCCAACATTCCAGTACTTACGTCAAGTTGGGGGTTCTCCCTGTGTTTGTGTGAGGTGTCTTGCCCCAAACACTTGCTGGCATTTGATATACCTGGCACATTGGCTGTGTGGCGTGCACTCATGACTAGAAGGGTCAGCTCACACCGTCTGCACTTTAGGCATTGCCGTGAAAACTTTGCCTGTGTAGGACCAGCAAACCAGCTCACCTAAAATCTTCAGATTCTCCTGGTCGACGCACAAACAGTGAAGAAAAAGAGCTCACATTCAAGGTGTTGCACCTAAACTGTGCCTTAAATACTGAGGTCATGAGTTTGTATCCCATCCAAGCTAGCACCCTACATGTTTCACTAGTGTTTTGAGGTTACAGGGTTGCCGTCCGGGTGGTGCCTGATGGCCACATCACCTGTATGCACACGATATAAGACTAAACAGGGGGATCTCTGGTGAACAGGGCCCGATATCAGGGGGTGGCCCCCTCGATGGCATCACGGAGGATTAAAGGCCTTTAGGTGACCAGACCCTAGTAAGATGCACAGGTTTCTAGAACACTTGTTAACCACTTCAGCCCCTGAAGATTAGGCTGCTCAATGACCAGAGCACTTTTTACAATTTGGCACTGCGCTGCTTTAACTGGTAATTGCGTGGTCATGCAATGTTGTACCCAAACTAAATTTGCATCCCTTTTTTTTTTCCCCACAAATAGAGCCTTCTTTTGATGGTATTTGATTGCCTCTGCGATTTTTGTTTTTTGCGATATAAATGGAAAAAGACCGAAAATTGAAGAAAACTATTTCTACTTTTTGTTATAAGAAAAATCCAATAAACTCAATTTTAGTCCATACATTTAGGCCAAAATGTATTCAGCCACACATGTCTTTGGTAAAAAAAAATTGTTTGCGCAAAAGTTAGTGTCTACAAATTAGGGTACAATTTACGCAGCTTTTAGTTTGACTACCTATCTAATTTCTTGAGTGCTAAAATGACAGGGCAGTACAACCCCCCCCCCCCCCCCAATTGACCCCATTTTGGAACGTAGACACCCCAAGGAAATTGCTGAGGTATGTTGAGCCCATTGGATAGTTTATTTTTTCAAATCACTTGTGACAAAAAAAAAAAAATGACAAAAAAAAATTTAAAAAGATTACAAAGTTGTCACTAAATGATATATTGCTCACACATGTCATGGGTTTATATGTGGAATTACACCCCAAAATACATTCTGCTGCTTCTCCTGAGTATGGGGATGCCACATGTGAGGTTTTTTGGTAGCCCAGCCGCGTACAGGACCCTACCGCCTTCAGGATTTCTAAGGGTGTACATTTTTTATTTCAGCCTCACTACCTATCACAGTTTTGAAGGCCATAAAATGCCAAGATAGCACAACCCCCACCCACCAATGACCCCATTTAGGAAAGTAGACGCCCCAAGCTATTTGCTCAGAGGCATGTTGAGTCCATGGCATATTTTATATTTTGCCACAAGTTGTGGGAAAATTACAAACTTTTTGTGCAAAAAATAAATAGTTGTCACGAAATGATATATTGTTCAAACATGCCATGGGCATATGTGGAATTACACCCCAAAATACATTCTACTTCTCCATGGGAGACTTTTTGGGAGCCTAGCCGCATACAGGGGGCCCTGAATTGTCCAGATAGCACAACCCCCCCCCAAATGACCCCATTTTGGAAATTTGACACCCCAAGGTATTTGCTGAGAGGCATGGTGAGTATTTTGCAGCTCATTTGTTTTTGAAAATGAAGAAAAGAGAGATTTTTTTTTTTTTTCTTCAATTTTCAAAACTTTGACAAAAGGTAAGATCTGCAAAATACTCAACATGCCTCTCAGCAAATAGCTTGGGGTGTCCACTTTCCAAAATGGGGTCATTTGGGGAGGGGGGTTTGTGCTATCTGGGCATTTGATGGCCTCCAAAACTGATAGGTAGTGAGGAGTGAAATCAAAAATTTTACGCCCTTAGAAAGCCTGAAGGCGGTGATTGGTTTTTGGGGTCCTGTACGCAGTTAGGCTCCCAAAAAGTCTCACACGTGGTATGCCCATATTCAGGAGAAGCAACAGCATGTATTTTGGGGTGAAATTTCACATATGCCCATGGCATGTTTGAACAATATATCATTTAGTGACAACTTTTTGTGAGTAAATGAAAAAGTGAAATCACCATTTTACGCACTTAGAAAGCCTGAAGGCGTTGCTTGGTTTTCGGAGTCCTGTACACGGCTAAGCTCCCAAAAAGTCTCACACTTGTAGTATCCCCGTACTCAGGAGAAGCAGCAGAATGTATTTTGGGGTGTAATTTCACATATGCCCATGGCATGTTTAAACAATATATCCTTTAGTGACGACTTTGTGCAAAAAAAAAAAAAAAAAAATTTTAATTTTTCCCGCTACTTGTGGCAAAATATAAAATAGGCATGTTGAGTCCATGGAATATCCGCAAATAGCTTGGGGTAAGAATTATATATGAAGGGCGCAAAAGGGCAATGATGAACCCATAGCTAATAAATACACAGTGTAAACTTAATGAATAAAGTGCACAATATTGTAACCGTCAAAAAATGTCCATAATAATCAAATCTTCTTGTGTATATCCAACACCATGAACAATAAAGTGCAAAAGTGCTTCAAAATCTTGATTTATAAAAGTGCTGCACCCGAAGTGAGAAACGAAATGCGCTCACCAGATCACCTCGGCCACAAAGTGACCATACAGCATGTGTTATCTATGAAGAAATCCTCATTTCAGTGGTACATCTCCTTCAAATATCTCATTGTAGTCAGACCATCATGTGCAGAGGAAGCTTCATCCCAATCCAATATGCAGATAATAACCATAGGCATACCTTGTATATCTTTTTCACCAACTTTCATCAAGTATATCTGTAAAATGACTCCACCACAAGGAGCCACAGAAGGCAGGATATAGTGTGATACCGCTTCAGATTTATTGCTTATAGTTGGCACTTACATAGTCTAGCATATGATCAAAAACGATCCACTCAAGGGGAAGCAGAAGCCGGTCGGACGCCGCTGAGTGACCCGCGGCGAGCGCTGCATCTCAACTACCCGGAAAGAAGTAAAGGGCTCCTATAGTTGTGAGTGTCAGGCCTCACTTCTATGCATTTAACGCTAGAGCGCGCATCATCAGGAAGTGGGGGGTGTCTACTTTCCAAAAAGGGGTCATTTGGGTCAGGCTAATATGCATTACCTGCTAGGTTATACTTCATCATTGGGTGAATGGACACTAGTAGACTAAAGTTCTTCAGACAGGAAGTGATCCCCTATTTAACCCCTCCCATACAGGAAGTACTTTAGTTTTTTATTAGTGTCTGCAAGGTGGATGGCACGGTTTGTTTGAGCTCTCTGAGCTCCAGGTCTCTAGTCTCACAAATGGTTCCAAAATGAATCAAGGGATTGACCGATCGGATCCATTTGACACAGGCTTTTATGCTTAGATAAATGGTACCCGAGCCTCGCAAAGAAGACTCAAGATCCTGTGAGGTTTTGCATATAAAGTGGCCTCCGGGCGCTGGACCCTGTGGAGTGGAAATCCTGGACACTACAGTGCTAAGGCATTTCTTGCAGGGTGCTGTACAGGTCCAAGGGAGTGGACCCTAAACATGAAAAGGTTACCTAGTCCTTGAAGGTCCAAGTGACATGAACCCGCCGTGAAGGGTGAAGATTGGGCCCTTAGTTTCTAAGTGTCCCTGCGCCTGGACGGGTAAGTGAAACCCATTTATTTCATTATTGTGGTGTGTCCCAGTGATTCTTACAATCAGTCAAGCTAGCTAAAAGCTGGACATCTGTGTGCAGTGACCATACAGGGGAGTTTTGGGCTAGCTGTGGGTGTTTGCAAAGTGTACCTTTTTTGCTTGTGTCTGGCTGTTTTTTTATGTGTATCATGTGCGTACGCACAGAACGCTCTGGCGCGCACCCAGCTTATTTTAAGCTGTGTAGGCCAAACATGTGGTGCTTCCAGCAGCTGTGGGACACAGCAGGCTCTGAACAGACACTTGCAGTGGTTCATTTTTCCGTACCCAGGTCAGGATTGTTGCATAGGGGCTTGGTGAGCCATATTAAAGGGTCTCCCTTCTGAGGTGTTTTAATACTACTAGGGAAGAACTGTCCTCAGTCCTAGCCAGGTTAGAGCAAAGGATTGCTGGCATGATTGCCTCCATCCCGCAGGGTGGCAGGAAATGTGGCAAATCCCCCTCCCCGGAGTCTCCTAGTCTGGAGCAGGAATGGGTTGAGGGTGTGGAGGAGCTTAAAGCTCAGGATTCAGTGAAGTGCGAGATGAGTCTGCTTCTGAACAGGAGTATGTTTTAAAAACTCAATTTTTTTTTTTTTTGCTGGCCACAGCTGTCGGAGGAACACAAGCAAAAAGGGGCATGTAAGAGGTTGGTGACAGACATTCCCTTGGCACGTTTACTAAAAGCATCAGGCTGAGCATTAAATAGCAGCGGCAGTTGCTGGATTATTTGCTCAAGCAGTGGAGGCAATTTCTTCTGGTAGTACCTCTGCATTTGTGCATCGGCTATGGTCGGAAGGTGGTGGGGTAGAAACACCCCAAGAAAGGGCTCAAAGGGACTCCAAGCTCAAAAAAGCCTAAAATCATCTCTAAAATGATGGCTGGTGAGAGTGAGACATCAGGGACATCAGGTGTTGCAACTGTTTCCAACACTGCAGCCCCTGTCTGTTACTGAAGTTTTTTCCTCAACCATATTGGGATTGGAACAGAGGTTAGTGGCTTTAATCGCATCCCAGAGTGGGACTAAGCGCAATAGGTCCCCTTCAGTTACCCAGGACACTCAAACTGAGAAACCGGGGGCGGGAGATGAGTTTTTCTCAGGGGCCCGGGAAGAGACTGATGACTACTCTTCTGAGGGATCAAATGCGGAAGGATCAGGTTCACATTCTGAAAGATTAATGGTACAATCTCTTATGCCCTGTACACACGGTCGCACATTGATTGGACATTCCGACAAAATCCATGGATTTTTTCCGACAGATGTTGGCTCAAACTTGTCTTGCATACACACGGTCACACAAAGTTGTCGGAAAATCCAATCGTTCTGAACGCAGTGACGTAAAACACGTACGTCGGGACTATAAACTGGGCAGTAGCCAATAGCTTTCCTCTGTTAATTTATTCTGAGCATGCGTGGCACTTTGTGCGTCGGATTTGTGTACACACGATCGGAATTTCTGACAACGGATTTTGTCAAAATTTTATAGCAAGCTCTCAAACTTTGTGTGTCGGAAATTCTGATGGAAAATGTGTGATGGAGCCCACACACGGTCGGAATTTCCGCCAACAAGGTCATATCACACGTTTTCTGTCGGAAAATCCGACCGTGTGTACAGGGCATTACTGAATTGGTCTGCTCCACATTTATGCTACCCTTAACTGAGTCGGTTGATCAGCCCACTTCTTGTTTGGGTTCGCTAAAGCCTCCCCAAGCTGTGCATGCCTTTACTATCAATTAATTGCTGGAAAAGCTGTATTCTGAGTGGGATCATTTTTATCCTCCTAAAAAGTTTTCAACACTTTATCCTATGGAGGAAAAGTTTAATAAAAAATGGGAGATACCAGCAGTTGCTATATCCTCTGTGAATAAAAGTTTGACTTGTCTGGTAGACAATGCTCAAATGCTTAGAGATCCAATGGATAAGAAATTGGAATTCCTATTAAAAAACACTTTTTCTCTGGCAGGTTCAGTGACTTGGCCTGCACTGGCAGAAATTGGTGTATGTCAATCCTTGAGAGACCAGTTTAAAAAGGTGCTCAAGATTATTCCTGATCAGCAGGCCCAAGATTTGAACCAGGGGCGTTATGTTTTGCAATGGACGCTATGAGAGATTCTATTCTCCAGGCTTTACGCTTGGGCTGGTGCATATGCGTAGAATACTATGGTTGAAAAATTGGTCAGCCGAAGCGCCCTGCAAAAAGCTCCTGGCTAGTTTTCCTTTTTGCGGTGACCAGCTGTTTGGATGTACTTATCCAGATCATCCCCAAAGAATTTCTAATGGGAAAAGTACCCTTTTGCCAGTTAGAAAAAGGAGTAGGCGTATTTCATTTAAACGAGCCTCTTCTCCAGTGCCAGGAGCATCAGCCTCCAGGCAGTCTCGACGGCCTCCACAGTCAAATTCAAGAGGTAAACCTCAAGGTCAACCCCAGGGACAAAAGAAGGAAGGAAACCTACAAAATACCAAAGCCTCCTTTTAAAGGGGCGCTCGCTCGAGTGGGGGGGGGGGGGGGGGGATACTTCTGCAGTTCTCAAGGGTCTGGCAGGAAAAGTGTCAGGACAAATGGGTGGCTTCCTCAATTACTCTAGAGTTCTGAGAGTCCCAGTCTTCTCGTTTTCCCAGATCAATCGTTCCCAGGGATCCAGAGAAAAAGTCTTTCAAGCATTGGACCATCTTTTGTCTCAAAAGGTGATATCGGTGGAAAAGCAAGGATTGGGGTTTTATTCAAACCTTTTCATGGTACCAAAACCAAGTGGAGATGTCAGACCCATTCTAGATCTTAAAGATCTAAACCAGTTTTTGAATAGCCGCTCTTTTTGCATGGAGTCAATCCGATCAGTAGTTTCCATCCTGCAAGATGGAGAACTTATGGCGTCAATCGACATCAAGGATGCATACCTCCCATGTGCCGATTTTCCGCGCTCACCAGAAATATATATATATATATATATATATATATATATATATATATATATATATATATATATATATATATATATATATATATATATATACAGTTTGAGATAGGAAAATCTTCATTTTCAGTTTGTAGCTCTGCCTTTCAGACTAGCTACTGCTCCTCGAGTATTTACAAAGGTTCTGGCCCCTCCTCTAGCCAGATTAAGGGCTCAAGTTATAACGATTCTAGCGTACCTAGACATTCTGCTCTTGATAGAGCAGTCGGTAGCCGCTTAGACCAATGTATAGTCACCACAGTCAACTACCTGGAATACCTAGGTTAGATTCTCAACCTAGAGAAATCTTCCTTAAAACCATCAAGGAGATTGGAATACTTGGGTCTGACCATAGATACAGCCCAGAAGAGGGTATTCTTACCCCAGGCGAAGATCAGTGCCATAAGGGAGCTGATTCAGGTAGTCAAGGCAAAGAAGAATCCTTCTATTCGACCTTGCATGAGGTTGTTGGGAAAAATGGTGACTTAATTCGAGGCCGTTCCTTATGCTCAGTTTCATTCGCGACTGCTGCAAAACAGTATCCTATTGGCTTGGAACAAGAAAGTCCAAGCTCTAGATTTTCCATTGTGTTGGTCTCCAAAGGTGCATCAGAGCCTCAGTTGGTTGATAACCAAGAATCTGCAGAAAGGAAAATCCTTCCTACCAGTTATCTGGAAGGTGGTAACAGATGCCAGTCTTTCGGGTTGGGGAGCAGTCCTGGAAGAGGTGACTGTCCAAGGGAAATGGTCCAGGTCAGAAATGACCTTGCCCATTAATATTCTAGAGATTCAGGCAGCGCGCTTGGCCCCGAGGGCCTGGACGTTCACATTACGGAATTGTCTTGTCCGGATCCAATCCGACATTGCCACAGCAGTGGCCTATATCAATCACCAAGGGGGCTCATATCCTAACTTGGGCAGAAAACAATGTACCTTGCCTGTCGGCATTCTTCATTCCAGGAATAGAGAATTGGCAGGCGGACTAGTTGAGTCGCCAGCAGTTGTTCCCGGGAGAATGATCTGTTCACCCCGATATCTTCCTGACAATATGTCAGATGGGGGATTCCGGACATAGATCTGTTTGCGTCCAGGTTTAACAAAAAGATCGACAACTTTGTCTCAAAAACAAAAGATCAGCTAGCTTGCGGAACAGATACCTTGGTAGTCCCGTGGAATCAGTTTTCACTGATTTATGAATTCCCTCCTGTTCTGCTGCTTCCACGACTTCTTCGCAGGATCAAGCAAGAAGAGCAGTCGGTGATTCATGTGGCCCAGGAGATCTTGGTTTGCAGAGATCATAAAGATGGCGGTAGGCGAACCATGGACCCTACCGCCACGTCCAGACCTTCTCTCGCAAGGTCTAGTATTCCATCCTACTTTACAAACGCTAAATTTAACGGTTTGGCTATTGAGACCCACATTCAGAAGAAGCGTGGGCTGTGAGGTTCAGTGGTTTCTATTTTGGTTAATGCAAGGAAGCCGGCCTCCAGAGTCCTATATTTATAGAGTCTGGAAGGCATATGTCTCCTGGTTGAATCCAGGGGTTGGCACCCCAGGAAGTATGTCATAGGTAGAAAACTTGACTTTCTACAAATGGGGTTAGAAATGAAGTTGGCCTTGAGTGCTATCAAGTGCAAGGTCTCGACTTATCGGTATTATTTCAGCGACCACTTGCTTTGCATTCTTTGGTTCATAGCTTTATTCAGGGGTTAACGTGGCTTAATCCTCCGGTTAGGTCACCCCTGAACCCTTGGGCCTGAATTTAGTTCTGTCATCGTTACAGAAACAGCCTTTTGAGCCGATGCAACATATTCCCTTGGTCCTTTTGACAAGGAAACTAGTTTTTCTGGTAGCCATATCTTCTGCAAGAAGGGTATCAGAGTTGGCTGCTCTTTCTTGTAAAGAGCCACATTTAATTCACAAGGATAAGGTTAGTATTGCATCCTCATCCTAACTTTCTACCAAAGGTAGTGTCAAGTTTTCATTTAAACCAAGATATTGTTCTCCTTCATTTTTTCCAGAACCCGGTTCTACAGAAGAAAAGTCACTACATTCTCTTGATGTGGTGAGAGCAGTCAGCCTACTTGAAGGGGACTGCTCAGATTAGAAAAATGGATGTTTTGTTTGTATTTCCTGAAGGTCCTAAAAGAGGACAGGCAGCATCCAAATCTACTATTTCCAAATGGGTTTGTCAAGTATTTGTTCAAGCTTATAGTTTAAAGAGGAAGATTCCACCTTTTCAAATCAAAGCGCACTCCACCAGGGCTGTTAGTGCTTCGTGGGCAGTGCAACACCAAGCCTCCATGGCTCAAATCTGCAAGGCTGCAACTATCAGGTAGATGTAAAAAGTCATGAGGATATTGCCTTTGGGCGCAGTGTGCTGCAGGCTGCAGAATAAGTCCTCTCATCTCATGGTACCTAATTTTATTGTCTCCCTCCCTTCTGTTGGCATTGCTCTGGGACATCCCACATAGTATTTACTATGGTTCTGTGTCCCGTGATGTACGATTAAGAAAATAGGATTTTTATAACAGCTTACCTGTAAAATCCTTTTCTTTGAAGTACATCACGGGACACAGAGGTCCCTCCCTTCTTTCTGGTATACACATGTATTGCTTTGCTACAAAAACTGAGGTACTCCCAGTAGTGGGAGGGGTTATGTAGAGAGTGGACTTCTTGTCTTAGGTTGTGCCAGTGTCCATCACCTGAAAGTGGCCTATAACCCACATAGTAATTACTAAGGCTCTGTGTCCCATGATGTCCTTCAAAGAAAAGGATTTTACAGGTAAGCTGTTATAAAAATCCTATTTTTTTTTTTTTTTTTTTTTTTTAAAGCAAAGGCCCTACAGATTAAAATGGTGGGTGTTGACATTTTTTTTTCACACAGTATTTGCGCAGCGATTTTTTTCAAACGCAATTTCTTTGGAAAGGACACACTTAATTTTAATGCACTAAAACACACTATATTGCCCAAATGTTTGATGAGATAAAAAAGATGATCTTATGCGGAGTACATGGATACCCAACGTGACATGCTTTAAAATTGTGCACAAACGTGCAGCGGGGACAAACTACATCCATTTTTAAATGCCTTTACAGGTTACCACTTTAGATTTACAGAGGAGGTCTACTGCTAAAATTACTGCCCTCGATCTGACCTTCACAGTGATGCCTCACATGCACCATGCATGTGATGCTTCACATGCATGGTGCAATTGCTGTTTACATATGACACCAGACCGACGCTTGCGTTCGCCTTTGCGTGTAAGCACCGGGGATAGGGGTGCTTTTAAATTTATTTTGCTTTATTTTTAAACTGTTCCTTTCATTTTATTTTTTGTCATTTTTTTTTTTTAATTATCTCAGGGAATGTAAATATCCCCTATGGTGGCAATAGTTGGTGACAGGTACTCTTTTAAAAAAATAAAATAAAAATGGGCCCTCAAAGCATCTGACCAAACCAAGATCGGTGTGATAAAATGCTTTCCCAATGGCGCTGTTTATATCCAGCGGAACCTAAGTCATGATATGCTCATAGCTTTCGGTTTCTTAGGCCATAGAGATGATTGGAGCCGTTCTAGTCTCTGATCTGCTCTATGGTCAGCTGGTGGAACCACCAGCTGCATTCTCGGGAGCCCGAGAAAACCATGGAAGACGGCGGGTAGGGTGGACGTTCCCTCCCACTGCAGTCTAGACTTCATTAGCCTCTAGACTGCAAAAGCAGTCTAGAGGCTAATTAGCCGCTAGGATTGCTTTTACATGAAAGCCAACCGCTGGCTGAAAGGAATGATGCCAAGATGATGCCTAAAACTGCAGGCATCATTCTGATATAGCCACTCAGGTAAGTAACATACCAGTACGTCGTTGGTCCTTGTTGGGCATACACTGTAATGTTCTTTTTTTTCATGCACCCCGTGGGCTGAACGAAAAAAAGATGCCCACCATTAGAATACCGCCCTTCAGCCACCCACTTCTGATGATGGGCATACATGCACCAATTTGTTTTTTTTTAACTGTGGTGGTGAAATAACCTACAGTGCTGGAGTCTCTGGTTACGTATCGTGGGAGCAAACTCTGTTGCTGTCAAGATAAATAAATCAGCGCTGCAGCTGAATGGCGTACCTGCTAAGCAAATGATGGTTAACAATAAAACAAAGTAACATTACAGTATAACAGTAAGACATACCATACCTGCAAAGCAAATACAATAAAACATAGTAAAAATAAAATATTACAGTTCTAAAGTACAGTAAAAGAAAGAACAGATAGATATAGAACAATAGTGAGTGCCAGTCGAGAGCGAACATAAAAGAAAACAATAGAGAGAGAAGAAAAATAAAACCAACTATTTTTGGATTTTTTATTTTATATTGTTTTGTGTTTTTTTTTTTTTTTGCACTTTTATAAAAACTGTAAACTGAACATTCCAGATTAGGGTCTCTCAAAATGTGATGTCCATCTCATCCTTCGAGACCCTGTGTTAGTGTGCTCTAGGACTGTGCAGTGCTGTACCCTATGCTAATACTCCACTAATGTGTGGTAGTGTTTGAAACAGGCACCAAGGCAGAGATCAAGTTGGTCAGAACAGGAGAGACAATAAACGCGGGTGTCACGCCTAAATCCGCGTTTTCTGCAGACACGACTTCTTCTTTGGGGTGTTCTTTTGGGCAGGGGTACCAGAGAGGACATACGGAAAATGCCTCTCATGCAGCCGGCTCACTGCATTTGCGTTGGGAAGGTGGGGCATAGCACCATCTGGAAACAGAAGGGTTGTGACGGTCTCTTCCTGGAATTTTAGGAAGGATCCAGTTCGTCCTGAAGCTTTGTATAGCACAAAAGCGTTCAGCAGAGCCAATTGAAAAAAGTATATAGACACTTTTTTTGTACCAGCGTCTGGCCTTACGGGCAATTAGGTTCGGCGCCAACAACTGGTCGTTGAGGTCCACCCCTCCTTGTTAAGGTTGTATTCGTGGACACAGGGGTTTCTCTAAAACACCAGTCGCTGCAGGTATTTGGACTGTCATATCTGCGTGAAGGGAGGACAGAACAAAATTATTCTGTGAATGCCTCCACTTCACTGCTAACAAATTATTACACTTCAAGCAGGCTCCCGTCCTCCGTCTAAATGGGGATTCTACAAGCCGTTGGGGGAAGACCCGGCGATTAGATCGCACGGTGCCACGTGCGCCAATTCCATAATCAAAAAGGTGACTAAAGTGGCACGCTTGTGTAATAATTTTCCACGTACAAGTGGTACCCCTTTCCGAATAAGGGTGACACTAAGTCTTACACAATCTTACCAGCCCTATGTAGTCTGGGCCATTCTCTGGCTCTGCGTGACTATCTCTTCCCTCGTAAACCATAAAACTACATGTTTAGCCTGTTGCCCTGTCACAGAGCTTATACATCTTGACCCCATATCTGGCACGCTTGCTGGAAAGATAGTGTTTGATAGACAAGCTGCCAGAAAACTTAATCAGGGACTCATCAACGCAGACAACTTGATCGGGTGTAAACAAGGCTGCAAACTGCTGGTTGAAGTGGTTTACGAGGGGCCAAATTTTGTAGAGTTGATCAAATCCAGGGTCACCCGAGGACGACAGAGTTCATGATCATTGCAGTGCATGAACCGCAAATCTGCTCGTATCGTGTCCTGGTCATGGAGGCAGAGAACACGAGCATATGATGAACTGGGTCAGTGGACCAATATGACCGCAACTTGCTCTTTTTAGTTGTGCTCATGGGGAGGGATAGGCCCAGGAAGTTCTTAAATTCGGAAACCGTAATAGGTTTCCAATCTCTGGCAAGGGTCAACTGGGGATTAGCGGCGATGAATTGACCAGCATACAAATTGCTTTGGTCCACAATAGATCTATAGAGCTCTTCCGTGAAAAACAGCGAATAAAAAAATCAAGTGACGTGAAATCAACTGTTTCCACCTGAATTCCGGGTTGGCTAGTGAATGGGGGAAGTAGTGGGCTCCCAATTCGTATTGGCAAATGCAGCAAGATGGGTACTATGGGCTCGACGGGCCTGTGTTTGTCTTCTTCTTGGTGGCTGAGCGACACTACTCGTGCTAGCAACCTCCCCAGCCTGAACTGCACTAATGGGACTCGCCACGTCACCAAATGTTACTGCAGTGCTGCATGTACGACCAGGATGTACTAGGCCGCTGGTGCTTGCCAGTTCACCAGATGGATGAGCAGCACTAGTACTGGCTCTCTGCTCCATATGAGAGCCCTGCAGTTCTTGCACCTCAACGACAGTAGAAGAATGGGGTCGGGTACGCCTGACCTTGGCAGAGACCACTACTCCGTCGTCAGAGCTATCTCGTCAGGTTGCCGCTGCTGTCTACCGGTTCGTATTCTGAGCCTGAATCTGACAGATGGGTGACTTCCTCTTCACTATCTGTCATGCTCAGAAACATGTAGGCCTCTTCACCACTGTACCTTCAATTTGATTTTTTAGTCTCTAAATTTACTGGTACAGTAGTGAGACAGAGACTGTCGGCGACTACATCAAACACTACAAAAAAAACTTTTAGCGTTCTCAGAGATCAGGCCTGACTCTGCGACTGCTGCAGTTATGTGTTTTATTGTTTTTGTAAGTGACAGTGATCGATTGATACTGCACTTGGGTGGTTTGGGCGCAGGGGCTAAACGCAGGTACTAGCAGGTATCTGGGCCGATCCCGCTAACACTGCGTTTTTGGGGACCCTAAACTGCCCGGGACACTAGTATAGCTCTGATCAGATATCGATCCGTTCAGGCACTAGACTACTAAGGGAGGTGTATGGTGCGTGTTAGCGCTACTGGCACTAATCTGATGCTGCCTGGGGCGACGCAGACCCTATCTGACACTAAAACCTAACTGATATCACCCGCTGGGTGATCAGGGGGTTAAACCTTTATTTAGGTGATATACGGCGGGTGCCCTGACGCTATTAAAAAAAAAAAACTAGTTAACCAGCGTCACCCGTGACACTAATACGGTTCTCAATGGTGACAGGGTGATCAAAGGGTTAAACCTTAGGGGGGCTGGGGGTTCCTAGACCTATCTGGGCCTACCACTAATTACCCTAACACTGATTTTTGTCACTGACACCAGTACAGTGATCAAAAAAAAATTAACGCTGCACTGGGTGACACAGTGACAGGGGGCGAAGGGGTTACCTGGGGGTGGATTGGGGGATGACAAGTGTACCGGTGTCAGTGCAGTGTTGGTGCACTTACTCTGAGATGACTTCTGTCCTCTCTGGAACGAAAAGACTTCCATGAGGAGAGATGACATCACTTCCCCTGCTGTGTTTACACTTACACAGGGAAGGATTTCATTCGCCAGGACCGATCACCAGGTCCAGGCCAGAAATCATAGACCTGGGCCAGGAGACCGATTGGTTCTGAAGCAAAACCGATCGTCGCAGCCGAAGTATAGCTACAATGTTTTGCCCAGCCAGGCCAACCTGTTGTAGTATAACTGCGGCGGCTGGTCCGGAACTGGTTAAGAAGTGGGAGAAGGCCTGGATGGTGAATCCAGTAGGCCTTTATTACAAAATTTCTCTGGAGGAGGTGGTTGCAGGAGGACAAGAAAAACACTCTTGTTCCACGACCAAGAACAGAGCGGTGGGAAAGAGCATTCCTGTCCATTAGGTCTGATGGAAGCTGGAGAAGACTAGGATCCAGCTTCTCGGAAGGCTTCAGTTCAGTACCCTCTGCTCCCACCAGACGCAGTTTTTTCCACAGATCCAGACTTACCAGCCCAGTCTTGGGAGACTGAGGGGTATTGTTTGATTCCATGCTCAAGAGAATGAACTCTCTCTTCTGAAAGGGACCTGTGATTCTTTTCATCGTAGGAAAATGAACTACTCTGGCATTTATACTAGTGTTGCGTATCTCAGATTATTATCTGACACAAATACACACATTGATGCTCAGTCAGTAAGAGGACAGTAGGACAGGACAAGTGGTGGGTGACGAACAGCATGTCCAAGACTGTGCGCTATCCCTCCCACAGGGGACCTGTTCTTTGTCCTGGACCAGAGGTGATTTTTGAACCGCATAGCAGACAAGAAACCGCTTCCTGTGAAATACAAGGGTGAGACAGGTAGAAATGCTGGCCCATGGCCACAACACCCTGAATGCACCCAATCTCGTCTGATTACGGAAGTTAAGACTAAACTCAGTGGAGACATCCTCTTTCAGTTGTGGGCACCTCCATCTGGTCCGTCTATAGGGCAGTTAACCCTGGGCTCTAGAGATTTCTCCGGGAACTCTGGTTTCCTCCCATAAAACATCCTCTTTGGGCCTGAACCGGTATAGGGTTGGCACTCTTGGGTAGATGCCGATGCTCAGTGCTGGCGTTTCCCCAGGTGCTATGCCATCTGGTCCTACTGGTGGGCAGAGAACACTATGGTCGTTCTCACTATATCACACAGGCCTAAAGGACCAAGGTTCTCTGTCCTGAGGGCTCGGGGAACCTGGTGGTCTGGCTACTAAGAGGGATCCCTCAAGATGATATTTTATGCTCCGCTTAAATGAGATTTGGAGGCGTTACGACAGCTGTACCAGTTTTAGGTCTGCAGTCTCCCATGTAGGACCAAACTTTATTGCAGGCCCTCGTGGGACTTTCCTTTTGAACTTTGGTTCATGTGTTAATAAGGGGTTTCCTTCCTTGTTCTATGGCAGGGACTAAAGTAAGGGGTAAAATCTCTAGCAGTATCTGGGAAAGATGGCATTAGCTAACAATTGGACAAGCCCCTATGTAGGGAGATTTCAGAGAAGCTAATGCTACTCCGTGCCAGATCTGTGCAGTGGCAACATGATTCAGCTCTCCCACCTTTTACCTGACACTAGAGGCTGATCTTTGTGTCCAAAGAGCCTGATCCCTTTGCTGACGAGTCCTGTAAGCCGTAGTCCCACCCTAAGGGTAAGTGCTCGCTTATCCTCTCATAGGTGGCTGTCCTGAAAGACTATATGGGAAAATTAGAGTTACTTACTGGTAACATCTTTTCCAGGAATCTTTCAGGACAGCACCATGTACCCACCCCGGTTGGTTTCCTTTTGGGTTCCTGACTCAGGAACCATCAAAAAGTAATTTTTGGTGTATGATGTGTTCTTGTCTCTCCCCAGCTGGCCGGAGTTGCTCTTGGAGTACTGAGATGCCGGCGTGGAAGCATGCCTTTTAAATCTAGGCTGGGCGGTGTTTCCTAAGAAGGGAGGAGCCAAAGTCTCTCATAGGTGGCTGTCCTGAAATACTCCTGGAAAAGATCTTACCAGTAAGTAACTCAAATTTTTTTTTTCCTAAAAGGGACTTTTTCTGGTGATGGTGATAATACCTTGTACAAGTAAAAATCATTTTATCCAAAGTCATGTCAAAAAGTCAACCAGTCCTTCACCATTTGATCATATATTCCAAATACACTAATAATTAAAAATTTGTTTGTCATTTTATATTCTACTTGCCCATAAGAGCGCCCGCCATATAATGGATTTCCTTGTCAATACAAGCAATACATTTTGTGCTGACTTCAAAAGATTTTACTGAAAGGATTGGTGAAAGGTAGACAGTATTTTTGAACCTGACTTTGTACAAATAACATACATTTGATAAAAATGATTTTTTTTCATCTCGATCACCGGAAAAGTCCCTTTTAGAAGGTAAAATCCTTTGTGTCTGTCAATGTGGTACATGTAGGACTGGGCTGGCTCAAGTCAAAGGTTCAAAGGACTACTCTGCTTTTAAACATAAAGCTTTAGCATCGTCCTTTATGGTTTCCCACCCTGTGCATTTTTCTCTCCATTTTCATTTACTTTTTTTTTTTTTTTTTCTTTCATTGCACTGATTTTTTTTTTTTTGTATATATTCATTATAAACTCATTGCAAAAGAAAATGTGTACGTTTTTTTTTGTATCATATGTATTGCATTTTTACTTGTACTGAATCTATTATGTATCGTAGAGCGTAAAATACGTATACTTAAGTTCTAAGACGAGCCTTCTGTATTGCTTTTTGTCCAATTCTGTTTGTACAGGAATTTTGTAAAGAGAGACATATGGATTAAAGTATAGAGATACAAGGCCTTTTAGGAAGTTTAAATAATAAAGTTGTTGGAAAACGACACTGTTCTTTCTTTTTTATCGGTCAGTACAAGATTATCCACAGCTTGGTACGATCGATGGAAGATTGTGACAGTGCTGCTGAGTGATTCATTGTGAGTTGAGACGCAGGAGGGGGAGGCTGAGGATACATTGCCTGCAGGCTCTTAATGAACAGAACATTGATCTCTGACAAGATGTGTTGGTGTCACTAATTGTATTGTATGGGCTGTGCAAGGTGAAGGGTTACGACAGCAAGTGACTGAAGAGACTGCACATTCACACCCAGTACTTCCCTTCTTTCTACAGCTGTCACTGAATTCTTTCTACATCATCCTTCTTTCTCTATTATTAATTCTTTAATTCCATTTTTCACAGGTTCCTGTTTGTTTTTCACATTCTTGTGTAGTTCCCCTGGGAAATAGAATATAGTTAATGCAATATAGGGAATACTACATAAAACACAAAAACCGCAACACTGGCTGAGCGGGGAGTCTAATTAGACGCATGGGAAAGCATTAAGTTCATGTATTGTATTCTAAACAGACAAATACCTATCTAGCTTATTAACAAATGGATGAGAATGCGCTTGCAGGTATGCATGATGGATATTAAAAAGGTTGGAGCCACATGCTTAGAAAACATTTTAGTACTTTTATACAAAACCCTCTCCCAAACCCACCTGCAGCTACAATGGAGATTCATTTAAGAATTTAAGATTACATTTTAAATTAGGAATAAGTGTAGAGTAAAATAAGTTTGTGAATTCTAAATCATGCACATGTTTCTGGCTATGGATCTATCAGATCTACATCCGATAGATCCATAGCCAGAAACATGTGCATGATTTAGAATTCACAAACTGATTTTACTCTACACTTATTCCTAATTTAAAATGTAATCTTAAATTCTTCAATTAATCTCCATTGTAGCTGCAGGTGGGTTTGGGAGAGGGTTTTGTATAAAAGTACTAAATGTTTTCTAAGCATGTGGCTGTTAGTCCTTAGATGTGGTGACTGAATTATTTTTTTCAGGCTTTTTTTTTTTTTTTTTTTTTTTACCTGGATAATCCTGTGAATGACATATTTCCTGTCCCTGAGTGGCTATGCTCACTCTTCCTTTGTATCTGTTGAACGAGCCATGGTTGTCACTGTGGAATTCATACGTCTGTCTTCATCTCTATTACGAGGTGGATTGACTGAGCTAGTAGTTCATACAATAAGAGTAAGAACGTTTGTGCTTTCTTTTCAGCTTACACCAAGTGACAAGGACTCTTCATTTCTGGAAAGATTAACAGGAATTTTCTGTACTTGCCAAAAATGTTCTTAGCCGTAAAAAAAAAATCTAAGGACTGGTATTTTGCAATAATTTACATTTTTTTTTTTTTTTTGAAGTTTAAATATGCTTTAAAGAGGAGCTTCAAGCTAGGGCTAGGAATACGATTTTTTTTTTTAGACAGACCAAATGAAAATGTAGTGGTTTGTGCATATTCAGTTTTTTTTTATTTTTTCAGTGGTAGGTAAAAAGAATTGTGTATATATATATATCTCATGTTCTTTATTCCAGCCAGCAGGCGGGGTACTTAGACTTTTCCAATTTTCTGTCCCGTTTTCCTGTATCTCACTAAAAACATATCCAACCCCCCCCCACAAAAAATCCCCTTTTTCACCTGCCGATCCAACCAGTAACAGACTCTCTGTACTAGGAGTGATGCTTACTCAGAGCTTTGTATTTATGGTGGAGCAGAGTTTTCACTGTAGGACAGGACTACAGAGCTCAAACTTCTGGCAGGATCAACAGGTATTTTTTTGACCTTTTAGCAGATGCAACACAGCGATTTCAGTGGTATATATAACAGGCCACAAAGGAGCAGGTTGTTAGAGCTCTACATACTCTTTAAAGCCTGGTCAAAATTTTTAACCACTAAATGCATTCCAGTGACAGCAACGCAAATGGTGTTCAAAGTCTTAAAGTGGTTGTAAAGGCACAAGGTTTTTTTTACCTTCATGCATTCTGTGTATGAAGGTAAAAAACCTGTGTGCAGCAGCCCCCCTATTACTTACCGGAGCCCCCTCTTGATCCAGCGATGTCCATGAGAGCCTTGGCTCTCTGGGGATTCTTGCTCCTGATTGGCTCCCGCAGCTGTCCATCACGGCTAGTGAGCCAATCAGGCAGAGGGGGCGGGGCCGAGCTGTGGCTCTGTGTGTAAATGGGCACACAGCCATAGCTCAGGAGCGTGCCTGCTTGGGTGCCCTAAGATCAAGTAGCTTGCTCTGGAGGCACTCGGCAGATGGGAGGGGCCAGGTGCACCAGCGTGGGGCCCTAGAATAGCATTGCACATTGCATTGCACAGAGCAAGTAAGTATTGGCATGTTTGTTAAAAAATTTTTTCTTTGAAAAGCAGCCACAGAAATGCCTGTCCCTGCCAGCATTCTATAGGGTAGGATACTTGCTCTGTGTGGAAGCACTGGTTTCTCTACATAGGTTTGACACACATCCAAACCTATGTAGCTCTACTGTTAGCAGTGCGAAAACTTCTCTTATTGGAGAGCTCCAATTTGGACTCAGCAGGGTTTGTGGGATCTCTGCTGAGATGCCACTGCTTCTACACAGAGAACAGGGGTCCTTCTCTGCAGCAGGCTGCAACTACCCATTCGATTCCCTTACAATAATAAATGTGAGAAAAACTAATAACCTACTTTGCATAAAATGCTGCTATGATTTTGGAGAACAAGTTAACAAGGTCTGTCTATTGCCCTAAAGAAATCGGGAAAGTCATGTTTTGTGGTAAAGCTATATATTACTGCTCTGGGAAGAGAGGATTCCCACTAGCTGTCAGAGTGAGGGACGGTCCATTCAGAACACTTTACATATTACACCCTGTATATGGGTGTAACATGTTACAAAAGGTGAACCTATCCTAGTAGTAGTACTTATCCTTTTTTTTTTTTTTTTTGGTTAATCCCCTGTGCTGGAATAGCAATAAAAACTTGAGGGTGTAGCCCTTAAGTTTTGACCCTACGTTTTTATTTATTTATTTTTACACCTAATAACAGAAACATACTCTTTATCTGTAATTTATTTTAGGTTTTCAAAAAGTACCTCAAATGGCTTCCATTGCTACAAATATGTACACAATAGGTGTCCTTAAAAAACAATCACGGAAGTATGTAATTGACAGAGAAAAGACTGTCTGATTTGAAAATTAACAGTAGTATAGAACCATAGCATATACAGTGAAGTTAGGTGATTTAGCCAGGGGAAGGGGGTGATTTGGGAAGAGTTATTGGGGATACACCTTAGTGATTGTAAAGGTTCTCTTGTTTAAAAAAAAAAAAAGTTATACTTGCCTGCTCTGCGCAAGGGTTTTGCACAGAGCAGCCCCCGATCCTCCTCCTCATGAGTCCCTCTGCTGCGTCCATTGACACAGACAGCAGGACTCGGCCCCGCCCCACACTCTTGTGTCACTGGATTTGGTTGACAGCAGCAGGAGCCAATGGCTCCTGCTACTATCTATCTAATGAAAACAGAGACAGTGGCTGGAGCTGTTGGGCTCGTGCTCATTGCTGAAATGATCAGGTTCAGGTAAGGGGGGGGGGGGGGGCCTCAGGGCAGCTGCAGCACAGAAGGTTGAAGGTGAAAAACCCAGAGACTTTACAGCCCCATTAAAGACCAGTCACCCAGTCAGGGATCACTCAGTGTTAGAAAATGGAGGAGGTACCAAGAGGTCTCCAGAAAATGTAGACATATAAGAGGAAAACTCAAAAGAATATCTGAAATACAACCAGATTGTCCAGTTCAGCTGAAAGGTGTCTGATTTGCCACTTTCCCAGGAGACTATCCATTCCATATCCCATATAGCATCGAGTTTGTGGGCCCACAACGCATATTCTTTAATAGCAAAGTAAGATTGGATCTCTGCAAGTTTTTTACTATGAACAAAAACATGCAGTAACTGACTGTAGAAGTATATGCACTTCCTCTAAATAATCATTGGTGCAGCCAATAAGTCACATTATTGGTTAGAGATACTTGTGTATAATCAAGGATTTCAAATGATTGTAGTATGAATATCACATGTATCAACTTCCAGTGAATCAGCATAATGGACATCAAGGCAAAAACACACACACAACTCAAAACCGTAACTGAAAAGCTCTAATGTGTAGGAAAAATGGAAATTTACAAATTGGTACACATCCCGATGTGCAGTTAAAACCATCATCATGCATTAGAGCAGGGATATTCAATTAGCGGACCTCCAGCTTTTGCAGAACTACAAGTCCCATGAGGCATAGCAAGACTCTGACAGCCACAAGCATGACACCCAGAGGCAGAGGCATGATGGGACTTGTAGTTTTGTAACAGCTGGAAGTCCGCTAATTGCATATACCTGCATTAGAGCATGGCAGAGCTGTAGTCTGAAAAACATGGCATCCACCAAAACAGTGACTGTGCTAGAAGATGGCCACCAAGAGACCTGTTATGACTGCAATAGAGAAGTTAAGGTCTCAATAGCTGCAACTGGAGAGGCTTTGCTTTTTACCCATCAAAGCAGACATTGCACATAAAAATGTAATCCAAACCATGAAGTACAGTGGTGGCATCGTTGTGCTGTGGTGGTGTTTTTTTTTTTTTTTTTTTTAAGGAGCTGGTCCTGGATGTCTTGTAAGGATAGAGAAGAATGATTGTAGCAAAATACAGAGATCCTGGAGGAAAATCTGGGGTAGTCTGCACAAAACTTGCGCCTAGGGAGTAGATTGGGTTTTTTACTTGGGGTCATTCTCTCGCCAAAGACAAACTACTAAGAATGTCTTAAAAACACATTGGTAATATCCTGGAATGGCTATCCAGTGTCCAGATGTTGTTTTCCATTGTAATTTAGTTGAAATCACGCAAGGATCAGTTTTTACTTTGCTAATACATGGGCCCTTTCTTTTGATCAGTGTTAAAGAAAAAAAAACAAAACAAACTTTGATTCGATGACTTTAGGCGGTAAAACATGAAAACTTCCAAAGCAGCAAATAGTTTTTATAAGCGTTCCATATTAGCTGTGTGGAAATGTTCATTTCATTCTCTTCTAGTCAAAAGCAATTCTTTGCCATTATTTTCTTGAGTGTAGGGCCAAGTTGTATTTTTTACATTTTAAAATGGATACCAAAATCCAGGAATCTGTACAAATTCTTTTGCAATTTCTTCAATGTCATGTAGTTATTTCCTACACGTTTTGTATGTATGGTAATGTCTCGCCTTGATTGACTGTTTTGTACATTGTTGTTGCAGGTCTCCCCCGATTTTCCAACCAGCCAGAAGCCTCTTCTGTGTACATTGGGGATAGTTTTGTATTAAGCTGTGATGTAAGCCCAGAACTAGTGTCATTTGTTCACTGGGAGCAGGACAGGTCTTTACGAGAACTGGATGACAGAACTTCATTGCTGTCTAATGGCAGCTTGGTTATCAGCAACGCCAATGAGACTGATGCTGGTCTGTATCGGTGTGGAGTGGGCAGTGGAGTGTCTCTCAAATACAGTGAAGAGGCTGAGATTAAAGTACTGCAAGGTAAAATCTTTGTTCATGTGATCTTCACACAAGTTCAAATGCCTGTTTTTCATCTGATATAGCAGTCTCTCGGTTGTTGGCCAAATTCAGGAAATTTTTGCTTAAAGCAGATACTTTTTGACACATGCTTTCGCTTGTTTTCAGAGTTTAAAAGAAATAAAAGAGAACATTTTTATTATTTCATTTTATTTATACATTTTTAGATTTTTTTTTTTTTTTTTTATCACCCATATTTGTTGCAATTGCTGTAAACCCAAACATGCTACAAATATATATAATATAAATTATATACATTTTTTTTTTTTTGAGAATGTGGACATTTTTGTATAGGGAATTGAGGGTGGTCCTTAATTTTAGAGATGCTCTGGAACACCACACCCTCTGACTGCCCACCAGAGATGGTACCTGAAAATGCTTGATACTATTTGGGGATGAACACAAACAACAAATGGAATATGGTAGGCATTCTGGAAAAGAAGCAGAATCTGACTTGCATACCCAGAATGAACAGTTACTTTATATAGATTTACAGATTATGTTCCTAAAACAATATATTTCTGACCACATAAGTTGGCACCTTTTGTTGGATTCTCTCCATGCTGTAAAGTGTCCCACGTCCCTCCATGTGTCCAACCTGTGGCCCAACACAAAATTGTAAACTTACATTTTTTTTTTATTTGTAGAAATGTGTTTACACTTAACAAACACAAGCTGCCAAAATTGACAGGTTCTAATTACTGGACTTTTTTATAAGTTTCATCTTCCCAAAGAAAAATATCCCACTCTTCACAATCACACCTTGTTCATGTCACCAGTTTTCACCAGCACCTACAGTGCCTTAAAAAAAGTATTGATACCCCTTGAAATTTTCTACCTTTTTGTCATGTTACAACCAAAAATGTAAATGTATTTTATTGGGATTTTATGTGATCGACCAACACAAAGTGGCACATAATTGTGAAGTGGAAAGAAAATGATAAATGGCAATTACAGCTGCAAGTTTTCTTTTCTTTTTTTTTTTTTCTACCAGCGTTGCACATCTCAAGTGACATTTTTGGTCATGCTTTGCAAAATTGCTCAAGCTCTGTCAGATTGGATGTAGAGTGTCTGAACAGCACTTTTTAAGTCTTGCCACAGTTTCCCAAATGGATTTAGGTCTAGACTTTGACTGGGCCATTCTAACACATGAATATGCTTTGATCTAAACCATTCCATTGTAGCTCTAGCTGTATGTTTAGGGTTGTTGTCCTGCTGGAAGGTGAACCTCCGCCCCAGTCTCAAGTCTTTCGCAGACTCTTAACAGGTTTTCTTTTAAGATTGTCCTGTATTTGCCTCCATCCATCTTCCCATCAAATCTTACCAGCTTTCCTGTCCCTGCTGAAGAAAAGCATCCCCACAACACAATGCTTCCACCACCATGTTTAATGGTGTGGACGGTGTGTTCAGGGTGATGTGCAGTTAGTTTTCCGCCACATATAGCGTTTTGCTTTTAGGTCAAAAAGTTCAATTCCTCATCTGACCAGAGCACCTTCTTCCACATGTTTGCTGTGTCCCCACATGGCTCACAAACTGCAAACGGGACTTCTTTTGGCTTTTTATCAACAGTGGCTTTCTTCTTGCCACTCCTCTATCGATAAATGCCAGATTTGTGGAGTGCACAACTAATAGTTGCCCTGTGGATAGATTCTCCCACATGCGCCGTGGATCTCTGCAGCTCCTCCAGAGTTGCCATGGGCCTCTTGGCAGCTTCTCTGATTAATGCTCTCCTTGCCCGGCCTGTCAGTTTAGGTGGATGGCCATGTCTTGGTAGGTTTGCAGTTCTGCCATACTCTTTCCATTTTCGGATGATGCATTGAACAGTGCTCCGTGAGATGTTCAAAGCTTGGCATATTTTTTTTAATAACCCAACGCTGCTTTAAACTTCTCCACAACTTTATTCTTGACCTGTCTGGTGTGTTTCTTGACCTTTATTATGCGGATTGTTCATAAAGGTTCTCTAACAGACCTCTGAGGGCTTTACAGAACAGCTGCGTTTTATACAAAGATTAAATTTACACACAGGTGGACTCTATTTACTAATTAGGCGACTTCTGAAGGCAATTGGTCCCACTAGATTTTAGTTAAGACCCCTTTCACACTGGGGTGTTTTTCAGGCGCTTTAGCGTTAAAAAAGCACCTGAAAGAAGCCTTATCTGCAATCCCAATGTGAAAGCTCGGTGCTTTAAGAGCCCTTTCACACTGCCAGTGCCCGAAAAACGCTGGTAAAGCACCGCTTAAACTAGCGGCGCTTTACCAGCGTCTTTCGAGCGCTAGCGGGGCACTTTTAACCCCTGTTAGTGGCCGAATAAAGGGTTAAAAGCGCCCACAAAGTGCAGCTGCCAAAAGTGTTTTGCAGGCGCTTCCCATTGATTTCAATGGGAAGGGGCGCTTTAGGAGCGGTGTATTCACCGCTCCTAAAGTGCTGCAAAGAAGCTGCTTGCAGGACTTTTTTTGACGCCCTGCCAGCGCAGCTCCTCAGTGTGAAAGCACTCGGGCTTTCACATTGGGATTGCAGATGAGGCTTCTTTCAGGAGCTTTACAGGCGCTTTTTTTTAACTCTAAAGTGCCTGAAAAACGCCCCATTGTGAAAGGGGTCTTAAGGTATCAGATCAGAGTAAAGGGGGCTGAATAAAAATGCACGCCACATATTTCAGATATTTGTAAAAAGTTTTGAAAACCATATACCATTTTCCTTCCACTTCACAAATATGTGGCACTTTGTGTTGGTCTATCACATAAAATCCAAATAAAATATATTTACATTTTTAGTTGTAACATTAAACATAAAAAATTTCAAGCGGTATGAATACTTTTTGAGTACTGCATATTTGCGAGACACTATTTTCAGGGAGAAAGCACACACAGAGCATAATTCGAACCAAAATATCTGAGCAGCACCTGGAGAATTCATTAGGAATTTCTACTACATCATTGAACCACATATTGATGTTTGTTCATTAAAAACCGGGGGTCACAGCGCACTTGTTTTATGTTGCCCTCCTTAAGTTTATAATAACTTAATTTTCTTTGTAATATTTTTTATTACTTGGGTACATTGTATTTAGCCATGATCATTAAGTTGTGATCTGCCTGACTTTTTCTGCTCATCTGCCATTCTAAAGCCCACTGGTTTCTTGTAAAAGCTGTTTATCCTGACAGGAGAAAATCAGCGTTCTAAACTCTCCTAAGCTGCATTTTTTTTCAAAACCGTTTAGAAGAGTTTAACGAAGAGTTTGGGCGTTTATTTAATTGGCCAGAATTTCATTTTATTCTGGCCTTTGAAATAAACACTGAAGTGCCAAATGTTTATGGATGCTTAACAGCGTTGCAGTGTTTTTTGTGATCAAAATTTGCTCTCCTAAATGTGATTTTAGGGCGTTCAGGAAACAGCCGATAAACTCCCCTGCTAATAAACTACTAAAAACATCCATGACCTCAGACAGATTTTAAGGTTCATTTTGTTTCACTTTTTATTTAATACATTTGTCATTGATCCTAGCTTTACTTGATGTATATGATTTCTTTGGAGATTTGCACCTCTTTTGATATACTATTCCTGAAATACTTTGTCCCCATTTCCTTATACCCTTAGATATTAATGTAAAATTAAAAAAACCCAGTAAAAAAATCCAATACTGCAATGAATGCTCAGTTGTGTTTAGGGTTCAGGTGTTTCTTTTAGTACACCAACCACCACACACACACAATATACTGTCAAAATGCTGGTGCCAATGCTCTGGCATAGGGAAAACTTCTACCTCCTACAATGGAGCACCAATCTTTATTTCTTCTTGTGGCAGTATTCCTGTTACGGAGTCTTTTCCTTTCACATTCTAGCAGAAACCATGTAATACATTACTTTATAATTGAACATTATGTCTGTTTAGTTGAGTCCATGTCTGATGTTGGCAGATCTTTGTAATTGCAAGGAATATTGGTAATGGGATTGACATTTTTGCCAATGCTTAAACATTTTTCTTGAACCATTTTTTCTTTCCTTTAGAAACGGGAGAGTATCACTCTCTGGTATTTCTGCGCCAGCCTTTCTCTGTAACAAGTGTTGCAGGACAAACCGTACTGCTTCCCTGTGTGGTGTCTGGGTTCCCAACCCCCAACATACGCTGGAGCCACAAACAGGAAGAAATCGTTCTTGACAGGTAATTAAACGTTTAGTAGGATTGTTCACAAGCATATGTACCTCACTTGTAAAAATGTAGTTCTTCATTCCACAAAACATATGGAATTGAGCTACACGATTGTGATAATTAAATCAACACAATAGGCAAAGTTCTTCAGCCAAAATAAATCTCTTAATAATCTGAAAGCTGTTTGGTTCCTGATGAACCAACCATGATTTGCTTTGTAGGTGACCCTGTCGGCCCCACCTGACATCCTTCGTTTGAAAAATCGAAGAAAGCAAGCCTAGCTTTGTTGGCTCGAACAGTGGCTGCTTTCAGTCAGATGAGAAGTGACCAGGATCCTAGAATGTGTTCATATACAAGGAAAGGTCTTTTGAAGTCTGTGCATATTGGTTTTTCATATAAAGAATAGGGGGCATGGTGTTAATACTTATAACTTCGATCATACTTGGTGTTCCATACAGTAAAGCTAAAGGTAAAATTAAAAAAAAAAAAAGGGCTAGTGTGGAGATTTAAAACACCTGTCAGGATTTTATTGCTGTCTGTGTTCCTGTTAGGGAGATTTACGCTCTCTTAGTCTAGTTTACTATCCTAACCGAAAGTAACAAAAAACCCCAAATTTTGGGCAGTTCCCAGAACTAGTGGGGACACTAGTTCTGGTGATACTAAGGACAGCTTTATAGGGCTTTTCTCTCACTTCCAGTTTTGGCTATTCAACAGGGAGTTGAATAGCCCCCCTCAAAATGGGACGCAGATGGCAAAAATCTTACGGCTGTTACAACCTTCCCTTATTCTATCCAAAATGAAAAGATGCCCCTAGCTCTACTTTAAACAGTGAGTACTGGTATTTGCCTGTAATCTTCATGAATGTAAAAAAAAAAAAAAAAAAAAAAACCTGTTTAAACAGACTTGAGTACAGTGACCAAGTGGTTGGCATGCCAGTGGGTTCTTCAGTTTGAATCACAGCCAGAATGCTATGTGCATTGAGTTTCCCTGTGCTTGTATGGCTTTCTCCTGGGTACTTCAGTTTCCTCCCACATGCCACAGACCTTCTGTTGGGTTAAATTGCTCCTGCGTAAATAGGTTGTAGGATGTGTTCTTTCGTTAAAAAAAAGAAATAAAAATGTATGCATCTAATTTTGCTACCAAATTAGAGCTCTATTTGTCCTGAAAAAAACAATATATAATAGGTTGGGGTAGACTACAAACGCTAAAAGATACAAATGCAAAACTGAGACATGGGCAAAATGAAAAAAGGGGTTTAGGAGAGAAAAAAAGCATGGGGACTCTGAGTAAACACATCAGCTGCATTGGAAAGAGCACCTGCCATTATGTGCTTGGTGAAATGAAACTCTGGTCCATATGTTATAGGTGTTAAAAATAAAAAACAGCATGACGACTGTATGCATAAACATATGCTAGTGAGTG
Organism: Aquarana catesbeiana; assembly: GCF_042186555.1. NCBI lineage: Eukaryota > Metazoa > Chordata > Amphibia > Anura > Ranidae > Aquarana > Aquarana catesbeiana. The sequence goes on along the minus strand of NC_133326.1, from coordinate 120,383,158 downwards.
CACTTTAACTTCAAACTTACTTGAACGGTAATGATATCAATGCCATTCAAATTTCAACAAGTTTATACTTCACTATTTGAAAAGCAAGTATGGCCTATTAGTGGCATGTAATGTTCAGTCCTATAATTCCAATGTGTGGCTTGTGTTTGTACTTAAATAGTTCAAATTAAAGCATCCCAAAGGATAACTTCACCTTTTGGAACATGTTACAGCAACCCCCCCCCCTAGTGACTGTGCCGCCCCCACCTGACCATGTCATTCATTCAGAGTGCTGCATATTGGGAAACTACAAGTCCCAACAGCCTTTGCAGCTCTCGGCTTGTAGTTTAAGTGAACTACCATGTCGCTGTTGAGTGCTCTGGTAGTTCATTGTCTATTCCTGTCAGTGTGTATTTGCTTGTATGCAGTACGAGCAGACAGATTCACTGAAATTTCCTAACGACCTATCACACTTTTGAAGACCCTGGAGCACCAGGACAATGGAATTACCCACAAAATGACCCCATTTTGGAAAGCAAACACCCCAAGGTATATTCTTTGAGGCATAGTGAGTCTTTTGAATGGTTCATTTTTTTTTCACAAGTCTTCGGAAAACGTGGCAAGAAAATAAACTTTTTTTTGTTTTTTTTACAGAAAGTGGTCAATTTATAGGATCTAACACACAGCCTGTACATAGCAAAAATGACACCCCAAACTTCATTCTGCTACTTGTCCCGAGTATGGCGATACCACATGTGTGAGACTTTCACACAGCCTGGCCACAGAGTGGTCCACCATTGAAGTAGTACCTTCAGGCGTTCTAGGAGCATAAATTACACATATAATTTCATTCCTTCCTATCACACTATTGAAGGTCTTGGAGCATCAGGACAATAGAATTGCCCACAAAATGACTCCATTTTGGAAAGCAAACACCCCGACGTATATTCTATGTGGCATCGGCTGCAGTTAGGTACTCTGATGGGCTGGTGACAGGTACTCGGGTATTCAGATGGGCTGGTGACAGGTTCTCTTTATTGGGGGGGGCAATCAATGTGTTTGGTGTATACTGTAGGTGGTAACACGCTGTTACCGCAATCTCCTCTTTACACACGATCGGTGTGTGAGGAGGAGAGCCCAATAAGAGCTCATTATCGCAATTTGTTGACATTCTATGACCTGCTGTGATTGGACACAGCCGATCACGTGGTAAAGAGACGATTTCTTTACCGCGATTGAGGATGGGCTGTGTCAGTTTTTTTTTTTTATTGGCTCTTTACACTGATCTGGGATGCGCTGCGTCCCGAGGGACAAGCTTCATCCCCAATTGCCGCACTGGGGCCCGCAGTAGCGGCGAGAAGCCCAGGACGTCATATGACGCCCGCCCAGAGGGACAGAGTGTTCCTGCTGATGTCATATGACAATGGCCCAGTATGGAAGTGGTTGAAGTGTTTAACACCAATTGGTAAATCACTGCCAGCGCTCTATTAGAACTAGGCATACTACACTGTATAAGTATTTTATTAAAAAAAGGCATGTAAATACCTTTTCTTAGTTCATTGACAGACACAGCCTTCTTAATTCTTAACGATAGGGCAGGAGTAGGACTAGGCAGAACAAAAAAACAAAACACTTGGCCACTCCCATGGGCCGTCCTCAGTCCGTTTATAACCCCCTCCCTGCTCTAGGTATCCAGTTTTTTTTCTGCCTAGTCAGGAGTAAGGACTTGGTTCCCTGCTGGGATTGCTAGTCCTGGGAATTTTTTGTTTATTTCTTGTTTTTCCTGGATTTTTTCCAGTGAGATCTCCAGTCAACTGCCGGGCTGGGCGACGGACAGGACACTTGGTCCAAGGGTCACCCCAGTCTGGCCAGCGAGAGCATGCAGACCGCAGCTATGAGCGAGGTCTGCCGCGTCATAGCCCCACTGGATAGGGGCTGGCCCAGTGAGTTAAATGTCTCGCGAGGTCACAAACGACCAGGTCTCGGCCTGTGTTGCAGCATTCCTCATGACCGACAGCCCCCCACTTTGGTGGCGAGGAGGATCTGTCTGGGAGTGTTACCCGCACATTTCACTGGACAGATAAGTAGTCCCCTCCTCTCCTTCCCTAGAGTGGTGTGAGACGCGGGTACTCCCTAGGGTGGTCGGTCCCTTTGGGGTTCTCCTCTCCCCCCTCCTACTCCCCCCCTTTCCCAGGTGAGGCCCAGGCTTCTGGCCTAGGGACTTTTTGGGGGACACCGACATTTTTTCCACTCTCTGGTTGTATTGGGGGGGGGGGGGTATCTGGTGGTTAGGCCTGGGAGGCGGGTGATCCGGGGGTCCTGCTGTCTAATTTAGGCTGCAGCTTTGCAGCCTACCAGCTAGGATCAGTTTGGTCTCCCCGCGGGCTGCGCGAAAAATTTAGGCCGTGGTTTGCGGCCTACCTGCTCACGTTGGTCCGGTCTCCCCACGGGCCACGCATTGCGGCCGGCATCCGTAAATTTGTCCTGTCCTGTCCACCCAGGGGCCGCGTGCTTGCGGTGGGCAGCTAAAAATTTAGCCCGCGGCTTTTGAAGCCTACTAGCTCTCATTGGTCCGGTCTCCCCGCAGGCCACGCACTGGGCCAGCATCTGTAAATTTAGGCAGTGGCTTGCGGCCTACTGCGGTCCGGTCCCGCCGCATGCGGGCGGCCAGAAATTTAGCCTGCAGCTTTTTGCGGCCTAATGGGGGGGGCTTGTGGGGGGGCTCCGGCCTGTGCCCCGTGTGCGGGCCCCATTTGGCATCCCCTATGTGTACTTCGGAGGCGCGGTGCCGACTTTTTGGTGTAGCACTTAGGCAGATAGCCTAGTATAGGGCACTCCTGCCCTCCCCTGTTGAACAATCCTGCATCTGTGCAGGAACCTTTCAAGATGGGGGATGCAGTGGTGGCTGCGGGGGAGGGCCGGTACCCTCTTGGATAAGTCGTCTTGCGAGACGAAAGCGCTCCCTTCTCTTATTTTGACAAATTTGTCCAGGAAGACTGGTAGTGTCCAAAGTGTCTTTTGTGTTTCCAAAAAACGCTTGCTGGAAGGTACCCCCTTCGGGGAGTCCCCCCTTCTGAAGGGGACTGTTACACCAGTAGTGAACCCCTCTGTCTCTAGGCTGCTCGAACCAACCATGGCTCCAATAGAGGAATCTCTGGCTTCTAAGGGCCCAGCTGGCATACCTGGAGGGGGAGCAGAATCCCCCTGCCTTTGCTGCTTGGGGACCTATTGGGTAGGCGCTTCGGTTTGTCCCCTATGCCTCTTGGTTGCAGTTCTCCTGGTTGCTGAGTCTGTTGCCTCAGTGGTGCTTAGACATGTATTTTAGGGGGGGCTACTCTGAATAACTTCATGCCGAGTTTGTCCGGTTAGAATATAGTTTTCTAACTGTGTTCCCGTGCTGGGAACAGTGTCAGGGTTTTTTTTTTCTAACCTGTTCTCAGTCTAAAAGATGGAGGGCAGGGTACATCTAATTCTGGACCTGAAGGCCCTGACCTGCCTTGTGTGGGTACAGGAGTTCAGGATGAAGTCCATCTAGGCAGCGGTGGCACTCCATCATGGGGTCTTTATGACTTCTACGACATCATGAATGCTTAAGCATTCTGTTATGTGCCCGACTCCAGCACTTCCTACGACCATTACTTGGGTGTTCACGAGGTGTTGGCCCTGGATCTGGCTTGGTTATGTCAGTGGGGGTTGACCGTCCTGGACTGCCTGGGCGATCTTCTGCGCCGACTTCTCGATTACCCCGTGGAGCAATGTAGTTCCTATACAGACTTTCTCTGATTTTTCAGTTGGCGTCTATACTATTGGAAGTCTGCTTTGGCCCTGCCGGAACGTTTTTTTATTTAAGCCTGACCGGGCTTCAGCTCTGGCCAGTGTGTTTCCTTCCCTGGACAGACTTCAGAAGTGGCATGTGGCATTTTTTTTCATTTACTATTCGGCTCCTCTGCGGATCAACATGTGGGTGTTGGGTCTGATGGTATCTATCCTTTATCCTGTTACCTGGTTGACTCTTGTATAGCCTTGGGATTTTTCAGTTACCCTCCCCTCATGTTGGCACTGCTTTGGGACATCCCTATCGTTAAGAATTAAGAAGGCTGTGTCTGTCAATGAACGACTGAGAAAATAGGATTTTTTACTTGCCGTAAAATCCGTTTCTCTGAGTTAACTGGCAGACACAGCACCCACCCTTCTATGGAGTTTTTTTGATACTTCTATTACTGCTTGCTACTAAACTGAATACCTAGAGCAGGGAGGGGGTTATATGCGGATTGTGGACGGCCCATGGGAGTGGCCAAGTGTGTGTGTGTGTGTTTGTTTTTTTTCTGCCTAGTCCTACTCCTGCGGAGGCAATATAACCCCATCGTTAAGAATTAAGTAGCCTGTGTTTGTCAATGAACTCAGAGAAACAGATTTTACGGTAAGTAAAAAATTCTATTTTTGGAGCGATCTTATTTTGGGAAAAGACACTTTAATGAATTAAAAAAAAAATAAATAAACCATAAAGTTGGCCCAATTTTTTTAATAATGTGAAAGAGGTTACATGGAGTAAATGGATACCTAACATGTCATGCTTTGAAATTGCGCACACTCGTGGAATGGCGACAAACTACGGTACCTAAAAATCTCCATAGGCGGCGCTTTAAAAAAAATTAAAGGTTACCAGGTTAGAGTTAGAGGAGGTCTAGTGCTAGAATTATTCCTCTCGCTCCAATCGCATCATGTGTGATTTGAACACAGTTTACATAGGCGGGCGTGACTTAGTTACATAGTAGGTGAGGTTGAAAAAAGACACAAGTCCATCAAGTCCAACCTATGTGTGTGATTATGTGTCAGTATTACATTACATATCCCTGTATATTGCGGTCATTCAGGTGATTATCTAATAGTTTCTTGAAGCTATCAATGCTCCCCGCTGAGACCACCGCCTGTGGAAGGGAATTCCACATCCTTGCCGCTCTTACAGTAAAGAACCCTCTACGTAGTTTAAGGTTAAACCTCTTTTCTTCTAATTGTAATGATTGGCCACGAGTCTTATTAAACTCTCTTCTGCGAAAAAGTTTTATCCCTATTGTGGGGTCACCAGTACAGTATTTGTAAATTGAAATCATATCCCCTCTCAAGCGTCTCTTCTCCAGAGAGAATAAGTTCAGTGCTCGCAACCTTTCCTCATAACTAAGATCCTCCAGACCCTTTATTAGCTTTGTTGCCCTTCTTTTGTACTCGCTCCATTTCCAGTACGTCCCTCCTGAGGACTGGTGCCCAGAACTGGACAGCATACTCCAGGTGCGGCCGGACCAGAGTCTTGTAGAGCGGGAGAATTATCGTTTTATCTCTGCAGTTGATCCCCCTTTTAATGCATGCCAATATTCTGTTTGCTTTATTAGCAGCAGCTTGGCATTGCATGCTATTGCTGAGCCTATCATCCACTAGGACCCCCAGGTCCTTTTCCATCCTAGATTCCCCCAGAGGTTCTCCCCCCAGTGTATAGATTGCATTCATATTTTTGCCACCCAAATGCATTATTTTACATTGAACCTCATTTGCCATGTAGTCGCCCACCCCATTAATTTGTTCAGGTCTTTTTGCAAGATTTCCACATCCTGCGGAGAAGTTATTGCCCTGCTTAGCTTAGTATCGTCTGCAAATACAGAGATTGAACTGTTTATCCCATCCTCCAGGTCGTTTATGAACAAATTAAAGAGGATTGGTCCCAGCACAGAACCCTGGGGAACCCCACTACCCACCCCTGACCATTCTGAGTACTCCCCATTTATCACCACCCTCTGAACACGCCCTTGTAGCCAGTTTTCAATCCATGTACTCACCCTATGGTCCATGCCAACGCACCTTATTTTGTACAGTAAACGTTTATGGGGAACTGTGTCAAATGCTTTTGCAAAATCCAGATACACCACGTCTACGGGCCTTCCTTTATCTAGATGGCAACTCACCTCCTCATAGAAGGTTAATAGATTGGTTTGGCAAGAACGATTCTTCATGAATCCATGCTGATTACTGCTAATGATATCATTCTTATTACTAAAATCTTGTATATAGTCCCTTATCATCCCCTCCAAGAGTTTACATACTATTGATATTAGGCTAACTGGTCTGTAATTCCCAGGGATGTTTTTTGGGCCCTTTTTAAATACTGGTGCTACATTGGCTTTTCTCCAATCAGCTGGTACCATTCCAGTCAATAGACTGCCAGACCGTTGTTCCTAATTTTTACAGACAATCTCCTGACTGAGTTCCCTAAGTACCCTCGGATGCAAGCCATCCGGTCCCGGTGATTTATTAATGTTAAGTTTCTCAAGTCTAATTTTAATTCCGTCCTCTGTTAACCATGTAGGTGCTTCCTGTGTTGTGTCATGAGGATAAACACTGCAGTTTTGGTTACTGAACCCCCCCGATTCACTCGTGAAGACTGAGGAGAAGAATAAATTCAATACCTTTGCCATCTCCCCATCCTTTGTAACCAGATGTCCTTCCTCATTCTTTATGGGGCCAATATGGTCTGTCCTCCCTTTTTTACTGTTTACATACTTAAAGAATTTCTTGGGATTTTTTTTGCTCTCCTCCGCTATGTGTCTTTCATGTTCTATCTTAGCCATCCTAATTGCACCCTTACATTTCTTATTGCATTCTTTATAAATTCTGAATGCTGAGGATGATCCCTCAACCTTGTATTTTTTGAAGGCCTTCTCCTTTGCTTTTATATGCATTTTTACATTGGAGTTAAGCCATCCAGGATGTTTGTTCGCTCTTTTAAATTTATTACCCAATGGGATACATTGGCTAATGCCCTTATTTAATATGCTCTTAAAGCAAACCCATCTCTCCTCCGTATTCTTTGTTCCTAATATTTTATCCCAATTTATGCCTTTTAGCAAGGTTTGTAGTTTAGGGAAGTTGGCTCTTTTGAAATTCAGTGTCTTTGTGTTCCCTTCATGTTTCCTATTTGTGTGATTTATACTGAAACTAATTGACCTGTGATCGCTGTTACCTAAATTGCCCCGTATTTCCACATCTGTTATCAGGTCTGTATTGTTGGTAATCAGTAGATCTAGTAATGTTTTATTTCTAGTTGGTGCGTCTACCATCTGACCCATAAAATTGTCCTGCAAGACACTAAGGAACTGGCGAGCCTTAAATGAATGCGCGGTTCCCTCCGCCCAGTCTATGTCTGGATAATTAAAATCCCCCGTTATGATAACACTTCCCATCCTTGCTGCTAATCCAATTTGTGATAGGAGATCCGTCTCCACTTCCTCCCTCATGTTAGGGGGCCTATAGCATACTCCCAGTATTATTTTCCCCTTAGCTTCATCCCTTTGGAGCTCTACCCATAAAGATTCCACCTCCTCCCTAGCCCCCTCAGTGATGTCATCTCTCACATTCACTTGTACATTATTCTTGATATATAGGCATACCCCTCCCCCTTTTTTACCCTCTCTATCCTTGCGGTATAGGGTATACCCTTGAATGTTTGCCAGCCAATCATGAGAGCTGTTGAACCAGGTCTCTGAAATTCCCACAAAATCCAAATCCTCCTTGTACAACAGTATCTCTAGTTCACCCATCTTGTCCGCCATGCTCCTGGCATTGGTGAACATGCCACATAGTTTAGACCGGTCGCATATTGTCCTCGTATTGGGTGTTTCAAGATTGCAACTAGGACTTGCTACTATACTCACCTTGTGTTTTTGTGCTTTGGTTAACCTACCACTAATGCCTCCAATACTACCCTCTGGAATATCTTCCGCGCTGGCTATCACTGTCTCTGGACCCTCCCCCCCCATCGCCTAGTTTAAAAACCCCTCTAACTTTTTGGCCATCTTCATTCCCAGCAGATCTGCACCCTCCTCATTTAGGTGCAGTCCGTCCCTTCTATAGTACCGGTTACCGACTGAGAAGTCGGCCCAGTCCTCCAGGAACCCAAACCCCTCCTTACTACACCAGCTCTTCAGCCACTTGTTTACTTCCCTAATCTCCCTCTGCCTTTCTGGTGTGGCTCGATGTACCGGAGGTATTCCTGAGAACACTACCTTGGAGGTCCTTTTCCTCAATTTAGCTCCTAAGTCCCTAAAATCGTTCTTTAGGACACTCCATCTGCCTCTGACTTAGTCATTGGTGCCAACGTGCACCATGACAGCCGGGTCTTCCCCAGCCCCTCCCAGTAATCTGTCCACAAGATCCGTGATGTGCCGAACCGAGCGCCCGGTAGACAACATACTGTTCGGCGCTTCAGGTCTTGGTTACAGATTGCCCTCTCTGTCCTTCTAAGAATTGAGTCCCCTACCACCAGAATCTGTCTTTCCTTTCCCTTTGCTGCCCCCCCACTCTCACTGGAGGAGTTCTTCCCCTGGCAGCTCGGAGATTCCCTCATCTCCAGCAGTGCTGGTCCCTGACTGGTTACACCAATGTCACTCAATGGAGCGTACTTATTGGGATGCTCCAGTCCTGGATCGGCCTCTCTGGCACTTCCCCCTCTACCCCTCCTGACTGTCACCCATCTACTCTTTGCTAGTGCCTGCACCTCTTTGTCTCCACCCGCCTCTGTGCTGGCCCCTGCCGGCACCTGCCGTGTACGTTCCTGGCTCACCTTTAGTATGGAGGGACTTCAGTGCTGACAGTTGCTTCCCCAGCTTCAGAACCTGGGTTTCCAGGGAAACAATGTGCTTACATTTTGCACAGCAGTATTCGCCCTCGATCGGATGATCAAGGAACGCATACATGCGGCAAGATGTACAAAGAGTCGCCTCTCCACACCCACCGGGCATCGTACCTATTAAATTTAGTGAGGATTTGGGGATTTTACCCTGTCCAAATTACCTAACAGCTAGCTTCCTGGCACTAATACTCAAGACAATACACAGGTACACAATACACAAGTACTAACGATCCACACACACTACTCGGACAACACTCAGATACTCACACTACACAGGTACTATGACCCCTGTTATAACCTCCTGTTTTAAACTCTTGTTTTTAACTCCCACTTAATCCAGCTCCACTTACACCAAGCTCCACAGCTTCAGACTGAGCACGCTCAGACTGAGTCCTACAACCAGTTAAATAGGCACCTGTGAGCAATTAACCACACCCCTTAATTGATAGACTGATGAAACCAGGAAAAAAAAAAAGCTATTTAACATGACTTACATGTCAGTTTTCTTTGCTGCGCATACTTTTTTTTTTTTTTTGCATTATCACTTGATCAAATTTATTTACTTTTATTGAAATCACAAGGAATGTAAACATCCCTTGTGACAGTAAAAGGTGGTGAACAGGTACTCTTTATGGAGGGATCAAGGGTTTAAAAGACCCCAAATCCCTCCTTTGCACTTCAAAGTATTCCGATCGCCAAAAACAGTGATTATGAATACTGTCTTTTTTTTTTTTTTTTTTTTTTAAAACGACGCAATTGGCAGCCAAGTACACTGGAAGTGACGTTGTGACGTCACTTCCATGCTTACAGAAAGAGGACTGGAACGAAGCTGATTCCAGCTTCCTTCCAGTCTTACTCTAGTCAGCGGAAGTGCCGGATAGTGGATCGGGTCTCCCTGTGGGACAGGAGGCCCGGGAAGAGCGGCGGCGGGAGGGGGGAGTCCCCTCTCACTCCGGGATAACAGCCGAGTGGCTTTCAGCCACATCGGTTGTTATCCCTAAAGAGCTGACCGCCCGCTCTAAAAAACTGTACCAGGATGATGCATGCTGGTATAACCCCTGAAAGCCGAGGCCGCATGGTCGTCGGGAAGGGGATAAAAGAGGGGCTGGACATGACCACTTCTAATTTTTAATTTTTACTAATACCAGCGGGGGTGGAGGGGGCGGAGACAGCGATGCACATGGCTCTGACAGGCAGAGAAGGAGGGGGGTGAGGGGGACAGGAAAGCTGCAGATAGCTAGGGGACGTACACTGACCACGGTGGTCAGGGCTTAGCAGCCCTGATTATCATGGTTAGCACAGAGGGGGGACACAGGAAGTGTCAGGATCAGCCAGGTTTTTACAGTTTAGAGAGGGGCAGATTACACAGCACAATACTGATGTGTTTTAGGAAAACAGGGTCTTTTTTTTTATTCATTATTTTTTGGTTAATAAACACTCTGTTTCCCAGTGTCCCAGTTTTGACTGCTTTTTAGATACAGATTTGCTCCCTCTAGTGGGCATTTGTATATAAGTAGGCGTGCTGTACATTCCCTGCTTATTGGTAGCTGAGGTCAGTTTGCTTAGAAAGTGTCTTATTTTCAGTCAGCTCAGACCTAGGAGAGAGAAGCAAGGCATAATCATGATTTTTGCATTACTATTGGGCAAGGCTGAAGACCCTGTATTTGTGGTGTTAAAATAGATCTGCCCCATATATACACACTCCATAAACATGAACACCTATTAACACCTTCTGAGAAGCTTTATTAGAAACTAGTCATATTTATTGATACATCCAAACCTGTCTTTTTTTTCTGTTAAATGTCATTCCTTTGTGCCCACTACAAGTGTTTTACATAGGCAGTTTCTTAACTGCATATCATGTTGAATTGATTTTTCTTATTATAAAAGCGGCGGTGTCCTTTTTAGAATCACAGCATTGCTTTGTGTTTGTGCTATATAACTAGTATGTATGGTGTTACCTCTTCAATGAGAACTCTAGAATCCTGTGGGGTGATATAAAGATTTGACATACAACTCTATTCTTTCCTGCCTTTTGGTGATCTAGGAAGGTCAGTACTGCTGAGATTTATTCTGTCCTGTTGCTACTATTGTTCATTTCAATGCAAGCCTAGATGGTTTTGACTTTGCCCTTCCATTGACTGTGTCTACTACTTGCAGCTCGGACAGATTGGCATTGTTGGCAGGAGGCAGCCTGCAGATCAGCAATTTGACAGAGGAGGATGCTGGGATCTATACATGTACAGCAGACAATGGAAACCAAACCATACAGGCCCAAGCTGAACTTATTGTACAAGGTAAGGGGGTGGGGGACCTAGCACTGTGTGTTCCAGTACTTTTCATACTGCTTCTAAAGATCCAAGTTTGGTTGTTAGTAGGATGGTGACCTCCGTCTTCAGTAAAATGCATTTTATTTATAATTCGGCTTGGCATATCATTCACCTTACTATGAACTATAATGCGATACGTTTCACTTTGACTTCTCTATTATAATGTTCGATTTTATTTAATGATTTGTCAAGTTTATTAAATGCACTGAACTGAGGGCACAGCTGGCATCTTTAACCATTTGAGGACCAGGCCTATTTTTCAAACTTGATTATAAGTGAAAATCGTTTTTTTTTTGCTAGAAAATTACTTAGAACCCCCAAAATACTTTGTCACACCGTATTTGCGCAGCGGTCTTAAAAAGCCCAAATTTTTTTTTTTAAATACACGTTTTTGAATTAAAGAACTGTAAATTTAGCCCAATTTTTTTTTTAAATTGAAAAAGATAATGTTACGCCAAGTAAATTGATACCAAACATATCATGCTTCAAAATTGCGGCCGCTCGTGCAATGGCGACAAACTTTGACCCTTAAATCTCCATAGGCGACATTTAAAAATGTCTAACAGGTTACCAGTTTTGAGTTGGAGGAGGTCTTTTGCTAGAATTATTGCTCTCACACCAATGATTACGGCGATACCTCACGTGTTATTTGAATACTGTTTACATTTACGGGCGCAACTTGCGTATGCGTTCACTTCTGAGCGCGAGCATGGCGAGACAGGCGCTTTTAATGTGTTTTTTTCCTGTCCTGTCAAAAATTTTTTGAATCACTTTCATTTCTATTACAAGGAATATAAACATTCCTTGTAATAGAAAGAAAGCATGGCAGGACCTCTTTAATATGAGATCTGGTGTCAAAAAGAACTCAGATCTCACATTTACACTTAAATGCAATCAAAAAAGTAATAAACATAAAAAAATATTCCCCTTTTAAAGCCGTTTGGGTGGAAGTGACGTTTGACATCATTCCGTCATTCAATGTTATGGAGCCGAGTGGGGGCCACCTTTCCCTCACTCGGCTCCAGGCCTCTCAGGGGAAAGGATCGAAACGTCTCTGCTGCTACCGGCAGCTCCAGTAAGCGGCACAGACCGGAGCGCAGCGGAAGGGTGGCACCTCTCCCGTCGCCGATAAAAGTGATCTTGCGGCGAATCCGCAAGATCACTTTACGATACAAGACCACTTGTATTGTAAAGAGGACAGCCCACCGTTTCTGAAAATACCGGGGTTATGGCAGCTATAGGTTGCCATAACCCCGGTATTCTACGTCAAAGTACCGACGTACAGCTTCGGCGGTTTGCGGTAAGTGGTTTAATTTAAGGAGAACAGTGTGTGCAGAAAAGAAAACTATTTTCCCAACAGATTATGTATGCTGAGTTATTCCACTTTTATGGCAATAAAGGGTGAGGGCTCTGGGTGTATGGATTATGTTCCAGAAGACCCATACTGCATCCTTGTTTGTGAACTTTAAACCTGGACCCTTAGCAAATATTACAAACCCTCCACTAAACTTAGTTCTTTATGCATTAAAAGCCTTGTTTAACCTAGATCTAGGATAGATGTGTTAATCTGTACTTGTATTGATCCTGTGCAAAGCAGTAAACTGGAAGGAAAAGGGAGGGACCTGTGAGCTGCTTCACTGTTTTGCCAGTGGTGGTATCAGTGAACAGTTGGATGGAGGCCACTCCAACCGCAAGCATTGTCCAACGCCCAGTCTCAAGTAGACATCTGTAGCTGCATCTGTAAAGATATGGATGCCAACAAAGCTTTGCTTTAAAAGGGAAAAGCTGACCCAACGATAGAGAAAAATTAGAGAGAATACTCTCCATTCATAGTGACCCCTAAAAAAAAAAAAAAAAAATACAAAAACCAACTTAACTCACTGCTGCATAGAGCTTCTGTGCTAGTCAACCCCAAAATATGCAATCAGTATGTTCAGAGAGTAATTCTCCCAACATAAGCTCAATGCTCAATACATTGGACATTTTTATATCAAAAATATTTGTTAAATATATACCAAAAGGAACAGAAGTAATATATAAAAAAAAAAAAACTGCAAACAACCTATAAACATTCACATAAAAATGACCAACAACCTTAATTGAGTGAATATACATTCAAATGTGTAATTGTTTAAGTTTATGCTACCGCATTAAAATATATAAAGTCCACCATCTTCCCCTATGTGATTTTCTTATAAAACTGAACAACTCCATACAAAACACCAGTAGAATAATTCTCCTCACTCACCGGATCCCAATGTATACACGCATAGATTAACATATCCACACTATGTCATAGATCCCCCATATCTTACACCATCCTCTGCCAAGATTAGACCGATAAACTTCACTCAGCGATGAAAGAAAATAGCTAATATAGTGTAGTAACTTCAAATGTAATTTATTAATAAAAAGCACATGAGCTCACAAGCACAGAAGCAATTTCCGGCATCAGGGTTTAGGGAGGGAACGTTTGTTAACCTCACACTCATACTGCAGCTAGCCGGCTGCTCTGTGTGATCCACATTCCTGCTGCACCTCCGATCTCCTCCTGCCCCTGGCTATTGCTCAGCCCACAATGCGTTTTCGTTGTGACACAACTTTTTCAAGTGGGTGACTTTATCACTCTATGAACATATATTACAATAGAGAAAAATACAAGTTGTGATGAATTTAATGACTGGAAATAGAGAGGAAAAAGCAGTTTGTGCTTTAAACACTTCTTTTCACTGACAAGGACCAAAAAGTGACACAAGTAAAGAGAGAATCTGTAAAAACAACTTGTGTTATAAATGTTTCTCTTTATGGGAGTACTTTTATTTTAGTTGGCAAGATCATCTATTTTTTGTTGTTTACTTTTCCCCTATAGGGTTTTCGTTTACAAATGGAGGCATTCTTGTATTTTTTTCTTTTTTGGAAATCCCCCATTTTTTTGGTGTTTAAATTGTACTCATCCAGCAGTCTTGCTGTTTGTAGAAATGTTTGGAACATTTTATGTGATAATTGTATTAGTTGCTACACCCAGTTATTGTCCTACATGACACTGGCACTAGGCTTCACTTTTATCTTCAGTTTATTATCTGGGAGAGGATGCAGTACTTCCCTCTCTGGGGGCCTGTCCTATTTCCTTCTAGGTGATAACACAGGGTGTTCGACAGCAAACCGGGTCACTCCTTTCCGTCTCCAACAGAATTTTTGTTGGTGACAAATGATCAGTATTTCCCTTCCCGCTGTCATTAAATCATCATAACCTTTATCATCCTGTTCATTAATAGCATCCATCCTGAACATTTTCATTTACAAAAGCTTTTTGCCCATGTTACTACAAATTGGAGAGCACTGTGCAATAACACATTCTGGTACAAACATTTAAATTGCTACTTATCACGCAGGTTTTAAAAAAACAATGCACCTAATTCGGTTTTTTCTTTATGCAGTGCCTCCTGTTTTTAATGTTAAGCCATCTAATACTCATGCTCATGAATCTATGGACATTGTGTTTGAATGTGAGGTGAGTGGAAAACCCACACCGGCTGTCAAATGGGTGAAGAATGGAGACATGGTTATTCCAAGTGATTACTTCAAAATAGTGGTGAGTTAAAGGTGTTTCAGAGTTGCATGGTTGTAGCCTGTACTGGCGTTGTGGCTGTCACCTTACATGGAACTGGAATCATTTGCTGTAATAAACAAGAAAAACTCTTATTGGAGCGTAGTTTAGTTATTTGAACTAGCCACATGGAATCTAAAGCTGGCCATACAATGAAATTTGTCTTGGTCGGCAGGAGCCGAGCAAGTTTTGATCCATCTATGGCCATTCCTGTCCATAAGAAGTTGATCTGCCAATCAACTTCTCATGTTCCTGCTGGCAAATTTCCATTCGTTCAGCACTTGCAGCCAATCGACTACAGGGCTGATCAGTGTATTTTGACAGTGGGGGAGTCCTGTCAGAATACAATGACACAGCAGGGAGGATTTCCTCATGCACCTCAGTTGTTTAGAATGGAGGGAATCTAGTGTGTTTATTTTCATTCAATCTGCCAGCTGTATGCACCGCATACTAGCTCATTATGAAATACCTTAGAACGAAACCCCCGCAGCGGCGCCCGGTCACTGCTGAGGGGGCTGACATATTCCCCCGGCGTTACTTCTGGGTTTGTAGGCTCCGGCACTGAGTGGCCGGAGCCACGATAACTTCAGAGCCCTCGGTCCCGGCAAGAGGCTCTGAAGTTCCGGCACGATATGCCAGACCTTTAGAGTGCAGCATGCAGGTGAATATCTCCTAAACTAATTCTAGGCTTACCTGTAGGTAACTGTCACAAAAGTGGGGTATACAACTGCTTTTAAATAAGACTTTTAGAAACATTGTCTGCAAAGACGATGGTCAGTGGGTAAAAACCAGTGATATGATGCCTAAGAATGCAATACTGAGTTTTTTTAATCTGGAGTAGGAAAACCGTAGGCAAAGGCCAGCCATACATAGTTTGAATCTTGTTCGAACAGTTAATGGGCAGGCTGAATGTACCAAGTTGATCTATCGATCAACTTGAGTACAACCAGCCTGCTGAATTTGCTTCCAATTATCGCAAGGGACTGCTAGCAATAATCACTGAAAATATATCAATTGCAGCACTAAACAAATATGATCATACAGAAAAACAAAGTGCAGTGCTGTGCAATCAAGACTATGTGCATATATTAATATAAAAGTCCATAAAAAGAAACCATAAAAGGAATCTCAAGCACATCAAACCAGTGTTATAATGCATATACGTAAAGTGTAAATACTGTGCAAACCAAAAATGCATATAGTCAATATCAAACTAAAGTCCATTAAAAAGATACCATGGGACAATCCATGCTGAAAGTGAACATCAGACGCCCACTGGTGTGACACCCATCGCCAGAACAAAAATTGGAGGCTTACTAGAGCCAGCGACCACCCTAGGGGGGTCAGTCAACGCTTAATCTGATCTACAATCAACTGAAAGGCAGCCTGGATGTCATCTCTGATAGCCGCTGATGGTGTATGACGGAAAGCTCATGGTGAACCAGGAAGCAGCGTCAGAAGACTATCAGTGGAGCTCGATGCCAAAGTATATGTGTAATACTGTACCAACATCAAACTTATTAAAACATTAGAAATAGACATGTGATATATCAAATCCAAAACTGGTCAGTTTCCCTCATGAAAAATGGGCGAACATCGTGGAGGAGCTACGTGCACATGCTACTGCGCATGCGTGACCGATGTTCGGCCATTTTCTGTGAGGGAAATTGACCAGTTTTGGATTTGATACGTCTACATGCCTATTTCTACTGTTTTTAGGTAGTTTTAGTTCTAGGGCTCCCTTTCAGTGGATTGTCGATCCAATTAAGCGTTGATTGACCCTCCTGAGTAATGGTTGCTGGCTCTCTGGTAAGCCTCCAATGTTTGCTCTGGTGATGGGTGTCACACTGGCGACTGTCTGATCACTTTCAGCACGGATTCTCCCATGGGATCTTTTTTTTTTTTTTTTCCCTTTAACAAACAGTTGTGCTTTATTGAAAATTGTATCGTTTACAGCATACGTAGAGAAACAGCTTATTAATAGACACAAATTGAGCATACACAATATACCAGAATAGCATTGTATAGAGTCACCGGCTATTACTGAGTGTTATGCATACAGATAAATGTTTACAGGACAAAATAGCATCCCATGGGATCTTTTTAATGGACTTTAGTTTGATATTTTGATATATGCATTTTTTGTTTGCACAGTATTGTACTTATATGCATTAGAACACTGATTTGATGTGCTTGAGATTCCTTTCATGGTTTATTTTATATTGATATATGCGCATTGTCTTGATTGCACAGCATTGCACTTTATTTTTCTGTATGATCATATTTGTTTAGCGCTGCAATTTATATATTTTCAGTGTGCCTGGTATCTGGGTTATGGTGAACAGCTGCTAGCCTTTTTTGGTTCCAAGCGCAGATATATTTTTTTGTTTTTTTTAGCAATAATCGTGGCCTTCCCCCAGCTTCCCCCGCCGAGGAAAGGTGATGGCTGATTCCCCTGTCGGCACTGTCTGTGTTAATGGGGAATTGTGCAGATTTCTTTCCTGCAACCCTTGGTTGCAGGAAAGAAATTTGCACAGTGCATGGCCGGCCTTAGAAGTTGTCTTCTCTAATATGCTGCTCTGGCTGCTGAATTACCTTTCTAACAAAAAGAATTGTGATGAAATGAGCAAAGTTGCATGGGCGAATGTGCTTGTTTAAGCCTTTAGAGCTGGAAAAGCTAAAAGATACCAGACGTCCACATTCTTGAAGGAGGAGACATTAGTAGTTGCCCTGGAAGAAACCCAATCTAACCCATGGATTCTTGCCCCAATGGACATATATATTTTCTGTTCAGACCATAACTGGCAAGATTAGGCAGACATTCTGTCTTAAGGCCCATTTTAGAGAGTCGAATCAAGCCTTGTCTGTTTTTGTTCCAAAATGTTTTTCCTTTAGGATGATCATGATCTGCAAGTTCTTGGACTGGTACGCTCAGATGAAGGGTTTTATCAATGTATTGCTGAGAATGAGGTGGGGAATGTTCAGGCAGCAGCTCAGCTGATTATTTTAGAGCCTGGTAAGTGTGGACTATTAAGCATCCTTCACTGTTTGAATCTGCCATGCATCTAGACCCTACTGATCTGAGAATCCCTGCATCTCATTCTTCCCACATTTCTACCAGTAATAAATCAGGCTGTGCTGGTGGCATATATTTGCTTTGTAGACTTGATGAATATTGACTCCATTATGTCATTGTGTCTTTGACCTTTAATGTTGTTATATAATCATTGCCTGGTCTTCCCACCTGTGGAGAATTACTCCAGTGATCTGTGCCTAGTTTAGCTGACCTCCTTTTACTTTAGTTTCCTGATGCAACTTTCCACTGCCCCCTCTGCATCATCCTCTTCTCTGTGCGTTATATGTCCTGCTGATTTTCTGGGTCATGGAAAAAAAAAATCCAGTGACATTGGGGTTATCAACCTAAATTGAAATAGATCTGCGACTAAAGTTCAAAGACGCACAAAATGGCAAAAATTATTTTCTAATTTTAATCGGTGAAATTCATTTTACATTGCATCACACATTGCACAATTATTCCTTGTATTGCACTCCCATGTACAAGTTTATTTTCTTTGTATAATTTTATAGCCCATGCATGGAATTGTGTTTTCTAATGATGCAGTCTTCCCTTTTATAAAAATACATTTAAAATCCTAATTATATTTTTTTTAAGGTATTGTTTATTTGTCTTGTTATACTCCTATATATATATGGTGATATTTGAATTGATACAACTTTTTGCCACTAAAGTATATTTTAATTAAGGCTGTATAAATTGTTTTTAATACACATTTATATAAAATGAGGAACACCCTTTTTTTATATCTTTTGCAATTTTTCAAAAAGTAGCACTAGGCTGACTGGTTTGTTATTGGAGGCTATATGGTAATGTCTTTTAAGTCTACAATTCAACATTATTGGTATTTGTGGATTATGTGAAATATGCAAAGGAGGAAGACTGTAACATTTTAAAGTTTACAAGTGAGTTCATTGACCCATTGACAGCCAAGGAATGTGTGGTGTGTTTTGCCACACTGATACCTTGGTCAGTCAATGGGAATAGTTCTGTGTTTTGCATGTTTGTGGGCAGCACAGCCAACAGTAGTGACACTTTGTAAGTTGATTTAAAGTCAAGATTCAGTGAATCCACAACCACTGGAATTTGTTGACTTCTTATCAGTGAGGGTGTCTTTCTCGTTGGCAGGCTGCCCATGTCTGCATGGAGGCTGTGCCTGGTTTGTTTTGTTTATTTTCTGTTCTTGTTTTTTGCTTTTCGTGTCCGTGTGCCTGTGCTTGTCCTCCCCTCCCTCCCATTTACCTTCGTCAAGGTGTTACCGTCCCAACCTCTCCTGCCCCCTCACTGACCCGTGCCACTGCTCACCATGTAGCTGCCACACCAGGAGGCCCTCTTCCATCATCCCCGAGGGATGTCGTGGCCTCTTTGGTGTCCACGCGATTCATCAAGCTGACGTGGCGTGTACCTGCGGATGCTCATGGAGAAAATCTTACTTACCAAGTCTATTACAGCAAGGAGGGAATGAACAGGTGAGGTTTCTCCTATTAAAATTCTATAATGGATTATTCTACTGTGTTCTATGTATGGTAAATCAAGGCAGAGATTCCCCAATGCCCAACACTATAGTAATCTTAAAGTAGTTGTTGACCGTTACATATACAAAGTGAAGTGGCAGGCCTCAATCCTCCTACATAAGTTGTACATGTTTATCTGCAGCCTTTTCTTCTCTACACTCGTGTAGATGGCAGAGGAACGAAGCAGCTGACCAAAATGGCACTTAGTGCTCCTAATTGAGACAAGTACACACTATATAGGAACATGCTTTGTTCATGTTTTATGTCTGAAGTTTAAAACCATTTTAAGAAAAACTAACAGTAGTATAGCCTTTTTTGGGCTGTTCTTGTGATTCACGTTCTACATGCCCTTCTACTTTTTTTTTTTATACCAAAATGTCACCACCTGTTTCCCTGTAGTTGTCTGTCCATCCTGTATCCAAACACAGCGATTTAAAGGTCCACCTCTCACACTGCCTACAACATAAAACCTTTTTTTAAGCTTTTGGTATGATCAAAAAAAGGTTAGAATCTTTTTAATTGCCATCAGTGATTCTCTCAGTTCCTGTGGGATCACTGAGACTAATCCCACCTAATCTATCCAGAACTTAGATGAAAAAGTTGCATCTCAACACTGATTTCACAGCACCTGGGCAAGTTTCTTAATATTTAGGTGACGTACAGTCTTTAAAGTAAATGTGTACCACACCTTGAAAAACAACCTATTCGGGTTAAAATCGAAATGAAAGTCAAACCATTTGTGTAAAAATATAAAACATTATAAACGCCTATTGTCCCCTTGTTTATAAGTGATTGCATAACCTCAGTTCTCAGCTGCATAAGGAGCTTGGGATAAGCAGCAGCACACTGATCTTCCCAGTGAATGGCTGTGAGGGGGGTGCATGTCAGCACAAGTCTGATCATTGGAGGAGAGCAGGCTGCATTCTCAGCACAGCTGGAAAACTGACCACAATGTGCTCTCATGCTTCGTGTAGTCTGTTTTTAATAGGGAAGCAGAGTGACTGACAAGAACACCAGGGATTTTACACAAAGGAAGCAATACAAAGAGAACAGGATACTTTTTCATACAAGTACATGATACAGCAGGCACATATCGGGAATATGAAATCTTACATTTTACATATTCATTACCAATCAATATATGCTTATTAGGATTTTTTTTAACAAAAATGTGTAGAATACATTTTGACCTAAATTGAAGAAATTTGATTTTTTTTTTTTTTTTTTTTACATTTTTTATTTTTTTTTTTTATATAATTTATAGCAGAAAGTAAGAAATACTTTTTTTTTCAAAATTGCATTTTTTTTTTCTTTGTTTATAGTGCAAAGAATAAAAACCACAGAGGTGATCAAATACCACCAAAAGAAAGCTTTATTTGTGGGGGGGAAAAAAAAGGACATCAGTTTTATTTGTCAGTTAAAATAACGCAGTGCCGAATCACAAAAAATGGCCTGGTCATTAGGGGTAAATCCTTCCAGGGTTGTAAATTTTAGGCATATTAGCTACCTGGCACCTGGGGTTTCTGTACCCACAATTTACTATTAAAAAAAATGTTTTAAATTGTCACAAATATGCATTTTTTAATTTTTTATTTGATTGTGTGGTTCATTTATCCATGTGTTGATATCTAATTATTACAGAGAACGTGTGGAGAACACCAGCCGCCCAGGGGAGTTGCAGGTCACCATTCAGAACCTACTGCCAGAAACTGTCTATTACTTTCGAGTTGTGGCTCAAAATAACCACGGAACTGGGGAAAGTTCTCCCCCTCTGAAGGTGGAGACACAACCTGAGGGTAAGATATGTATGCACATAATTATTTGCAGCCCTTAAGGCCGTTTCTTAGCTTTACATACTACACGACAGTGGCTGGCCAGAGAAGCCTTGTTTTTTTTTTTTTTTGTTTTTTTTTTTTTTTTTTTCTGTTCTTAGACCCGCTACAGTTTGCCTACCAGCCTAGATTGGGAGATGAGGACAATATCTTCATGCTAAACCGCATGTATGCACATATGCATAAACTGGTGAACCATGTAAGGGCATGTATTTTTTTTTTTTTTACCATTTTCATGGGCAGGCAGCCTGAGAGGTGCTTTTGATACCATCAAGTTGACTCTCCTTTGGGAGAATCTAACAAAGATTCAGGTTGATGTCCTGGATTGTAGAATAGCAATTATGGTGCCCTACAGGTGATAGTTCTCTCTCCCTTTCTCTTCATTATCTATACCACTGACTTCAACTACCAGATAGTCTTGCGATCTTGAGAAGTTTTCTGATGACTCTGTGGTAGTGAAGTGGTGATGGTGAAGAGACTTGAGTATAGGACTGTGGTGGAGACGTTTGTCCCATAGTGTGAAGATAATTATCTGCTCCAAAATGTGACTAAGAAAAAGTTGCTGATTGTGGATTTGAGAAGGCGGGAGGCATCCCTTACCCCTGTCTACGTCCAAGGAGTTGACGATGTAGAAAGAATTATAAGAATCTGAGGCTGCATGTGGATAATAAACTGGACAGGAGTAACACTGAAGGTGCTGTAAAGAAAGGATCAGAGCTGCCTCTGTTTTTTGAGGAGGCTGAGGTCTTTCGACATCTGTCAGATGATGCTAAAGATGTTTTATGAGTCTCTGCTGGCCAGTGCTCTCCTATATGGGATGCCAACATGTCTGTTTGCCAGACTATTGCTAACTGGAAAAGACAAATGGAGACTAGGAACCTGTATTCGAGGACGCTGCTTTCCAAGAACCATTAATTACAGCTGATGTCCTTAGCCTTGTTTTTTTTTTTTTTTTGTAAATGCGCTAGAGAATGTAATTCGCCTAGCCTCTAGAATCTTCCTTGTATCTGTTTATATGCGCAGAATTTTGTGGCTAAAAGCTTATGCCTGATGCACACGTGCCAAAAATTGTAGGTTAGACAGGAACCAGACTTTCGGGCCAGCGGCGTACAGCTCCCTGACAGAAGCCAGTCTCACGATCAGCTGTTGAACAGGCATGTTGGGAAACCAGCATCCGATCAGTGTGTCCTGGCGGAGGATGGTCCCCCTGTCAAAATCTATTGGAACAGCAGGGAAGGTCTCTGTACTAACATTGCCAGTGTTGATACAGCAAGTTGTCAGGTGTGGGGTTTTTTTTTTTTTTTTTTTTTCATTAAGCCCACTGGTTGGAATGAAAAAAAACTTGGTGTGTACCAGGCCTTAGTCTGCCAAACCTGCCTGTAAGAAGCTTCTTCTATAAATGTGTTTTTGATAGTGAGGAATCCCTTGATACATTTATCATGGAAGTCCCTGGGGAAGGGTGCTCCTACCTCACAAGTAAAAGCCTAAGCTTTCTCCTCCTATGGTTACCACCTCTTATTCAGTGAAAGGGTCTGTTCTTTCTCGCCAGGCATCAACCTCAAACCAAGGCTTAAATTGGAACTTTACTTTTTTATCTAAAAAGTTCCACTCAATCTTTCTTTTTTTTTTTTTTTTTTTTTTTTGGCAGCGGGCACCTATCTTTTGCTCTCCTAGACAAGCATAGTGGGAGTCCCTCCCCACCCACAACAACTTCCTGGGACATGTCCCGGGAGACTGCGGGTCCGTTGAGGAAAGTGCAGTGGGAAGCCACCAGAAAGTCACAGCAATCTTCCCACAAGCAAAATGGTGTCGCCGGGGACCTTAAGGCCGACAATGCAACTGGCCTGTGTGGTGACAGTGCCTAATTCCTGGTCAGTGTCTGTATACTAAAAGTCTGCAGCTACAGTTTTTGTAGCTGCTGACTTTACGTTTTTTGAGAAATGACCCGAGCTCCTCTTTAAGATTTCTTTTTGTAGCAAGCCTTTTCAAGTTCCCCAAGCCTGTCCAGAAGAGAAATAGTTGCTGTACCCTGAGATCTTTCAAAATCTGTCAGGTAGGGGAAAAACTAATATAAGATCCCTGGCCTCCAGGTTCAAAAACAAGCTGAACAGATTTGTAGCCAGAGCCAGGGATTTTCTGGACTTTGCGGTAGACGCCCTGGTTTCCTGTATACTGTGGACTCTATATTCAGGCTGATATATACCTTCCCTCCATTGAAGATTGTTCCTCGACTACTGTGCAAGATGGAGGAAGAAATGTTTTCCAAGATTCTCCTTGCACCAAATTGGCCCAGAGGGATCTGGTATGTAGACATACTCAGACTTCTGGTGGATGCTATAGGCATACCTGTTGTAACTCAAGTCCTAAAGTATAGAAGTATTTCTGACTTATTTCCACCTTGCTCCAACTCTGCAACAGGAAAATTAAGCCGTTCATGTGTGATGATAAATCTGGTGAAAAACAAGAGGTTGAACCCCAGGGAATACTCTTATCACTCGTATTTTTGCTTTTCTTCAATCTGGTCTTGACTGGCGTCCTAGCCTTGAGTACCCTTAAGCCACAATTTTCTGCTTTTCAGAAACCACCTTCTTTTCTTCAGGGGGTTGCTCATATAGACCCAAAATTTGACCTTGTGGGTCACCTTGGGATCTCAAATTGGTGCTTTCTGTACTTCAGAGCACCCATTTTGAACTAATTAGAAACCTTCCTTTAGATCAGTCTCCAAACTGCAGATGTGGCCCTACGCTTGCCTTTTTTCTGGTCCTTTTGGGCAACGTTCCATCCACTGACACCATTGGCCCTTTGTTTTGAAAGTTTGGAGATCCCTGCTTTATGGACATATCTTTATGATAGCCATTAGGGTTGCACCGATACTAGTATCGGTGCCGATACCAAGCATTTGCTTAGATGCTTGATCCGATACCTGGGCAGTCAGGGGTGATCAGTGGTAGCGTTACAAGGACCGATCTCCCTGTATAGATTTCAGTAAAGCAGCTGACTGTCCCCGTATCCTTCTCCAGCCCCCCTCCATGCTCCTGCCCCCCTTGTCCTCGATCTGTCAGGATGGAGAGCGGAGAAAGGAGCCGGTAAATCTGTCATTTACCGGCTTCTTTCTTTTCCGAATGAACAGTGTCAGCGATGACTGACTCTGTCCACTCATAACTGAGCATCGTGAACTGTTTACAATGCTTCAGTTTATGAATGGAGGAGAGAGGAGCCTCTGTCTCCTGTCCATCTCCAGTGCAGCTGAGGCTGTAGAGAAAGGGACTGGGGATTGGAATCTGTCCTCGATCCCTTTCTCTCTCTCAAAAGGGAGATTGAGTCAGGGATCTGATAAGTAAAGAATTGTAATAAACATTTAAAAGGTTAAATTGTACAAAGTATATAAGATAAAATAAACACACTGAACCCCCCCCCCCCCCAAAAAAAAAGAGAAAGCATTGTATAAAAACAAACTGACAGTCCAAGCGTCATCAGTGCTGCATATTAGTGCCACTGGTACTTGTACTCGGTCTTAAAGTGGTATCGGTGTAACCCTAGTAGCCATCATGGTAGCCATTTCCTCTGTTAGGCAAGTTTTCCTCTAAAGAGCCTTTCTTGTTTTGCACAAGGACAAGTTACTTAAGGTGATCTCTTCCGTCCACCTCAATGAGAACATTGTTTCTTCCCTTTGTCCTGCCCCCACATCTGTGTCTTGATCCCTCCTTATTGCTTAACAAAAAACTGGAGCCCCAGGCAGTGGGTGAGGTTAAATTAGTGCGCCATAGCAAATCCTGTACTGTACTCCAGGATAAGAAATTTTACAGGTAAGTCTAAATTCCCGTGTTCACTTGCAAGCAGCCTTTGAATTTGCTAGAGTCTCTTGGGTCCCTTTCACACTGCTGCGACTTAAGTCATTTGATTTTACCGCAATTTCAGGGAATGCTTGTGTAAACTTGAGGTCTATGGACCTCAACTCGCATCAAAGTTGGACCAAAGTAGTACAGGGATTACTTTGAAGTCAGTGTGACTTTAAGTCGCACAGACATGAATGGTTATCATTGGAAATCATGGGATACGACTTGCCATGCGACTTTGCAGTCCCAAGTCGCAGCACAAGTGTGAAAGGGGCCTTATTGGTTGATGGTTTCATATATATTTTAGTATCTGCCTGATGTTTGTTTTTTAAAATGAATTGGGTTTCTTTGTGTTTGTTTTTTTTTTTTTTTTTGTCTATAAGAGTTCAAGTGAAATGTGATTTATTTATTTTTAAATCGTGTTAATGTTTAACAATATTGGAGGAGGCCAGGCTTATTTGCACATGCAGGCTCTGCTTTTTGTTGATCTAACTATTCTACTATGGTTTTGCTAGTCAAGTTATGTCAGAATAAAAATCATAGACTCTGTAGTCTCTAATGACATGAAATACCACCATGCCACCTGATGGCTGTAGATACAATATTTAAAGGGGTTGTAAACCCTCGTGGTTTTTCACCTCAGTGCGTTTTATGCATTGAGGTGAAAAACCTCTTGTAGTTCACCAGCCCCCCTTTTACTTACCTGCATCGGGGACGAGCACACCTGCTCCAGTATGACATGTTTTTGTTTTGTTTTGTTTAAAAAAAAAAAAAAATTGCATATCCTTTAAGGAATGATGACTGATGTGTGAAAAGCAGAAAGAAACCACACCACCTCCGTATTGTAGAATATATGATGCAGAGAAGAGAAAACTTATTGGTCAGACTTAAGAGGCAGATGAGATGCTTGGTAATCTAAAATCACGCAGATTTTTATTTGTACAAAACAATTTAAAAGTCAAAGCACATGTGTCATGCGCCATATTTAAAAACCTAATACTTGATATTCACATCGCTCACATTCCTGGATGAGCTCACGAATATGGGTGCTACAGCAACAACCAGCTGGATACTGGTTCAAGTCATAATGAAGATATTTGCCAGCACACCATGGAACGACGTAGATGGCATACAAACATGTAATTTATTGCATGATCACAACACAAGGAGAATGCTAATATTTAAAAAGCTATGCACAAACACATCTTACAATGATGGTAATGATACATCAAATCATTGTGATCTGTGATGGTATTTCCAGGTAATTAGGCATTTGAATAAATCCTTATATATCTGTGTATCGATGTGTTTCACTTTTTGCTTCCTCAGGACATGCAGCAAGATGACATAGGATTAACTATGTGGATGACAAACATAGATTATAATCGTGCAAAACATATAATCAATACCTCATGTCTATATATCATATATCTGCAGTGCTCATCTTGCCTAGAGACACAGATGCACGTATAGGAAAGCCTCCAGGGTGGGCACTTGGGCACCTAATGGAAGAACACATCTTGATCCCCCAACTGAAATTTGAAACACATAATGGCACCCAAATTGTAGTACCGTATCTAGACATTTATTATTTGCATATGTATGAAGAAAAAAAGCCCCTTATGCAGTTTGTAGATACCCCCCAATCCAGCACAACATCAAATTGGGGTCAAAAGGATGTAGGCTACTTGTGAAAAAGGAGCAAAAGGGAGGTAATTGCATAGATGAAACCATATGGCTCACAGAGGACTGCCCCCCTCCCAAAGTGCAAAGGTATATGTCAGCTGATAAGCTGGACATATTACAATAAACCTTAGTCCCAATAAAGCATTGACTGACATAAGGCCCAAATATTAATCCATATAGTCACCTGCCCATATTGAGGGGAAGAAAGGGAGTTCAGTGAAACATCCCCTACAGATGGCGCCAATCTATAATCAAACAGAAAACAAGGCCAACTAAGTGCACAGTTTAAAATATAACAGACATATCCTCCAGCAACAGACAAAGCCTAAGTCTTACCGCAATTTACGAGTGCACCACTACAGCCAAGAGTGCTCCCATAGCAGAGGGGAGGGCCTCTTTTTATTTGTTTTGTGCAGATCAAATTTGCATGATTTTATATTACCAAGCATCTCCTCTGCCTCTAAAGTCCGACCGATAAGTTCTCGCTTCTTTGAGGATTGACATGTATCACAAACTGAGAGGTTTTCTTTTGTCCTCAAGCAGTTATTGCAAGAGCTTTTCTTAAATACTTACCAAAGAGCCAGTATATTAGATCTAGGTATATTACATCATAACACAGTATATTGTATTACTAACAGGTGGAATGTCTTGATTTTGTAGCCATGAAATCCAGCATTAAAAGAGACCAGTGGGATTTCAAAATAACAATCACACTTGCCTACCTTGGTGCATGCAGCTTTATTCGGATGCTGCATCTGTCGCCCAAAACTCGCTGTCGGCTGATGTCACTGAGCCAATCCAGGCTGTGGAGAGATCCTGATTTTAATGTCAGGATCCACCCAAGTGCCTGGACCGGCAGCTGGCCCAGCCTCTCAGAGAGCAGTTCTCGTCCCCTCCACAGCCTGGCACTCCAGTAAATGCTGGAGGGGACGAGCAGAGAGGCACTGACTCACTTAAAAGCTGAACTCTAGGCAAAATTTTTTTTTTTCTTCCTATGCAGTCACTGCGCATTTTTATTCTAGGGGAGAGGACAGCAGAGATTTGCTTGCCTGATCCATCAATCCTCCCCGCACAAGACCCGCACCCCCATGTTCCTGTGGTCTTGAAAATTGACTGTTCCTGATGTCAGCACACTCAGAGCATTCTCCATAGACAGGAATAACTGCTGGCCAATGGGAGAGCGCAGTTCTCCTGAGGATCAGTGGATCAGGTTAATATTAACTTTGTGCTCACCCCTAGGCAAAAAAAAAAAGCCGTTGGGCCCACAGTACATGTGAATTTTTTTTACTTTTTTTGCATGGAGTTGGACTTTAAATTTTCTTGTAGATATGGATATGTGTTTACAGTAAATGAGATACCCCTGTATGGTGGCCTTCTCTCCAAGTCGTAGAAAAAATTAATTTAAAACAATTATGTCTATGTGATTATTCTGTATATTAAAGATATGTTACAGAATAATAATTTTGCATTATACTGGATGGTATTTTCGGTTAATTGAGAGTAAAAATTTAAGCATGATTACTCTTACTTTAGGAATAACTGTCTTCTAATCTTGACCTTGACATAAGAATTAACAGCATTAAATTAGTATTGTTTGAAATGCATAATTCACGTGTGAAGCTGTGGTTATCTGCATCTTTTTTTTTTTTTTTTTTTACTTGGATAGTTTTGTTTTTTTTAACTTTACAGTTCAAGTTCCAGGTCCTGCACCAAATTTAAGAGCCATATCCACCTCCCCAACTTCTGTCGGTGTCAGCTGGGAAACGCCACTGTCTGGAAATGGGGAAATACAAAACTACAAACTCTACTACATGGAGAAAGGTGCAGGAAATGAGCAGGTATGTAAATCACATAATGGGACCTTTTGTAATGTTTCGTACAGAAGAGTAACAAATCTCAGAACTGCCTTTCTCAGCCTTTCTAACACAGAGGAACTGTTGAGGTCTCAGGGTATCCTTGCTTATTATATCTGCAGCACAGTACATTAGCGTTTGTAGAAAGATTTGGATAGAAGAATAAATAAAAGAAAAAGGAATGTGGTATACCTTTTAATACCCTTTGCTGTCATTTACTATAAAGTTATTTTCATCATGAAATTATACAAATTGCCGGACAAAAACTCAGTTCATGCACTTTGTAATAGTATTTCACATTGATGGTCAGTGGAAAAGTGTCCTTTACATTGGGGGTCAGTGAATGCCCCATTTACACTAGTGGTCAGTGTAATTCCCCCTATATAGGTAGTCAGTGGAGGAGGACCCTTAAGTTGGTGGGCTGTGGAAAAGGTTTCCATTATTGGTGAAAAATACCGATAAATAGGATGGCGCTCAATCTAGTAAGATGAATAATTTTAAAAATGCCTTATTATATGAAACAATAGTGGAACAACATCAATGCAAAATAATAAAAAAAATCAAACCTAATATCCTCGTAAGATGAATGTTACTTCATACCAGATGATTCCTGAAGTGGCGTCACTGACGCGTGACTTTCTCAAGGGCCCTTGAGAAAGTCTCGTGTCAGTGACACAACACGTCCGGGGGAGCCAAGTGATGTCACGGCCGAGACAGAAAGTTTGGTTTAGTTTATGCTGCATCATCGTGTGACCCCTTGTTTTATGTAACAAGGGATTTTTAAATTTACCTCACTAGATTGAGCGCTGTCCTATTTATTGGCATTTTTGAGTTTTATATATTTGGTGACACTACTGTATAAGGGATTGGCTGCCCTCTCTTTACATGATTTATCACTGCCTCAGTCTGTTTTTTGCACACAGCTTCCATTCGCACGGTTTTTCAATTGGTAACCCATTAGTTTTTCAAACTACACCTCATTACATTGGTGATCACTGTGGAAAATGCTCAGTACATTGCTGTCCAGTGGAAAGAATGCCCCCTTACAGATAGCTGAAAAGATCATTGGTGTCAGAGCTGCACGATTAATCGCTAAGAATCGTTATTGCGATTCTCCACCCGCCACGATAGCAACTCTGGATTCTGACAATTCTGACCATTAAACAAATTGTCAGTTGAAAAGCATGCGCCTCGATTGATGGTGTCGCCGGGAAGCTGACATTATTATTGTGTCCGTGGCGTGAGGTTACCTGTTGCGGAGGGGAAGTCATCGGAGCCAGCGTGAAACACTAATGGCGGGGGATTCCGGAACTGACTTTGACAAAGCATGTGATTGGTCAGTATGATTCTTCTTCACAGAGGTCTCAGACAGCGCACCATCTTTTAAGAATCAGCAAATGTTTTTTTATTCTCTCACAATCTCTCTCTCTCTCCCAATCAATCTCTCTCTCTCCCCCAATCAATCTCTCTCTCTCTCTCTCTCTCTCTCTCTCTCTCTCTCTCTCTCTCTCTCTCTCTCTCTCTCTCTCTCTCTCCCCCCCCCCCCCTCCCCCAATCAATCTCTCCTCTCCCCCCCTCTGTCTCCTCTCCCCAGCAATCTCTCTGTCTCAACCTAAAAAAAAAAATTACGTTGCGAGAATCGTGAGAGAATCGTGCCTTTTTTATTCTAAGCAAAAAAATCGTGATTCTAGATTTGGCCAGAATCGTGGCAGTGGTAACTTGATAAAGGCACCCCTAGCAACCCCTGTTGAGAGAGACTGTTTTTAGAGTAAAAATTTTTTAATTCCAATTTAGTGCTTGACTACTCCATGGTTCTGCATTTTTTACCATTCCCCTTTAAAACTTGCAGGATATTGATGTGGGGGGACACTCATATACGGTCACTGGACTGAAGAAATACACAGAATATACATTCCGAGTTGTGGCGATTAACAAACATGGGCCAGGAGTGTCAACGCAGGATGTCATTGTCAGGACTCTTTCTGATGGTTTGTGTTACATATTTTCTTTACTTGTGATTCACACTCCTTTTCTTTGTGTACTCCTGCTTTTTAGTCTTGCTCATGAGTGCTGAATTTTCCTTGTCATTTGCCTATATTCTAGTACCCAGTGCTGCTCCTCAAAACTTGACCCTGGAAGTGCGCAGCTCACAGGTAACCCTTGCGTTGGTTCACTCTCATAGTCTTTAAAAAGCTCAGACAACGTCTTATTATTAAGTGCCTGCTTCTTAGGATTGTTTCATGTATAAAATTTCTGCATGATGATGGGTTCGCTCTATACCTTTTAAACCTGTAAGTTCTGTTTAGAACATCTTTCATGTGTATGTATTGTAACCATTTATACCTACTTATCTACCAGAATGGTTTGTGGTGAATAGATAAAAGATTTGTAAAGAATTTTACTGGTTAATCATTTTTTTTTAATATGTATCAAAGAACACTTGAAGTGTGCCTATAGCCTAACATTTTATGAATCATGTTGAAAAGTCTGCCAGTTGAATATAGCAAGGCTATGTCTATCATTGAAAAATGTAGGGATTTTACAGTTTGGCATTTGAAGGCCCAGTATGAAAATCTGTTTTACCTGTGAGCAGGAAACAGTTACTACAAAGCACTGGTATGTTTAAATTGGTTTACTTTTTAAATTCTTAGAGCATCCTAGTGCAGTGGCAACCCCCTCCTCTGGCAACTCAGAATGGACAGATTGTAGGTTATAAGTTGCGTTACCGCAAGACTGCAAGAAAAACTGAAACTTTTGAGATCCTGGTAGACAACCAGCTCTCACAACTTATTACTGGTGAGTGCTGTCATCTCTGCATCATCCCTGTTTTTCTTGTGATGCCTCTTACACTGACAAATGTTTTTATCTCCAGGGCTAGAGAAGAACACAGAATACAGCTTTCGGGTTGTAGCCATGACTGTAAATGGGAGTGGACCAGCCACTGACTGGGTTGCTGCAGACACATTCGAAAATGATCTTGATGGTGAGAGTACTTGTTTGTAGGGTGGTTACCTTCAAAATGAATAGCATGCAAATAGTAGCATTCTGTTTTTCGTCCCCTTAAAAGGAGGTTGGAGTGACAGTTCATACAATTTGATGTAATGTGTAAAGTAGGACGACAGCCTTTTTAACTAGCCTCGGCACACTGAGGAGTATTAGGAATGCAGAGGAGCTTCTATATGTCTGTGTAAATCTAGCACATTTTTTTTATTTTAAATGATGCGTTCAGCTTTGGAGCATGTTACATGTTCTACCCATTTTTAGAGTGTAACATGTAACCTGTTCCAGAATCTGCAGCTTCATACCCCTCCTCCCCGTGACAACGGGTGAAGGACCTTCTCCCCGCACTGGTGAAGGCTCTCGTAGTCCATCGATCTTCCTGCTCTTGGGGATCTGCCTGACTGTACAAGATTTTTTTTTTTTTTCTTCCTTCTTTATTGGTGTATACCTGTTGTGTTGAAAGTTTGCTTTAGAATGTTCAATTATTGTGATTTCGCCCCCTCAGAATCACGTGTTCCTGATATGCCAAGCTCGCTTCATGTGCGTCCTTTGGTGACCAACATTGTTGTTAGCTGGACACCCCCAGAAAATCAGCATCAAGTAGTTGTCCGTGGTTATGCTATTGGGTATGGACTTGGAAGTCCTCATGCTCAGACAGTTCGCGTTGACCATAAACAGCGTTACTACACCATTGAAAATCTGGGTAAAGTATCATGTTGCGTTTCTTGTATATTTACCTTGCATGTTTTGTGTCTTCCGCACTCAAAGTGTAGCTAGGCTAGGGCATCATGAGCTCATCCCTCATGCTTAAAGTACCACTATAGCCAAAAGGAATATTCTAAGTGCCGCCTCCTAAGCATTTTTTTTAAATTATTATTTAAACAAATACCCAGTGGTCCTGGTAGTTCATAGGCCCTTCTCCTGCAGGGTGGCAATGCTTCAATGATTATTCCGCTGCTGCATCGTATCCTTGCGCAGCTGTGTTCTTAAATCGGAACTTCACCCAAATGGGGAAGTTCTGCTTTTCCTCCTCCTCCCCCTGCCTCTTTTACATTTGGTACATCATTTTTTTTTGGGGGGGGGGGGGGGGGCACCTGATTTTGACCGGGGACACATCACTGGTCCCAGAACACTGCAGGACCAATCCTAAAGCACAGTGAGGACCTCGCTGGATCCAGGGGCATGTAAGTGTACTTTATTAAAGACCGGTAGCTATAGTATTTGTAGCTGCTGACTTTAATTTATTTCATTTTTTTTGGTTAGACTGGAGCTTCTCTTTACGTACATAGAGGAGGAAGTTATCAGGGTTTTCACCCTGCCACCAGTACATAGGGTGCATGACTGGTATTCAGTAGGGTGTGCTGGGTCAGAGGGAAGTGATGGAGGACACCCTCTCCCTGGATGGTGGATTCAAGACTTCAGCAGTCCTTGTTTTGCCCTACTCGGAAGAAAGGTTTGGCCAGAGAGAAGCCCATTTAAGTTTGTGACCACTTTTGTAGCAGCATTGCGAAACCAGTCTGAAATTGATCTTTGTTATAACAGTGCCATCATGTGGACATTTTTTTTTCTTCATCTAATGAACTTACTAAAAAATTAATTACCAGCCATGTAGTAGATTTGCTTTCTGTACAGTTCTCCGATGAGAGAAATCTCAATTCTTCTTTTTTCTTTTTTTTTTGAGGTCTAAGGTCTCTTGTTTAAAAAGCTCAGTACAGCTTTTTTTTTTTTTTTTTTTTTTTTTTTCTGGGCTAAAATACAGCCCAGTAATTGTAATGTGGCAAAGCGCATAAACAAACGCTTGTGTATTTTTCAGTAAAAAAAATAAATAGAAAAATCAGTATTTTTGGTCAGCAATTTACGCCAAATGCACGCATTTGCATGCAAATTCACATATTTTCTCCTTGGCATTGTCAACGTGAGAACAAGCTTTCCGCGCATGCGTGTGAAAAAGTAGATGCTCAAACAGGAAGGAGTATCATGTGCAAGAGGCCTAAGGATTGTAGTGTTTGATGCTGAGAGAAGTCTTCAAGTCTTCTTTAATTACATTTGTTAGGTGGTTGCAAAGCACTTACCCTTTTTTATCAATTTAAATTTAAAAAAAGCGTATTTTATTAAACAATATAGTTGTGGTAATTATTATAAAAACCAGTTCAGAAAGCTTTAAACCATAAATGAGAGAATTTGTTTAATGCCTACTGTGAAATAAATTGTATATTATGTAATTGCAGGAGAAAAACCTAGACACTGTGCTATATCTTAGAAACAAACTCCGTTCACCTAAATCCAGCCTGTGAGCTGCGTTTGTTTCTCAGATACTTATCAAGAACCCCCTGTTTGGATTATATGTGCCTTGACTACCATGCTGTCTTTATGGTGTCCTACTCACATTGGGTCTGGATGGTTCCCTATTGGAAAGTCGGTCCTTCTATTTTAAGATTGTGTACAATACCACAATACCCTCGACTGTTTACTGATTGTACCTTGGCTTACTCATTTGCACCTCTATGGGCAACATACATACTATGAATTCCAGTCTACCCTACTGGCTGATATTACTCTATTAAAGATTAGGAGTGGCTTCTAGTGTATGGATTCTGTCACATCTGCTCCTAAAGGATTCCCGAAACGTGTTCACATGTGAACTGTAATCAGAATCTTTGCGTGTTAAGAGTAATTTTTAGTGTTGTCTTATAGATTTTTTAATGATATAAAAGTTGTTTTGATGATACTCCGTCTGTTTTCTATATGTCGACACAGAGTCCATGACTACATATTCTGTTTATAGATATGATTTTTGTACATTTCTTTTTTTTTTTTTTCGGTGAAGTCATGTTAATAGCATTAAAAAAGGCTTGTGACAGGAAAAATGCTCAGCATTTATTGCAATGATATTTGATTGTGCTGTGCTGTACTGTAAGGTTTGAATAAGGGGTACTTGGGATGCTCTATAGCCACCCAGATCACCTCTACAGTGAATTCAGGAGGTAGACACAGAACTGTAATCAGCTTGTTTATAGCCACTTCAGACCCTGGGTGTACCAGACATGTTCAAAGAGCTGATAAAATTGTACTAATCAAATAAAATTCCCGGCTTATTCTTTGAATGCAATTTGTGTTTTGTGATTTCCCACATTGATAATGTTTTACTATTAAACATTTTAATTTAACTTTTGAATTTTCTCTTCGCAGAGCCTAGTTCACACTATGTTATCTCTCTGAAGGCTTTTAACAATATGGGGGAAGGCATCCCTTTATATGAAAGTGCTGTAACGCGACAACACACAGGTAACTTGCATAATTCACACGTTCTGCTTTATTTATAGGGCAAAGAAAACATATAAGCATTGGAAAGAAATCTCAGAATATTTGTAGTTTGCTAATACTAACAATTTCTCTTCTCTTTCTCTCTCTCTCTCCCCTTCTCTTACTTTTAAACTATTAAACCTTTACCTTTTTGATTTGTATTTATTTTATCATATGCCTGGGGCTGCCTGTACGTAATGTATTTATTGCATGTTTTTTCATATAATTGTTTTCTATTCCATATTTTTCCATCCATTTCATCCTTTTTTATGTTTAATTTCCCATGTGTTTTCACAATTTGTGACGTAGACACTTCTGAAGTTGATGTTTATGTTGTTCATGCCTCATACACCCCAGTTCCAGAGCCCAGCCCCATGTTGCCCCCTGTGGGGGTCCAGGCGACCATTTTGGGCAGTGACACAGTACGGCTGACCTGGGCAGACAACTCTCTCCCTAAGAACCAGAAGATCACAGATGCACGTTATTATACTGCAAGATGGAAGACCAACATTCCAGCTAACACAAAGTACAAGGTGAGAGACTGATGAAGGGGTGTGTGTGTATGTATATATGTGTGTGTGTGTGTGTGTATGTATATATATATATATATATGTGTGTATATATATATATATATATATATATATATATATATATATATATACACAATCTTAAATTTGGAACTAGCATTGTGAATATGAAAACAAGGGTAAATGATACATTTGGATTAACATATATATACTTTTTTGTTACTTTTCCACCTTCTCAGATGGCAAACAGTACAACACTCAGCTATTTGGTTAGTGGTCTAAAGCCAAACACCCTTTATGAGTTCTCGGTGATGGTTACTAAAGGTCGACGGTCAAGTACATGGAGCATGACTGCCCATGGCACTACCTTTGAATCAGGTATCTTTTAAACAAAAAAAACTTGTATCATTGCACTTTTTCCAGTTCTGTGCAAAGTATCAATATACTTTATTTTCTAGTGCCATCCTCCCCTCCTAAGGATGTGACTGTCGTGAGCAAAGAAGGCAAGCCACGTACTATTATTGTGAACTGGCAACCTCCATCAGAAGCGAATGGCAAAATTACAGGTGACTCGGCAATAATGAACTATTTAACTACGGCTTTTTTCCCTTTGCATCAATTTTTTTTTTTTTTGATGCTTTGAAAATAAATTATTTTCACATGTTCACAGCATATACCCAGGATCACAGAATTGTTCAGTAAGCTGGAACCAGAATGAATGCACAGAATAGTGTATACCAGTCCAGTATTTTCTTATTGGCAAAATTTAGTTTATTTCATATGGAAATGTTAGAAGGTTTCCTATAAGCCAGTTATTAAAATTATCCTGAAATATGGTTTAAATTCAGCTGAAGCAGTTCACATCTGTGTTTGCTGTAATTTTTCAAAGCAAAGCTCAGGCTAAAGTCTGCTGGTTCAGCATGGAGCAGCCGAATTTTAATCCATGTATGGAATGGTGGGTTGTGTTTTTGCCCAATCAGTGCTGCCAGCAACACTGATCATTGCATCCTGCTGACAGGGATGGCTCCTAGCCAGCAGAATAGCGCAGCAGGGAGGTTTCCCCCATCCATTAATGAAATCAAAACCATTCATGTATTTTGTATTTTATGTATGGCCTGCTTAAAGTGGTTGTAAAGCCACTTGTTATGTCCTGTGTTAAAAAAAGCCGATTTGTACCTTGTATCAGAGTGTCTTCCGGCACTCACGTGACTCTGCTCTCTTCTTCCTGTCTGACAGATACTGTAGGAGGGGCAGAGGACTCCCGCTGATGTCAGCCGGGGAGGAGAGAAGGAGACGCAGCGGATGACAGAGGCACGTAACCTGACCACGGTGTCGGGCCTCAGCAGCAGGGGGGAGGGCAGAAACTGGCAGGATCAGCCAGTTTTTTTTTAGGTACAGAGGGCCAAATGACACAACACAAACACTGTGCTGTATAAAAGCTTTAAAAGAACAGGACACTAATTTTTTTTTTTTTTTTTTAAATATTACAAGTATTTTAAGAGGGTAAGGACCATTGTTTGAGCTAACCAGGTTGTGTATTGTATTACACAGTCCCGTCAGTCATTCCAAAAGCAGGAATGTGTTAAGAGGGGAAAGCAGAGAGATTCCATCATCCTCATCGGTGTGCTATTGCTCTTTTATTGCCTAATCTCTGTAGCAGGGAGATGTACTACTGTATTAAAGGATAAGTTCTCCTTTTGGAACATGTTGCACGTTTCACCCTTTTTTAGGTTGGAACATGTAACATGTTCCCACTCTTGCATAGTCTCCCCAATCCCCCTTCTAATTGTGACAGCGGGCTGGGGATCTTCTCCCTGTACCCATTGTCACACGGCTGCGTTAAGAGTTCTGTGAATGCATAAACTTTAAGTAACAACATTCTTTGTGGCTTATATTTCCCCATGAACTACCAGGGTGCTTCATTGGTTCTTCTTGTCATTCAGTAACTCCCTGTCCATACAAGGTATGGGCAGACAGCTATTCAGACAGTCTACAGGAGCCGTAAGCTGCTGATTGCGGGTGCAATGCTTTTCAGGCTCCAAAAAAAGTATGTATTTTTTAGAAAGGTGAACTTCTGCTTTAACAATGGTGCCATTGTTCTTGCTATAGTGTGGCATGGAGTAAGTGAATTTCTAAAATGGCATTCATGAACATGCACACACAACTTATTTTAGTTTAGGTTTACATAACATGTAGAAGGATGCTTTATAAAGCAACAGCAGACACGTCCTTTCTGTTTCTCATTTGTGTATGAAGTATGCTGGTTGAAAAATTCCATATTCATTTCAAAAGCTAAATGATTGGTTTTTACTTTGTGTCCTATAGGCTACATTATATATTACAGCACAGATGTTCATGCAGAGCTGCATGACTGGGTAATAGAGCCAGTTGTTGGAAATCGCCTGACCCACCAAATTCAAGAGCTGACTCTAGATACTCCATATTACTTTAAGATCCAAGCAAGAAATTCTAAAGGAATGGGTCCCATGTCAGAAGCTGTGCTCTTTCGTACACCAAAAGGTAAGCAGAGCTAAAGAATGGACCAATTTTCAGTAAATTCATCTCTAAACTGTCCCTAATGTAATCTTCTATAAGGTCTTTTGTAACTTGAAACTTTTCAGCATTAATCCTGTGTTTGGTTCTGACCACCTTATAATCCTTTATTGTGTTAGAACCAAAGTAATCTTTCCCTGTGATCTTCTCATCATACAATTTGATATGCTAGATCAACAGTCCACCAAAATTATCGTTTTATATCCACAAAGTTTTTCCCACTGTCAACATATGGCTAATTCTGATAAAGGAATATGTTTCCCTCATTGAGGACGGGAATGAAATCTGATCTACAGCTTAAAGCTCAGTCAACATTTCTGCTGTAAAAATCAACTTCAAAGTATTGAGGAGGTGATATCTTCTGACATGCATCTCTCACTCTATACCAGGCTACTCAGCTACTTGTTTTAGTGGATGTCAGTCCATTGGTTCCATTTATTCATACAATAAAGGACTGCCCTGTAAGATAAGAGTCTTGGGTCCAGGTCTACCAACTTATAAGAAAATTAGGGTGTTACACTAACCAAAATCCAATAAAAATGTAAAACACTTAATATATGTCTTTGCAGGCTCCATCAGCCCACCAGCGTTCCTTTCGTAATTTGATAAAAAATAACCTTGGTATGCCTTCTTGGCCTATCTATTTTCATTTGAAGTTTGTTTATGCTTCTACTTATTTAGCCTTAGTGTTTTCCAGCGTGTATGAACATAGTGTATGGCCAATGCACCTGCATGCATGATCACCTTGTGATATTTAGCTAAAATTTACATATAAAGGTTGAATTGTGTCAAAACATTCCCACACGGTGGATATACAATATATAGCTAGTGCACCTGCTATATGGAGAATCGGTATATAGTGTGTTTTTCTTTTCATATCACATCAGGGGTCACGGAGCCCTAGTAGTTACTATGTGGGTTATAGGCCACCTTCAGGTGATGGACACTGGCACGCCCTAAGACAAAAAATGCACTCCCTATATAACCTCTCCCACTACTGGGAGTAACTCAGTTTTTTTCCGCCATTGTCTAGGTGTTGGTCACGGAGTAAAGATGTGCTGAGCTGAGCTCCTCTGTAGCAATCCTTGCTTGGGGCTAGCTATGCAGACGGATCCATTCAAGGTGTCTTTCTGGCCGAATTGAATGCTACCCTGGGCTTCGTGTCTGAAGAAACTAGGTTTTTGCCTGTGAACGTTTCTCTTTTGAGAGCTGGACCCCGGAATCCAGTACTTTTTGGTATTAAGGCCATAAAGTTTACTGCCGGTGGTGCTATTGCAGGTCCAGGATTGTGGGTTTCCTCGAGGATCCCCAGCTCCTGAAGGTTTAACGGAACCCACCGTGAAGGGGTGAAGATTGGGTCTGTTGGTTTACCACAGAAAACCCTGCGGCGGGAAAGGTAAGTGGAGTTTTTCTAAGAAATTTTTAAAAATTTTCTTATGAATTGTCTCCTTTAAAGTAAATGTTGTTATGCTTATGTGTCACCACTGGGGGCTGTATGGAGCACGTACCTTCTGATGCTTTGCTCAGAGATCACGCTGTGTCACAAACAGCAGACTCTTATTCTCCAGCCAGCAGGCAGACCTCCGGTAAGTTTAGGGGGTTTTCGCTTCCTCCAGAGAGCCCCACCGGGGCTGAACTCTTCCCCTCTTCATGAGGCTGAGTTTAAGGGAGAAATGAAAACGATCGGCAATGCCGTTTTCTTTCACACACACACACACCCCCCCCCCCCCTACACGGGGCGGCTTCCAGGTCTCCTCCACAGCATCCCTCCCTCACTCACAAGCTGATCCCAAAAGTCAGATGGGAGGCCCGTGCTTGCACAGGAAAACTTTTTGAAAAACGAAAGGAGGGCGTGATGCGAGGTGGGGGCGAGGCTTAGCGCGGCGTTGGTGTCTTCCAAAGCGGGAGTGGTTTTTTTTTTGTTTTTTTGTTTTTTTTTTAACACTCCATTTGTGCTGGCTGCAAAATTCCCACAGAGACATGAGAGCAAAAGGAGCATAAAAGAGGTTTTGGTGACACAGGCATTTCCTGCTTAACACATTTACTGTTTGCATGAGGCTGAGCATTAATAGCAGCAGCAGTGGCTGGACTATTGCTTAAGCAGTGGATGCAATTTCTTCTGATAGTACCTCTGCTTTATGCATTGGGCTAAGGTCAGAAGGGGCGTTAAAACACCCCCAAAATAGGGCTAAAAGGGTCCCCCTCAAGCTCTGGAAAGCCTACTCATCTCTATAAATGGCATCCTTCCCTGAAAGGGAGTGGCTGGTCAGAGTGAGCATCGGGGCCATGAAATGTTTGCAACTATTTTCAACACTGCAGCCCCTGTGTAACTGTGCATGCCTTTTCCTGTCCATTTATTGTTGGAAAAAGCTTTTTTGTATCTGAGAGGAGCTCCCAGATAAACATTAATTTTTTCCCCCTAAAGTTTTTTTACACTTTATCCTATGGTGGAGGAAATTCACTAAGTAGAGTATACCAGCAGTTAACGCTGCTATATCCTCTGTGAATAAGAGCTTTTGTTCGGCAGACAATGCTCAAATGCTTAGGCATCCAACAGATAAAAAGTTGGAATTCCTGTTAAAAAAAACTCCGAAAAAACACTTTTTTCTCTGGCAGATTGAGCAGCCTGCGCTGGTAGTATTTGCTTAATCATTTTGAGGCCAGTTTAACAGGTGTTCAAGGTATCCTGATCAGCAGGCCCAGGATCTGGCAGCTTTATGTTTGCAATAATTGCTTTGTGAGTTTCTATTGTAGAACCTCCACAAGGTCCTCATCCAGGTGCTTGCTTATAAACTAACCAAACACACAACTGCTGAGATGCCTACGGCCACATCACCCTGAAAGCGCCCGATCTCGTCTGATCTCAGAGGCTAAGCAGGGTCAGGCCTGCTTAGTATCTGTATGGGAGACCGCCTGAGAATACCAGGTGCTATACACGGTGCTGTGCACATGGTTGCTAACACAAACAGCTAAACGCATGAGTGCGGGCACGCACATCAGCGGAGGATAAACTTCCTTTCACCATGCAGAAGCTCCTGGCTAGTCTTCCTTTTGCGGTGAAATCGCTATTTGAGGATTTTTGGATAATTCATCCAAAAATTCTAGTGGGAAAAGTACCCCCTTTTGCCATTTAAGTAAAGGAGTAAATATTTTTTAAAGCTCCTTTTGGCCAGGGGCATAAGCCTCCAGGCAGTTACCATGGCTTCCACTGTCAGGTTCAAAAGGTAATCCTCAGAATTAACCCCAGGGACAAAAGAGGTCTTGGGCAAGGAAACCTACAAGAAACTGAAGCCTCCTTATGAGGAGGCACCCCGCTCGCTCAATAGGGGGAATTCTACTGCAGTTCTCAAGGATCTGACAGGAAGAAGAATGGGGGACTTCCTCAATAGCTCCAGGGTACAAGCTGGAATTCCAAGAGTTCCCGTCTCCTCATTTTTTTTCTCAGGTCAAACATTCCTAAGGCTCTAGAGAAAAAAAGTCTTTCTCTCAAGCATTGGACCATTTTTTTTTTGGCAAAAGTGGTCATGGTGGTCCCCATGTAAGAGCA
This sequence comes from Aquarana catesbeiana, assembly GCF_042186555.1. Taxonomy (NCBI): domain Eukaryota; kingdom Metazoa; phylum Chordata; class Amphibia; order Anura; family Ranidae; genus Aquarana; species Aquarana catesbeiana. The sequence continues at coordinate 120,341,838 of NC_133326.1, read as the reverse complement.
GAGGTTGGGGTTTGGTTAAATCCAAATGGACGTTCTGGATCTCAAAGATCTAAACTCCTTTTTTTGCATGGAGGCTATCCGATCAGTAGTCTCCTTCCTACAAGGGGGAGAACTTCTGGCATCAATCGACATCAAGGATGCTTATCTCCATGTGCCGATATTCCCCGCTCACCAGAAATTTCTACGCTTCGAGGTAGAAAATCTTAATTTCCAGTTTATATCGCTACCTTTTCGGGCTAGCTACTGCACCTCTAGTGTTTGTAAAGATCCTGGCTCCTCCTTTAGCCAGGTTAAGGGCTCAAAGTATAACGATACTAGCCTACTTAGATGATCTACTCTTGATAGATCAATCGGTAGCCCGTTAAACCAAAGTCTGGCCACCGCAGTCGGCTACCTGGAATACTTAGGTTGGATCCTCAACCTAGGAAAAATCCTCAAAACCATCAAGGAGATTGCACTACTTAGGGCTGATCATAGATACAGTCCAGAAAGGGGTATTTTTGCCCCAGGAAAGAATCTCTTCCTTAAAGGAACTGATTTGGTTGGTTAAAACAAAGAAGAATCTTTCTATTCATCTTTGCATGAGTTTATTGGGAAAAATTGCTTTTTTCGAGGCAGTTCATTTATGTGCAGTTTCATTCAAGACTGCTGCAAAACAGTGTCCTGTCAACTTGGAACAACAAGGTCCAAACTCTGGACTTCCCGATGTGTTTATCCTCCAAAGTGCGTTAGAGCCTTAATTGGTGGTTAATATCCAAAATCTTCAAAAAGAAAAATCCTTTCTACCGGTTACCTGGAAAGTAGAAAAAACAGATGCCAGCCTTTTGGGCTGGGGAGCAGTCCTGGAAGAAGCCTCTGTACAAGGGAAGTGGTCCAAATCAGAGTTGACCCTGCCCATCAATATTCTAGAGATTCGGGCAGCTACGTCTGACCCTAAAGGCCTGGACGCTCAGACTATGGACTTATCCTGTCAGGATCCAATCCGACAATGCCACAGCTGTGGCTTATATCAATCATCATGGGGGTCGTGCAGCCCAGAGACATCTTTCTGTCAATATGCCAAAAATGGGGATTTCCGGACATGGATCTGTTTGTGTCCAAGATCGACAACTTTGTGTCAAGGACAAGGGATCCGATGGCATACGGAACAGATGCCTTGGTCTATCCTTGGGATCCATTTTCACTGATCTCTGCATTCCCTCCTGTTCTGCTGCTTCTGCGTCTACTAGGCAGGATCAAGCAAGAGAGAAAGGAGGTGATTCTGGTGGCCCTAGAGATCTTGGTTTGCCAAGATCATAACAATGGCAGTAGGGGACCCTGGGACCCTTGGACCCTGCCCCTGTGGCCAGACCTTCTATTGCAAGGTCCGGTGTTCCATCCTACCTTACAAACACTAAATTTAGAATGTGGGTTTCAATAGCCAAACCATTAAAGGACAGTAGGTTGTCAGCTTCAGTAGTTTCTACCTTGGTTAATGCTAGGAAGCTGGCCTCCAGAATCATATATTATAGAGTTTGGAAGGCATATGTCTCCTGGTGTGAATCCAGGGGTTGGCACCCCAGGAAATATATCATAGGTAGGATCCTTGAGTTCCTAAAGATGGGATTAGAAATGAAGCTGGCCTTGAGCACTATCAAGGAAAACAAAAGGAGAGGAGTGCCTCTAAGTAAATTATTTATTACAATTGACAAGATAAAAAGTAGCCACTTACATGTGAAAACACATCGGTGCTCTGGATAGGTGGATGTATGTCAAAGGAGAGTGGTATGGAGAGAGCCGGTTCCCAGGGATGTCCACAGATCCATGCTGCAATACGGCGGGGAGCCGGGACGGAGCAAAGCCAGTCCTGCAGAGGAGAGGAGCAGCCAATCCTTGGGAGCAGCCTGTAATGTCAGTGACTGTGAAAAACGCAACGCGTTTCTGAGCGTGCGCAAGGTCCGTGGGGCGCATGCGCGCTCCTTTCTCAAGTGTATAGGGGAAAGGTAAAAACTATTTATAAGCGCCCCGACGTTAAAAAACAAAATAGCACCCAGCAAGCTAAAATGTATGAAAAAAGATGATCCCCTCTGTTTCATCCCTCTAACAGGTATGTACAGATGTAACAAACCATTGTGCATGACTTGTGGATTTGTCAATCATGGACAAAAGAGCTTTACCCATAAGGGTAGGCTCTTCCTTTTTGACAAATTCCACAACTGCTCTAGTGACTATATGGTGTATTGCCTCATATGTCCTTGTAAGCTGTTATATGTAGGCCGGACCATCTGCCCATTAAGACAACGGTTTTGTAAACATCGCCGTCTGGTGGAATTAGGTTGTAACAAACATAGTGTGCCACGCCACTTCTTAAAGCACCATGCTTGGTCCACAGTAGGCCTCCGGGTGTGGGTCATCGAATCTATACCCAAGGGTTTATCAGAAGCTGAGCGTTTTTCGTGATTATGCGAATGCGAAACATTCTGGATCTACACTTTGGATACGCTTGCCCCCAATGGACTCAATGAGGAACTTGATGTTAATACTATTCTCTAAATAATTAATATTTTTCCCACCTTATGAACTCATGCGGGATGTATGTGTGCGTGTGACATTAGATGCATGCACACTTAGTAGATCCCGCGTATTATACACGTATTATACGCGTACTATATGCGTTTTTTAATTACTATTTTTGAAGCGACCAGGGATGCATGTTATTTAGCACATTAGGTACACCACTCACAGCCGTCCTGGTTTGGTGGGTCTAGATGCACATGCCTTTTCTCCATTTTTTTACTCTAATTTCATATTACCCCTATTTCCTTCTTTTAGTATATCACTTTAGTAATTTATTATTATTAACTTTTAATGTCATCTTTTAATTTTAATTTTATATTTTTTATTAATATCATTTTAAGTCCTCATGCACACGGACGTTTTTACAGCTGCTTTTTTGAGCTTTTTTTGCAGCTTAAAAAGGCCTGTCTATGTTAGTCTATGGCTTCATGCCCACCTAGGCGTTTTTGAGCTGCAAGTGGCATAGGCGTTTTTAAGCTGTAAAAAAAACCCAGGACCAGTGGGTTCTGAAAGACGTTTTTCAGCTGTAAAAACGCTCTAACGCTCAAAAACGCTCAAAAACGTCATTCACCAACGTTTTTTAGCGTTTTTGATCCATTGAAAAAAAAAAAAAAAATTTGAAAAAAAAAAAAAACGCTCAAAAACGCTAACGCGGAAAAACGCTAAAAAACGCTATTGCAAAAACGCTGAAAAAAGTAAAAAAAAAATCACTGCAAAGATACTGGCGTTTTCATAACGTTTTTTTAACAGCCTGTGTGCATGAGGGCTTATGTCTTGAACCAGTAGCCCCTCCAGTGCTAGTTGCCATCACCTTCTGTTTCGATATGACATGCCTTGATACAGCAGCCTCTCTAGTACTTTTTTTCCCTTTCCTCTAAATTAGAGAAGAATTTAGAGTTCCCCTTGTTTCAGTGGATCCGTTTTATTATATGTTCCTCATTACAGCTGCTCTAAGGTTGTGCTTAGGTTTTATATGGTTACCTTTTGAAGCAAGTTATGCATTTATTACAGAATTTTTTATTAAATACACTTTGCCTGTGATATACATATATCCTCTACACACACATAGACCGCATATTTCCCTTAGTATACTTCATTGTCCGAGGTACACAACACTTATTTCTGTTTAATTAGTTGGGAGCCTTTTCTATCAGCAGAGGGCGCTTATAAATAGTATTTTACCTTTCCCCTATCTATACACTTGAGAAAGGAGCGCGCACGGACCTTGCACACGCTCAGAAACGTGTTGTGTTTTTCACAGTCACTGACGTTACAGGCTGCTCCCAAGGATTAGCTGCTCCTCTCCTCTGCAGGACTGGCTTTGCTCCGTCCCGGCTCCCCGCCGTATTGTAGCATGGATCTGTGAACATCCCTGGGAGCCGGCTCTCTCCATACCACTCTCCTTTGACATACATCCACCTATCCAGAGCACCGATGTGTTTTCACATGTAAGTGGCTAATTTTTATCTTCTCAATTGTAATAAATAATTTACTTAGAGGCGCTCCTCTCCTTTTTTGTTTTTCTTTGATGGTTTCGAGTTGACTTCACCCCAGAGAAGAGCTGCCCTTTGTGAACAACCTTACATTGTGCCGAACAAGATATTCCCTCATCCGGTATCTCCTATGGACGTTTCCCGATCTATAGACTTTTGCAGTGGTTGAAAGTTGCTATATCTTAAGGACTACCCGGACTAATTCAGCACCACTATATTATATAGGATTTTTTTATTTGCTGTAAGTTGCTTTGTTAGTTCTGAGTGCCAGTATCTCTTTATTTATTGAGCACTATCAAGGGCTAGGTGTCGGCCTTATCTGTGTTTTTTCAACGACCACTTGCATCACACTCTCTGGTTCAAAACCTTATTCAGGGGGTAACACGGATTAATCCCCCAGTTAAGTCACCCCTGAAACCTTGGGACTTAAATTTAGTCCTGTCGGCTTTACAAAACCAGCCTTTTGAACCGATTCAAGATATTCCCTTGATCCTCTTGACGAGGAAAATAGTTTTCTTGGTTGCCATATCTTCTGCAAGAAGAGTATCAGAGTTGGCTGCTCTTTCCTGTAAAGACCCATATTTGATTATTTGTAAGGATAAGGTTGTATTGCGGCCTCATCCTCATTTTCTACCGAAGGTAGTGTCAGGTTTTATTTAAACCAGGATATTGTTCTGCCTTTTTTTCCAGAACCTCGTTCTGTGGAAGAAAAGTCACTACATTCTCTTGATGTGGTGAGAGCAGTCAAGGTCTATTTAAAAGCGACTGCTCAGATTCGTAAAACAGATGTTTTGTTTGTGTTGCCAGACGGTCCTAAAAGAGGACAGGCGGCGTCAAAATCTACCATTTCTAAATGGATTTTTTTGTCAAGTGATTGTTCAAGCTTATGATTTAGAGGGGAAAATTCCTCCTTTTCATATTAAAGCGCACTCCACCAGGGATGTTAATGCTTCTTGGGCAGTGCATCACCAAGCCTCCATGGCTCAGATCTGCAAGGCCGCAACTCTGCCTTCAATCCATATATTTACCAGATTCTATCAAGTAGACGTAAAAGGTCATGAGGATATCGCCTTTGGGCGCAGTGTACTGCAGGCTGCAGTATCAGTCCTCTTGTCTCTTGGTGCCCTATTTTGTGTCTCCCTCCCTTCAGTTGGCATTGCTATGGGACATCCGACATAGTAACTACTATGGCTCTGTGTCCCCTGATGTATGAAAAGAAAATAGGATTTTTAAAACAGCTTACCTGTAAAATCCTTTTCTTTGAAGTACATGAGGGGACACAGAGGTCCCTCGCTTCTTGGTATACACGTGTATTGCTTTGCTACAAAACTGAGTTACTCCCAGTAGTGGGAGGGGTTATATAGGGAGTGCACTTTTTGTCTTGGGGTGTGCCAGTGTCCATCACCTGAAGGTGGCCTATAACCCACATAGGTAACTATTATGGCTCTGTGTCCCCTGTTGTACTTCAAAGAAAAGGATTTTACAGGTAAGCTGTTTTAAAAACCCTATTTTTTGCAAATACGAGTTGCAATTTTAGCACAGACCTCAATTTGGTGGCTTCTTTATGTAAATACATTCGTTTTTGGTGCCATCAAGATTGGTGTTGGTTTTGCGTATAGAGGGCAATGCACTACCCAAAAACTTATTCAGACCCTCTCTAACCCCTAACATTTACCCTCCATAAAATGACGAACACCTTGTTTGCATATTTACCTCTCCTGCCACAGATCCTCTGTACTGAAGCTAAAACTTTCTTTGCTGCACGGAAGGCCTTGTACCAGAATTTACTACCGTGTTCTGTTTTGTTACTCTATCTTTCAGTAGTTGTATGTCACTGACACATACCATTGATAGTGTAAACTTTAAAGGCATTGAAGTAATGCATAGTAATTCCAGGGCATTAAAGCCCCTATTCCGTATCTCACTGTATGAGGTGATGACCTTGGATGTGGAATGCAGCTTGCAAGTCAAACAGCAGCAGCCTCTAGGAGATAAGGTTGTAACTTAAAGTAGTTCTAAATCCTTACATATACCCAGTGAAGTGACTGGCCTCAAATGATTCACAGAGATTAAACAAATCCTCCTACATAACTTGTACCTTTCTATCTACAGTCTACTCTTCTCTACATCCTTTCAAAGTGCAGAATTTATAAAGCTTGTGTGAGAGTACAGAAAACAGGGGGCGGAGAGCTGAAACTGCAGAACTCAGATAAGAGCTATGAGAGCTGATTGGAGGGAAAGGACACACCCCTCTCCACACAGCTCTCAGGAATAGAGCTGAGGCTGTCAATCTGCTGAAGGGTCCTTCCCCATTTTTCTCTGTCAGAAGGAATTCATTCTGATAACAGAGGAATGAAGCACCAAACAGAAATTACACTTAGTGCAACACACTATAGAGGGATATGCTTTGCTCATATTTCATGTCTAAGGTTTACAACCCTTTCAAAGTACCCCTTTTTTTTGTCCATGCAAAGTAACGTTATTGGATCACTTGTCATCCTCAGCAACATATACTGCTTGGAGAGAAATGTGCTAAGTGACTCTCTGCTCTGAATGGACAAAGGAAAGGGTCACCAGTAAATTACAGATCCCCTTGCTGGCAATGAGAGCGGAAACTTGACAACTGTGGTTTTTATTGCACTCAGCACTGTGTAGTCTTGAAGACAACTGCTGCGTTAGACTTATGACGTATTCACTTTACCAATTGAGATTAATTTTATTGCACATCAAATGTGGGCTTGTCAACTACTCCAAACAAATGCTGCTGCTTTCCCTTGTGTTGTCTGATCTAAAAACATGTTCTAACTTATTAATTTTCTTCCCTCATAATTTAACTTGCTACCTTTTTTACCTAATTCTTTTTTTAAATTATTTACTGACCAGTCAAACTTATTTTCTTATGCCTTCCTGTGGCAGAATCAACACCCTACATGCCTAATAACCAAGGTAATCATAATCTCTGTGATGTTAACTTTAAAAGGGGGATTGGTATGGCGGTGGCTAGACCTAGTACCTTTTAATGCTTATTTCAAGGAATAGTTAAGCACTTTTAACTGACAGAGGGGGCTGTTCAGTGATTTACAGCTCTCAGCTCAATAATTTCCACATGAGAGCTGAGGGTTGTTTGAAGTGTCAGCTCTTATTAGAGATTTGCATTGCTGAGATGGAGAGGAGGTGCTGCCATAGATACATATTCATTCTAGGAGCCTTTCCCTAACAACCAGTCTCTCTCGGTGCTCCCCGTCTATAATAAGGGCTGAGACTTCAAGCAACCTTCAACTCTCATGTGGAATTTAATAAGCTGAATATTGTAAATCACTGAACAGTCTCACTATGCAAGTAAGTGTTAATATTTTAATGTGTTCCTGGAGAACCTCTTTAATACATCAATTTAAACTTCATATGATGTCAGAGTTATAATAAAACATCTCTTCCAGCATCGGGTGTATCAGGAAAAGGCCGCTCTTCAGAAATAGGAACCACGCCACTGGGAGGTAATTATCTTTCAATTGCTTAAGACATGTAGGATTAAAATGGATATATATGCTTATTGAAATGCCAACTCCAGAGACCCTTGTGGGATACCCCTGCACTGAAAAGGTTAAATGAACTTTTTTTTTTTTTTTTAATTCAGTTTTTTACGTTTTGTAACAGTTACAAAGAAAACCGAAAACAGGACACACACTACAACATAACGCAAAATTCTTCAACACTGGACTCGCTGTTTATCCCTGAAACTGAACATGTGAATAAAACACACCAGTTCAATGACCTGTATACATGGAACATAAAACTTCACGAAAGAGCAAAAATTGGCTTCACCCACCTAGTATAAACTACGTATCAAATTGACAGACACATGGAATGATGTACAGTTCCACACCCACCCCAAAGGGAGAGAAACGGGCAGTTTTCCCATATCCCCAGACCAGATTCCACACATATACATTACATCACAGTCACTATAATGTAGCAATTTAAAGTGTTTTTATCCTCCCCTTACACATTTTTACCTACAGGTAAGCATATAATGAGGCTTACCTGTAGGTAAAATTAATATCTGCTAAACCTGTCTGGATTAGGAGATATTCACCCTGCATGCAGTCGCTGACGTCAGCGGCGCATTTGCTCTGAAGGTCCGGTGGATGCTGCCAGAAAATAGGAGCTCCTTGCTGGAATGGATGAATCATGCATGGGAGTGACGTCCTCATGGCTCCGGCCACTCAGTGCCGAAGCCGCAAACCCCGAAGAAACGCAGAGGCAACATCTCAGTTCCCTCAGTGTGGACCAGGTGGCAGTGCGGCGCATACTGGCTCATTATGCCTTTGCCTTACAGGTTGGTTTTTGTTTTTTTGGTCAGGGCTTACAACTGCTTTAATCAGACACTATGGATGTACTGTTTATCCAACTACCCACACTTTATCAAACTTGTGTGGTATGCCTCTGCTAGCATATGTAGCGTTGTATAAGGGCATGGCTTTGTTAATAAGTGCCTTCCATACTGAAATAGATGGAGGGCAGACTTTTTCCAGGAAAGCACTATTTAACTTTCTAGCATAATAAAATGTCAACAAAGTACATGTCGCTCTTCTTGGAGCCTAGGACGTCAACACGTCCTAGGAAGACACACCTCAGCCATTGGCTGTACACTGATGGCAGTAACCTCTTCTACACATTCAGTGACCCCCCCACCAAAAAGGATGGATGGCCCACAATTCCAGAATATATGTAGAAAATCTGCATTGGATGAAATGCACCACCAGCAACTGGGTAGGGAATATTTTAGCCAATCTGGCCGAAGTTGGGTATATGCAATGTAAAAATTTGGATTGAATAAGGTGATCCATGATCGATACTAGTCTTGAAAAATTAATTACCCAAAGATCATCCCAGTCATCTCCGTCTAACTGGGGGAACACTGCCTCCCAGGCCGCTCTACAGCATGCAAGAAGCTCACCAGCATCTGTAAACAATTGTTTGTAGATACATAAGCCAAGGGGAGAGAGCAGTGCCATCTGAGTGCAGTATTTAAAATATTTTAATGGCAACAAAGATTATACACACTCACAGGGTTAAATTGAGAAGGTCAGTGTTGTGTAGGCACAATACAGGGTTCATCCGCTCAGTTATGGAGGACATGCGGCGTGTAAGGGTGTCCCTCTGGTCATAGCTGTGCTGGTGGCTCCCAGCACTTCCTGGTCCATAGGTGTACACAGGGGAAAGCCACTGACGTCGCTACCGGATGTCAGGTGGAGCGGGGTGGTGCGTGTGTTCGGAGCATGCGTGCCCATTCCTCAGGCATCAGGTTTGGTCATCTTACTGGTGGTATTAATGCAATTCAGAGATTGGTGGGCGTGGAATAACTTAACCCACCGATCTCGGGAAATGGGCTTACAAGTGCTGGAAAAAGGCTAATTTGGGCACTTATAAAAAAGGAAAGAAAAGGTGGACGAAACAAATGAAAATAAGAAAAATAGAATAAACTTGAAAATGAAAAGAAATAAAAATAAAAGTGAAAAAGTTGTAATCAAAATTACTATAATAAAAAATAACTAAGTCATAACGGAGGAAGCAAGCAAGGGGTGGGGGATGGAACAGGAGCCACCAGCACAGCCGCGACCAGAGGAGACACCCTTACATGCCGCAGCTTGTCCTCCATAACAGAGCGGATGAACCCTGTATTGTGCCCACACAACGCTGACATTCTCAATTTAACCTTGTGAGTGTGTATATTCTTTGTTGCCATTAAATTATTTTAACTACTGCGCTGCTCTCGCTTGGTTTTTGTATCTGCAGAGTGGCTGCAGGCTCATCAGAGACTGTTCATCAGAGACTGAGGCACTTAGTTGTCCTCTCACTGATCATAGCCCATACTTGCTTCTAGAGCTTTAGTGCACCATTTTGTTATTTCACTGTTTGTAGATAGTAGACAGGGCCTTAACTAAGGAGTCATACCTAAGTAGAGACTCCAGATCACTCATTTGAATCCCATGAATGGTGTTACCAAATTGTGCATTATATGCATTATGTGCATTATATGCACGTCTAAGTTGCAAATAGCGAAACAGGTGGATGTTGGGAAGGTGGAATTTGGCTTTCAGAGTATCAAGCTTTCCATTACCCACAATATTTCCAAGTTTCTAAATACTGAATTTGGTCCAAATGACTGGATCAGGGTAATAGAAGTGTGCCAGGTTAGGATTTCTCCATAATGGTGTATGTTGGGAAATCACTGCATCATTACCGCCCACGCGCTGCCAGTTGTACGCATGGAGACGGTAACAGTATACGGAGCCCTGCTTCCCGGTGTTGTAAAAAAAAAACCTCATGCAGAAGCTCGACTGCATCACTTCCTGTGCGGCTACTTCACAAAACAGCTGATCGTGGGGCTCCACTGCGCATGCATGGCTTCACCGCGCCTATACCGGAGGCTTCCAGTACACACGAAGCGGAGACTTCGTGTGTTAGGCTGCTGTTTTCATTCCTGAACAGATTGCACAGCCCTTCACATCATGCACATCATGCAGTGCGGATGGTCATACTGATGAGGAATGTCTTCTATGCAAAGGCTTGGCTCCTCCCACAGGTACAGCTCTCCTTTTTTTGGACCTGCCATTGATATACACACGGGGCCCGCCCCCCTTCAGCAGAGCAGGCTAGGGGTGGGGCTGGAGGCGATGCAGCTCTATATTTTCTCTTGACCTCGGTCCCATTGATATGCACGGTGCTAAGTTGCAAGGAGGCCCCCCCTTCAGCAGAACAGGCTAGGGGCGGGGCTGGAGGTGGTGCTGCCGATGATGTAGTTAAGCAACTCGAACCGCCTCCGCCCGGTCAAGTCTATAATTTTTCTCGACTGAAATGAGCATATGCGCGGTATAGCCGCGCATGCACAGGGGAGCCCCGCGATCAGCTGTTTTGTGACGTAGCTGCACTGGAAGTGATGCAGTCGAGCATGGGTCGAGGTTTTTTTTTTTTTTTTTACAACACCGGTAACAATAGATGCCTCATAGGAGCTGACTATGGCCGCCTCTAGAGCAATGGCAGCATCATCGTCTGGAACACTAAGCCACCTAATGAGCAAAAACCAACTGGCCCAACAGAAATTAGTGCTAGAAATCGGGAATTGCCAGCGCCCCCCTCCGTTTGCATGGCAGTTGCAATACCTGAAGTTTGATCCTGGAGTTTCGCCCCTTCCACAGGAAAGTTGTAACCAACTGTTCTGTACTCTTAAATATATATTTCAGTCCTGAAAAAAGGGCGAAAATTCAAAATATCGAATGCCGCAGACAGAGATGAATCCGAGTCACGCAAAAAAAAGGACCATGTCTCCGGCATCTAAAGTGCTGTGTTTTTTGTTTTTTTTCTTTCAAACTGCCCACCTGTATCCCCTTTACTTCTGCGGAGGCTCTCAATAAATGTACATTTAATTCCATGTAAGTGTTCATAGCTCTGCATTGGATGTGAGGAATAGTCTCTACCTTTTGGAGCATTGGGGGAGATGGGGCTGCGGGCACGGCTTTTCCTGTTCCCTCAGACCTAGATGAGCATTTAACCCTTCCAGTGCATGGGTAGCCCCACTGGGAGGGAGCATTTTCACTTTCCCTGGAGTCAAGTTTTAAAAACAGTTCATGATGTAAAGGTATCTATGACGACAACAAAGAAATGGAACAACCTACTGCATAACCTTTTTTGCTCACACTGTTATGCTTTACATTTGAGTGGGCTGATGTTGCATGGGTCAGGTAACTATGTAAGTACAAGAAAAACCATCTTGACCCGGAATGGACTCTGGATCTTTGATTGTACATTGTAACCTTCCGCTTTATAGTGACTGTGGAAATTTTGATGATACCTTTTGACATTAACCAGATTTCATGGAAAGGTTCAAGGGCTGTGCTTATGGTCTTATGATCAGTTGTATTTGAGAATAATTGCTTACTGATGACAGTGAATAAATCATGGTTTTAAGTGATCTGAGCTGCTTAAGTCTAACAGGGCTGCTGGATTAAAATACCTTTTGAGGGGATTTAGTTCTTTGTTCCGTATATGCATGTTCACTAATTTTGTTTTTCTCAATCAAAAACCTAATGGTACTCACTGATTCTCTTTGCACTAATTTTTATTATTTTTAATTCATTTTAAAAGAGTAACGTATCTGTTCTTTTCATGTGCTTTGCAATGTAATTTCACAAGGGAAAGACCTCATCAGCAATTCTGTTTGAAAGTTAGTTACTTGTTCAATGTTAAACATTTCAAACTTGGTGGATAAATTCAACCATTTAATGCGTAGCCAAAACAAGAAGTGAGGAAATCTCTGCAAATTAAGGGAATCCCTTGGGCCCCCCAAGTCACCTGAACTAGTGTTCTCATTGGCAAATTTCACCTCTATTACTTTTCTGGGGACAACCCAAAATCTGTGATTTTCTTTTACTTTCCTTTTCAATGATTATGGTAAACAGGACAAATAGAGATGATGAATCTGCCTAATGGGGGTGCAGACAGCAATAAAAACTAAAAGGTGTTCTAATCAAAAAAATTTGGCCTTTTAGTTCTACTTTAAATATAGTCATCGCTATCCAAAGCCCCAGCTCAGCTCAGTCTCTGCCAATGTCAGGAAGTGAAATGCCTATTCTATAGAATATAGACATTGGGGAAAATGAAAACAACCCAGAGACGGTGTTTAGAGTAGGCCATGAGAAATTTCTCACCCCCAGCCTCTCATACATATGATGTTATGGCTTCACACAATATGCTTACCAGTGTAGCTATGCTCACTTCCGTGCACAAAAGCCTCAACATTGTTGCACATGATTGTTTTGGTGTAAAAAAGTCTGCTGTGAAAGTAGACCCTGGCATCTTAGTCTTAGAAATGTTACCATGCCTATAAATGTGTCTTCATTTAAAGATTCTGTTGACAGAAAATTTGAGACCACTTTAAAGGCTCTTAAACTTCACAGGCCCAGCTCAGGAACTGGCCATTGCTGTAATGTCTGTTCTCCAGACTGCCTCTGATTGGACTAGTACACTAAACAACCAAGGGGATCCTGCCTTTCGGGTTCGAACTGTGGCAGAGCACTTGCAGGCTGCACACTCACTCTTTTGTGTTGTCGACTCACATGTATGCCCTCTAAAGGAAAGGATGACATCTTTTTTTGAGGCACTTGACAAATTCATAAACTGTCACAATAGGAAAAGTACTTACTCCACAACATTAGGTTTCCAAATCCCCTTCTTCAAAAGAAAGAGTTCTCATCTCTTGTCCCAGTGAGTGTTCATTTTGGTTCCTCTAGAGGACAGTTTCAAAAGATTCTGCTCAAACCCCTTCCGCATGCCAACACTTTCATCCTATTCTGGACCTAAAATCTTTAAACGAGTACCTTCAGGTTCCACAGTTGCGCATGGAATTTCGCAACATTGGTTATTGCCTCTCTGAAACAAGGGAAATATTTAGCATTAGTAGTGTAGTGGGTAGCATTCTCGCCTAGCAGTAAAAAGGGTCACTGGTTCGAATCCCAACCATGACACTACCCGCCTGGAGTTTGCATGTTCTCCCTGTGCCTGCGTGGGTTTCCTCTGGGTACTCCGGTTTCCTCCTACACTCCAAAGACATGCTGGTAGGTTAATTGGCTTCTGTCCAAAATTGGCCCTAGTATAAATGTGAGTTGGGGACCTTAGATTGTGGGCTCCTTGAGGGTAGGGACCGATGTAAGTGTGCGATGTGTGGAGCGCTGTGTAAATTGACGGGTACCTTAAATAATATAATAGATGAGCATCTTAATGAGATACAATGTACTGGGATAGGGACAATTGTAGACGCGCACCCACGCTCACTCTGGTTGAACTGGATGGACTGGAGTCTTTATTCAACCTTACTACGTAACTACTTGTCTAAATATTTAGGTTTACACACCTTATCAGCACTTTGCAGTAGGAAAAAAACATTTCCTATATGTCTTTACCATTTAGCTTATCCTCTACACCCAACATGTTCACAAAGGTACTTGCATGTCCTCTCGCTCTTGTATGAATTCAAGGCAGTCCGGTAACAGGATATCTAAATGACCTCCTTCTGAAAGACTACTCTCCATTCTACTATTTGCACATGTGCAAAGGACTATTCCAACGCTTCAGGCCTTTGGTTGGGTAATAGTCTTTCAAAACATTCCCTTCACCTTGAATACTTAGGCCTCATTCTGGACCCAACCCAGGCAAAAGTCTTTCTTTCAGAAAGCAAAATCCTTTCTAAAACCCTTTGCTCGGATGTGAAGATCAAAGGGCTATCCCTCAGTAAGCTTCTACATGTCCATTTTGGGCCTTATGGTAGCCTCATTAGAGGCTGTCCCCTTTGCCTAGTTCCATTCAAGGCCTCTCACATTGCTTAAAGCCACTCAGAAAATTTACAATCTTACCTGGAAATCCTCCTTTGCCTGGTGCGAACACAGGCATTTTAATCCCAGAGATTTCTCTGTGCCTCTCATTCTGTCCTTCCTACAGTCCGGACTTGACCAGAATTTAGTCTTAAGTATTCCTAGTGGACAGGTTTCTTCCTTGTCTATTTTGTTCGAAAAACTTCTGGCTTCTTTCCCCTATTAAAACCTCTATACAAAGTGTTTGAGCTTAGACCACTCTTTCAGCACTTCGTGCTTCCTTGGGATATTTTGCTTTTTTTCTGCCCTGCAGAAACCAACCTTTGAACCCATCGGGGAACTTTCTTTGAATAATCTTTCCTGGAAAGTGGTCTCCTCAGTGGCTATCACATTTGTCAGATGTGTCTCTGACATGGCTCTCTTAAGGAGCCATTCCTGATCCTTGACAAAGTAGTCTTGTGCCCAAAGCCTACCTTTCTGCCTAAAGGTGGTATCTCACATTCACCCTAATGAAGACCACCTAGTCCTTCCCTCGTTGTGCTCTTATCCTGAGCACCCCAAAGAGATTGCTCTTCATTGTACTGATGTCAGTGCTATCAGTTTATATAAAAGCCACAGCTTCTGTAAGTAAGACAAACTCTTTGAATTGTCAGGGCCTCACAAAGGACATACTGCTTCAAAATCCACTATTGTCAGGTGAATAAGAGAACTAATTTCAAGAGCTTACATACTGAAGGCTATGACCCCTCCAGCACTTGCTCACTTCACCAGATCGGTAACTGATTCCTGCCCATTCCAATATCAAGTCTGTGTTGCCCAGATATGCAAGGCCTCCACCTAGTCTTCAGTTCATACCATCTCTAATTTTTACCAGGTGGAAGTCCAAGCTTCTTTGGCTATTGCTTCCTCCCACTGGTACTTGCTGCAGCACGCTGTTGGGTCTGGCTTTCATCCTTTTGACCCTTGTTATTGCTGGGCAAATTGGCACAGCTCTGCTTTTGTTGCTGCCCATCCTTTTTATTCATTGATTGGGGATGTCCCTGGGTGTGAAAATCCAGCCTGTCTCCTGTACTGCTCAATTAAGATTAGAGGAATTAAGACTTGACTGTAAATTCCATATCTTGTAGAATAGGACACCATCCTCTCATTTCCGGCTGCTGTTCTGTGTTGCTTGCTAAAAGACTTGGGCCTCAGGAAATGGGGTAGGGTTATAGGAAAATGCTCTGGGGGGCGTGCCAGCAAAGCTTGGCAAGTGTCCAATCACTCAAAGGTACCAGCCTATAATACAGGGTCTATGAATATTCCACCTGTCCTGTTCTGCAAGATATGACATTTACAGATGTGCCAGTTTTGCGCAAAAAGAATTATGGTATATCTCCTGAATCAGGAAATTGCTGTGGTCAGATCGGGTACAAAAATTCTTGCCATCAACTGGTTACCTTCAGATATAGATATATTGATGGAAATAGTGATATATATTGAATTTTGATGCATCATTTGCAGGCAGTAATAGTCCTCATGGAAGCCCTACCTCTCTGGATCAGAACATGCTGTTAACCATCATTGTTTCCCTTGGAGTTATAACTGTGCTAGTGGCTGTGGTCATTGCTGCTATCTGCTCCCGGCGCTCCAACTCCCACCATAAAAAGTGAGTTTCTAACATCTATTGTATATGGTTTACACGTCATACTGCCATACTTGTAGTAATCATAAATGTTTGTACGTTGCATAGTGAATGGAGCCAGAAAAACCCAACCAGTGTATGCAAACACTGGAAAGTTACTAGCAGCAATGCATTCCTGAGGAGTATGGTGACCTGGAGCTTTATAACAATTTGGGAGGGATGTAAATTGTAGAAAAATGATTTTGGCAGTAGGGATGGATGAGGTGGCTGGGGAGGGTTGGTGGTCCATAGAGTTGAGACATTCAGGGAGAGAATGGTGATCTAGTGCAATATAGCAGCTGGGGAGGGGTGAGAGTTGGTGCAATAATCAGGTGGATTTATGTGCAGGGGTTTGTTAGATGGTTTTACAGTCCTCATGTGTGCACTTTGTAATTGAAGCAGCAGTGTTTTGTAGTGTGCGAGAGATTACTTTTTTTTTTTTTTTTTATTACATCTTCTGATGCTTGCTGCTTTTACAAGTGCTCCTGCTGGATAAATATTCCTCTGGCAAAACAATGCCTTTCTTTCTAATCATTTCATTGTTTAACATTTTCTGTGTGTTTTCTATCAGGAAAAGAGCTGCGTGCAAGTCTGTTAATGGGTCCCATAAGTACAAAGGCAACTCTAAGGATGTGAAGCCTCCTGATCTTTGGATTCATCATGAAAGACTAGAGCTAAAACCAGTGGACAAGTCTCCAGAAACAAATCCTATGCTGACAGACACCAGTCTGCCCCGTTCCCCACAAGACCTGACACCTGGGGAAAGCACTACTGAAGGCAGCATTCACCAGCACAGCAATTCATACCGAGGTGAGGAAAGCAGCGATACTTACTGTGAATGTTTGCTATTCAGTACAGTTAGTGGGGAGATATTGATGGAAAATATTGCCACATAGATATTTACTTCAGATACATCCTAGACTAGACTGCATGGGGAACCTCTACTAAACACAGGTGATTGATTTTGGGTAAAATTCCAACAGTTACTGCACAACCTTCCTTCACAGGTCTGGAATCAGAGGATTCTGTATCCTCACTTGCAGGACGTCGAGGAATGAGACCAAAAATAATGATGCCCTTTGACTCTCAGCCTCCACAGCGTAAGTTCCGGGAAAAGTGGGGTTCAAACTGTGACATTCCTGTTTCTGAGGGCTTTGAGACTGTGTATGGGGAATAAAAGTAAACCAGCATTTCTCAATCATGGTACTGTCTCAGCTCAGGGGTGCCACTCTACATCAGCCATTTTCATGGTGCAGTTTTGGGCTAGATGTGAGCATCATGGAAACTGAGGACTCTTGGATGGGGAAGGGGGGGATCTGCTGTGTGAAAGGAGGGCTTCTGATGTGATGGACTACAGTGTAGATGGGCGCCTCGAAAGTTTGCACAATTTTGAAGGGTGCTTTGAAAAAAGGGTGGGGGAACACTGAGGTAGACTATAGTTTTGATTGCCTTGTGTTAAACATGTAGAAGATTTTTAAGAGAAACATGAAGCTGTGATTAAGGCTGGGTTCACACTGAAGCATGCTCTCGCTCACAGCAGGAGTCTAGTGCATCCCTATTCACTGTTTCAGGTCTGATTTCAGCCTGAATTTTTGGCTGAATTTAGACCTGAAATGGACCAGAAGACGCACAGGACTCCTGTGCAATTTGCACCAAAGCCGCTGCTGAGATTTGTGAACCAGCTCCATAGAGAGCTGGTCACAATCCCCTGCAATGCAAATTAGATGCGGGGAAACCCGCATCCAAGTCACAACAGTGTGAACCCAGCCTTATTTATTATTATTGTCTAATGTAACTAGGGTGAAATTAAATCCACCACTGGCTTTTACTTGCATGCATCCTTTTACAATAACATTATTGTTTGGCCTTATTGAGCAGGCTTCATTTATTACTTCGATTAGAAAAATTATAGCTGGAATCTAAAACTTACCTTTTCTTTTATATCTGTAATTTTGCCAGTGAATCAGACCAGCCCATTCATACTACCTTCCACCTCAAGCTTGCCATTGTTTTAGGCCTAATCACCTCCTTTTTCACATCTTCATATAGTACTTTGCACTTATTTAAATGGGACACACATTGTTTTCTGCCATTTGTTACTTCCATTATTTCCATGTCCCATAATTCACCATTCTGTCTCTTTCAGCGGTTGTCAGTGCTCATCCCATCCATTCCATCGATAACTCTAATTTCCGCTCAGTGCCTGGGTTCATGCTGCACGTGCTGGGTGGAACTTCTCAGGCTGCAGGTGAGAACAGCACAGCTTTTAAAGGTAGAGAAAGGCTTGCTGTGCACACAAAAGGGACCAGTGGCTGTACAATCTGTATATAGTGTAAAATGGCAACAACAAAATGTATGCAAACTGAAAGGGGGGGGGGATAAAATTATATACAGTGGGGACGGAAAGTATTCAGATCCCCTTAAATGTTTCACTCTGTTATATTGCAGCCATTTGCTAAAATCATTGAAGTTCATATATTTTCCTCATTAATGTACACACAACACCCCATATTGACAGAAAAACACAGAATTGTTGACATTTTTGAAGGTTTATTAAAAAAGAAAAACTGAAATATCACATGGTCCTAAGTATTCAGACCCTTTGCTGTGACACTCATATATTTAACTCAGGTGCTGTCCATTTCTTCTGATCATCCTTGAGATGGTTCTACACCTTCATTTGAGTCCAGTTGTGTTTAATTATACTGAATGGACTTGATTAGGAAAGCCACACACCTGTCTATATAAGACCTTACAGCTCACAGTGCATGTCAGAGCAAATGAGAATTATGAGGTCAAAGGAACTGCCTGAAGAGCTCAGAGACAGAATTGTGGCAAGGCACAGATCTGGCCAAGGTTACAAAAAAAATTCTGCTGCACTTAAGGTTCCTAAGAGCACAGTGGCCTCCATAATCCTTAAATGGAAGACGTTTGGGAGGACCGGATCCCTTCCTAAATATTTCCAAAAAATTTATTTAAGCTGTCTTAAGAGTGTTCCCCAAACTATAAGAATAATCTAGGTTGGTAAATCAGCAATGGGTGTAATCTGGGATGTAAAGCATTGCTGCAGTTCTAGCAGCAAAACGTGTCTGCTGGAAGACCAACATCTTTCTTCTACTGTGGCCTTAAAACCTGACTTCCGACCACCTGAAGTGTGCCTGCAGCCTCTGATGTTTTTGATAGGAAAATGTCAAAAACGTGAAAGAGCATAATAAGGATAAGCAGTCAAGACTTCCTGAAATGACACAGCACACACCACAGGGTCACTTGAAACCTAAAATACTATGTTCCTAAAAGCAGAATATAGACCACTGGTGGCCAGTTGACCTATTTCCTTAATATGTTTTCTATGTTTAGTGTTGAAATGTTTCAATATCTTGTGTGCAGTAGTGGCCTCTTCCTCCCTCCTGAGTCAGTGTGCATAAACACTCCATTCGTATTTGTATGCTTACTGCTCAGTCAACTATTTGATGCATTCCGTCCAATCTTGTTTATATGGCTGCTGTTTTTTTAGTACATGTTGGCAAATTTGTATATTGAAAGTGGTTGTAAACCCTTACATATACCCAGTTGGACCTGTTTAAATGAATGTAGAGAGGAGATGGCTGCAGTCCCGAATATGCACAGCTTTTCTGAGCTTCCAGGGGCAGGGAGCATAGATCTGATGTCATACACTGCACATCTCAGAGAGCAGAGCTGAGTGTAATCTGAGACCTGAGTGGTGGTAAGGGATACACCCCCTCTACACAAGATCATAGGGAAACGTGCACAGCTAAGGCTGTCAGGCCCCCCCCCCCCCCCCCAATCCCTTTCAGTGGGCACAACCAGTCAGAAAAGACTCTTGCAAGATAGCAGAAGAATGAGACTGCAGACAGAAATCACACTTGGTGCTTTGGATTGAGGCAACTGTACACAGAATATGCTTTAATATTTCATCTCAATCACAAATTTTAGCTTCATTGGGAAGGGGATGTTGGCCAACTTACCGGGGGAACAGTGGGAGAAGGCCTACAATCTATGGTAACTTTCTGATTAAATGTGTCAGATTGACTCAGCTATACATTCTCCTGAGGGTCTATTATACTCCCCACAGATTACATGCTATGGGTCTTATACCTGCATCTATGTACTAGATGTATATGGGATCATGGGGATCTAATTTACTATGGAGATGCCCAAAATTACACTCCTACTGGAAGGGCATTGTGGATACACTAAACAGGGTATTTCAGGTGTCTCTTCCCTTAGACCCCAAACCAGGTTTGCTTAATATGCTAGATGAATTTGACTGGGAGACCCACACCAGAGAGGCTCTTGTAAGAACCTTATACTTAGCCCGTAAGCTAAAAATGATACGTTGGAAATCGGAGGATCCTCCTTCAGTTATGGAATGGATTGCTACAGTTGGTAATACATTTGCGGATGGAAAAAGTTGTTTATCAACTTAGGGGTTGTATGCGTAAATATGAAAAACTATGGGCTCCATGGTTAGATGTCTCTGGGCTTGCTCCGGCGGATCTGATCATGGGCAGACTACTTGGACTCAATGTTGATTTGAACATTGAAATTCAATTTAGATATAATGCTAATAGCAGTAAGTAAACACCTTATCCCTTATTGTTCTGAATGCAATGTCCCTGTCTTTTGTGGTACTTTTAGTCTGGACCACAGTTGTATCTGTCTTGATTGTTTTACATTAAATAATTGGAATGTACTGCATGGCTATGTTAATGTGGACTATCTTTAATACATTTTTCTTTGGATAAAAAAATATATTTTTAAGCTTCATGTTCATATTGGTAAAATAAGATCCATTGATTTTTCTCACCACAGAATCTGTCCGACATACCCCCAGCTGTGACACAGTAGTAGTAGCAGCAGCAGCATCATCCTCTTCTCAGACTGGTGGCGAGGACCCAGATCCTCCAGGAGGCAGTTTTCTACCCGGCTCCTTGGATGAAGATTCAGGACCCAGCATTCCTACAGCACATATCAGACCCACCCATCCCCTGAAGAGCTTTGCAGTTCCTGCTGTTCCTGCTCCAGCCTCCGGAGCAGCATTTGAGCCACTGCCAAGCTCTCCTCTTTTGGCACAACAAGGTGGGCATCCCTTTTGCTGTCGTCCTGTCCCCTTTGCTGTCGTCCTGTCATGTTCCCTGTCTGTCTTAGGTCATGTGTATATATATCATGTATACATATACACGGATTAGCTGTAACTTTAGGGCCACAGGTGAATAACATTAATTAGTTACAATGGCATCTGAAGGTCAGTGGGATATATTTATTAGGCAGCAAGTAAATATGTCCCTGAAGTTGATGTGTTGAAAGCAGAAAAAATGTGAGTCCTAGTTTATGGTGCATGAGACTGTGTAGCCACAGAAAGGTCAGGGTGCCAATGCTGAATAGTGTCCACAGCTAAAAGCCCTACAATGGGGCATGTGAGCAATCAGGACTGCTCACATGCCCCATTGTAGGGCTTTTATGGAGCAATGAAAGAAGGTGGCCTGAATCATGTTTTCTTTAACAACATGTGGATAGCTGAGTGCATGTGTGTTTTTACCTGGGGAATAGTTGGCACCAGGATGCACTTATAGGAAGGAGGCAGTGTTATGCTTTGGGCAATGTTCTGCTGGGAAACATTGGGTCCTGCCATTCATGTGAAGGTCACTTGACATGTATCACTTGCCGAAACATTGTTGCTGACCAAGTACACCCCTTCACGGAAACAGAATTCCCCAATGGCAGGATAATGCACCCTGCCACACTGCAAAAATTATTTCAAGAACACAACAACCAGTAGGAGGTGTTGCCTTTGGCCTCTCAGTTCTCCAGATCTCAATCCAGTCGAGCATCTCTGGAATGTGCTTGAAAAACAAGTCGGTTCCATGGATGCCCCACCTTGCAATTACAGGACTGAAAGGATCTGCTGCTGAAGGCTTGGTGCCAGATATACAACAGCATACCTTCAGAGGATTAGTGGCATCCATGCCTCTATGGGTCAGGGCTGTTTTGGTGACAAAGGGGGGACCTACTCAATATTAGATGGGTGGTCATAAAATTATGGCAGATCAGTGTATCTCTCAATAGTACAGGACAATGGATTATAGCCTGATACCCTCTGGTGATTGGCAATGTTTTACTGGACAAGCCCCTTGGGCATACCCCTATAAGCCTACATTTCTGCAAGCTACTATGTCAGACTTTCTTGGACAAATAATGGCTTTAATACACAGCCATCATTGTCCAAAGCACAAAAGTGTCGAGCTACTTTTCAATCCCTGCTGGATATGGAAAGTGAAATGCCTGCTCTAGAGGATACAGAGGCAGTTCTAGTGGAGGGCATGAAAGATATCTCACCCCCGGCCTCTCATACACCTGTTATGGCTTCATGCAGTATGCTTGCCACTTTAGATATGCCACTTTTGCCATACTCTATTCTCCTTCATCTCCTCATGCCCATTTGGGTACTAAGAGACCTGATAAGTCCCCATTCGTGAGCAAATAGAATGGGAAAATTATAACAATTTTCATCTCTCTGATAATGGCCAGATTGTATCCAGTGGAGAGAGTTCACAAATGGTCTGTTTCTGTAATGGACCCTATCGTCTCAGTCATTTTACTTTGCCCGTTAGACGTTCCTCCATTTAAAGATTCTGCTGAGAGAATATTTAAGGGACTTTTTTAATGCTTTAACTTTGCAGGCCTAGCTCTGCAACTGACTATTGCTGCAATTTCCAGTCCGCAGCTAATTGGACTAGGGCAATGAACAGGTAGCCGGAACCAGTCTCCAGGACCAAACCTTGGCGGAGCACTTGCAGATTTTTTTGTGTTGATTGCCTAAAATATGTAATGATACAGATCTCCAGAATACCTCTGGTTTCTGTACATATGCACAGAATCTTTTAGCTAAAAGCCTGAACAGATAAACTTGCTTGCAGACATTGCCTTACACACATGCCCTTTTAAGAAAGACGTCTGTTTGGTGTGGCATTTGACAAATTCAAAGATGTCACCGAAGGAAAAGTAGTTCTTCCACAACAGGTTTCTGTATCCCCTTTCTCATTGGCTTCTTACCTCCTCAAAGACTGCCACATTACTTTCCTCAAACTTTATCTTTAAAGTCAAAACTCAGTCCTTCATTTCAATGCAAGACTTGTAACCCAAAACCCTCCTCACAAAATAGGGGCTCCCTCACCCCTAGGATGTGGGGGGGGGTGTCAATTAAACCTAGTACACACAAGCTGAATGCCGGGCGACATCGGCCGGTTTAATAAAAACCAGCCAAGATTTAGCCTGTGTGTGGCAGCCGGTCTGACAGAAGCTATTGCGGTTTGCCCCTCTGTCAGAATGCAATAGCTCAGCTAGGCTGATGGTTGTACTAACATGGGATTGTTAGTACAGCAGCCCCGACCTGAGCTGTCAATTGATAGTGTGTTCTAGACTTTACAGTTTGCCTTTTTTCTGGTGCCCCTGAAGACATTACAATTGAAACCTGTTGGGTGAAGCCTGCAAGTCTGCGTGAGAACTGGCTGTTTACTGAGTGGGGGATTTTTGCTCTTGGCTGTGAGTGGCTTATCTTCATTACAGTGCTGTGGACTTTCTGTACAGCCGTGGCCAAAAGTTTTGAGTGACAAATATTAATTTTCGCTAAGTCTGCTACTTCAATGTTTTTAGATCCCTTTTGTCAGATGTCACTATGGTATACGGAAGTATAATTACAAGTGTTTCACAAGTGTCAAAGGCTTTTACTGACAATTACATTAAGTTTATGCGGAGTCAATATTTGTACTGTTGACCCTTCTTTTTCAAGACCTCTGCAATTCGCCCTGCTATGCTGTCAATTAACTTCTGTGCCACATCCTGACTGATGGCAACCCATTATTGCATAATCAATGCTTGGAGTTTGTCAGAATTTGTTTTGGTTTTTTTTTTTTTTTTTTTTGTTCATCTCCCTCTTGAGGATTGACCATAAGTTCTCAAATTGTATTAAGTTCTAGGGAGTTTCCTGGCCATGGACCGAAAAATGTTGATGTTTTGTTCCCCAAGCCACTTGTTTATCACTTTTGCCTTATGACAAGATGTGCCATCATGCTGGAAAAAGCATTGTTCATCACCAAACTATTCTTGGGTGAAGTCGCTCTTGGAGCATATTTTTGTACCATTCTTTATTCATGGCTGTCTTCTTAGGCAAAATTGTAAGTGAGCCCACTCTCTTGGCTGAGAAGCAACCTCACACATGAATGGTCTCAGGATGTTGGCATGACACAGGACTGATGGTAGTGCTCACCTTTTCTTCTCCGGACAAGGTTTTTTTTTTCGGATGCCCCAAACATTTGGAAAGTGGATTCATCAGAGAAAATGACTTTTCCCCCAGTCCTCAGCAGTCCTATCCCCTGTAACTTTTGCAGAATATCAGTCTGTCCCTGATGTTTTTCCTGGAGAGAAGTGGCTTCCTTGCTGCCCTTCTTGACACCAGGCCATCTTCCAAAAGTCTTTGCCTCACTGTGTGTGCAGATGCACTTGCCTGCCTGCTGCCATTCCTGCGCAAGCTCTGCGCTGGTGGCAGTGGTGGCTCGTCCATAGGGGGTGCATGAGCGCTGCCCCACCCAGCAGTTTAAAAAGACCCTTTTAAAAAAAAAATTGAAAAAAAATGTTCTTTAAGTGCACTGTGTTCGGGCACTGGACACAGTGCACTATGGGAAGCGCCGTGTCAATGCAATCAGGAGATTGCAGACGAGGCGCTTCATTTGCGGGCTTTTGACCTGCTTTGCAGCGCAGTCCAAAGCACCGAGCAGCTTCCACCCGTAGTATTACTACTGGGGGGAGGTTTGTTATTCAAGTGAAGAGGTTACTTCTGGGTTCCCTGTTTCAGGGAACCCGGAAGGGACGGCAGCTCAGCGGAACGCACGGTGCGAGTGGAGCTGCCTGTAAGGTAAGTGAGGCTCAGGGCTGCGTTAGATGGGGCACAGTGAGGCTGCGATTGATGGAGGGTTTTTTTTCAGAATTTTGCGCCCCCCCAAAAATTTTGCGCACCAGCCGTCACTGGCTGGTGGTGCCCCAATCACGCAGTTGAATCGCCTGTAGGAGACGGTCCTGGAGCTTGCTGTACTTTCTTGGGCTCCCTAAAGCTGCGTTCACAAATGCAATGGAAATGTTTTTATGGGATGAAGTTCATTTTCATGGCAGAGGGACATTGCAATTCATCTAATCACTCTTCATAATATTGTGGGGTATATGCTGCAACCCTAAGCGACTGCATTTTTCATTTTTATTTATTTGCAAACAGAAATGTGTGCGTGTATGTATGTGTATATGTGTGTGTGTATTTTTATATATATATATATATATATATATATATATAATCACAATTCTCGTGGCATAATATCTTTCACATTATACAAAAAAAATTGGGCTAACTTTACGGTTTGCTTTTTTTTTTTTTTTTTTTTTTTTTATTTAGTTCATTATAGTGTATTTTTTTTTTTTTTAATTGCGATTGAAAGGTCACTGCGCAAATACAGTGTGACTTATAATATTGCAGCAGCTACCATTTTATTCTCTAGGGTCTCTGATAAAAAAAATATGTTTGGGGGTTCTAAGTAAGTTTCTAGCAAAAAATACTGATTTTAAAGTGTCAAAGGTTTAGTCTTTAAGTGGTTAAACTGACCTCATTTACAGACAGAAGTTCATCCCTTTGATCTAAAAGAACTATATGTTACAATGTTTCTCTTTTAGTGATGTTGTAAGAAACTTGGCAGGCTGCCTATTTGTTTTTGTTTTTTTGACATCTGATTCTTTAACGATTAATCGTGTAGCTCTAAAAAAATATATATGTTTAATTGAACAAGACAAAACAGCCAAATAGCTACTCACAAAAGTAGATAATATATAAGCGTATAAGTGAGATACTGTACTGGTATTCGTCCTGGGTCCACAATTAATAAAAGCAATAAAAATGGATAAAAGATTACCTTATTGATCGGCGTATAATACGAGATGGCATATAATACGCACCCCAAGTTTAGTTGGGAATTTTAAGGAAAAAAACTTTTCGGAGGGAAGTTTAAGGGAAAAAACTTACATTTAAATGCCCATCAATGCAGCCTTGTCAGTGTCGCCTTGCAGCTTTGTCAGTGTCGCCTTGCCCCAGTGTCGCCTTGCCGACTTGTCAGTGTCGCCTTGCCCCAGTGTCGCCTTGCCGACTTGTCAGTGTCGCCTTGCCGACTTGTCAGTGTCGCCTTGCCCCAGTGTCGCCTTGCAGACTTGTCAGTGTCGCCTTGCCGACTTGTCAGTGTCGCCTTGCCCCAGTGTCGCCTTGCCGACTTGTCAGTGTCGCCTTGCCCCAGTGTCGCCTTGCCGACTTGTCAGTGTCGCCTTGCCCCAGTGTCGCCTTGCCGACTTGTCAGTGTCGCCTTGCCCCAGTGTCGCCTTGCCGACTTGTCAGTGTCGCCTTGCCCCAGTGTCGCCTTGCCGACTTGTCAGTGTCGCCTTGCCCCAGTGTCGCCTTGCCGACTTGTCAGTGTCTCCTTGTCCCAGTGTCGCCTTGCAGACTTGTCAGTGTCTCCTTGTCCCAGTGTCGCCTTGCAGACTTGTCAGTGTCGCCTTGTCCCAGTGTCGCCTTGCAGACTTGTCATTTGCAGACTTGTCCCAGTGTCATTTGCAGACTTGTCCCAGTGTCATTTGCAGACTTGTCCCAGTGTCATTTGCAGACTTGTCCCAGTGTCATTTGCAGACTTGTCCCAGTGTCATTTGCAGACTTGTCCCAGTGTCATTTGCAGACTTGTCCCAGTGTCATTTGCAGACTTGTCCCAGTGTCATTTGCAGACTTGTCCCAGTGTCATTTGCAGACTTGTCCCAGTGTCATTTGCAGACTTGTCCCAGTGTCATTTGCAGACTTGTCCCAGTGTCATTTGCAGACTTGTCCCAGTGTCATTTGCAGACTTGTCCCAGTGTCATTTGCAGACTTGTCCCAGTGTCATTTGCAGACTTGTCCCAGTGTCATTTGCAGACTTGTCCCAGTGTCATTTGCAGACTTGTCATTTGCAGACTTGTCCCAGTGTCATTTGCAGACTTGTCCCAGTGTCATTTGCAGACTTGTCCCAGTGTCATTTGCAGACTTGTCCCAGTGTCATTTGCAGACTTGTCCCAGTGTCATTTGCAGACTTGTCCCAGTGTCATTTGCAGACTTGTCCCAGTGTCATTTGCAGACTTACAAAGGATAGGCACTCCTTTCTGACGTAGGCTTACGAGCTCGCCGGAGATTAACGCAGGAGTCACTATCTTTTCTCTGTTCAAGCACTTCACTTTGATACCGGCACATTGATATGTTTATCCACCTTTGAGAAGAAATACTGCCACTTGACCTTATTCACCACTGTTTTGCTATTTGCACATATGGATTAATTTGAAACTTTTGTATATATTTCCTGTTGGGATGTGTGCTGTTTACAGCACACACCACAATTTTCCATTTATATATCTTTACAAAATATTTTTTATTTTAATATTCTGTTGCACTTTACACCGGAGTTCCTATTTATTGCAGAGTTTTGCACATCTTATTTAGCACAGTGTTTTTAGTGCTGCATGTCTATGTGTTACACTGTTTTGCTGACATCTTTTGTACTTGATGTCTGCACGTTGCACCTTTATAGTTATTTATAATATGTCACAGTAATGACCCTACACTTGTAGTGGTTTTACAATCCCGGCAGTGGCCACAATTTTTGTTCTCATTTATTGCAGAAGTTTGCACAGTTTTATTATTATATAGGTTCTTTTATCTTCACCAGTTCTGCTTATCTTCACCAGTTTACTACCTCAGTTATCATTTGAGTGGATGCTTGCATGCTGCACTTTTATATATATATATATTTTTACTATTTGTACATTATGCCACAGCATTAATCCCTTACCTTTAGTAGGTTCTGCAACCCGGTTCTGGGATTATATATATATATTTTTTTTCCCTTAGAGTGTTACTCCTTACTCTGATTATCACATTACGTTTATGGATTAGCGCAGCACCACCCTCCATTTTCACCACATTGCTTATTTAGGTTTGGCTGACCCTGATTCGGTGCATGCAGCCTTTCCATCCGTTTTTTCTCCCTACATGGTAGCGCAGAAATAAATATCTAATCATTTACATCCTAAGAATATCCAGCCTGTGTACTGAACTCCAAAGCTAAGGAATTTACAGCCAAGTCAAAAATCCTTTCTCTTTTTCTTGTCCATTGAGGGACACAAGTCTTCTTTCACCTTCGGTTTATTCTGCTGC
Source organism: Aquarana catesbeiana (assembly GCF_042186555.1). Lineage (NCBI taxonomy): Eukaryota > Metazoa > Chordata > Amphibia > Anura > Ranidae > Aquarana > Aquarana catesbeiana. The sequence continues at coordinate 120,313,479 of NC_133326.1, read as the reverse complement.
CTACAAGTATTGACAGCAGCAAATAAAAAAAAAAGCTATAAACCAGCCCAGGATAACCCCTTCTACAACCAGCACACTTGAATTTTTTTTTTTTTTTTTTTTTTTCAGTATCCTTGGAGAATTTACATATTTTCTTCAGCTCCAGTGCGTAAGACTAACCTATTTTTCTTAGCACAGTTATTCAGTGATTTATTTTTTTTTTCCCTAAAATCAAGACGCGCTCTATGTTGTAACTTGAGCTGGTCTTTCCAATTGCAGCTTTCTGGTGTAGCTATCCTTAGACTGGCTTATGGAGTGCTATGTCAGAACCTCACAGGATCGAATGTCATGCGGATAGTGTGGAAATGACCCTGGGGTACAAAGTTCCCCATAAGTCACGTTCCAGACTCCTGTCTGGTAACGTGTTAGCTGTGTCTTGGAAGACTCGCCTAGTGAGTACATTGGTTGCTTGGTGCCTTTAGGATTGTTGCTGTGGGAGTTATAACTGCTAGATGAAGTGTTGTGCATGCCATGCACATTCTTTTCCACCATACATCTTTGAGGAAGCTTCTCCACTACTGCTGCTTCTGCATTGCAAAGAGCCACAGGGGGGGGCTGTCTGATTCTGAGTGGCTCAAGTTATCGGAAGAGCTTGCTGCTCAGGAGCCGCAGTTTTATGCCATTGTTTCCAAATTAGGAGACCATTTCAGCGCTTATTGGTACAGCACACACACCTTGCTTTAGGGCACATGTACACAGACTAGGTTGACCGCTGGCCATGAGGGAATGCAGTTGGAGGCAAAATCCATGATTTTACCGCAACTTTGCGGCAATTTTGCCAAGTTTTGTGGTAAAAATGTTCCTATCCTGAACGCGATTCTTCCACGTTCAGGAGAGGGGGGTTTGAACCTACCCTAACCGCAGCAGTTTCTAAACTCTCGTAAAAGCCTGTGTGTGCATGGATATACAGGCTTTTATGGAGTTGGGTTTAGGAGCTTTGGCAACAAAACTTCTAAAGTCAAGTTTAGAGGCTGTAGTGTACATAAAACTAAAAGATCAGCCTGGTGCTTCTATCAGTGCACTTCCCAGTCTTGGTCCTTTAGCGCCACAAAGACTTTTCCAGTGCAAGTACTTGTTCTTGTCCCACCTTAAAGTGACCATTATACCGTTGGAGGATACACCTGTCTTTAGGGACCCACCTGATAAATGGATTGGAAGCCCTCTTTAAAGATTCTGTTCCTTCTGGTGAGGCCCGTTCTTTACCCCATCTTGTCTTTGCCAAACCTAGGCTGGTTAAAAACTATAATTGTAATATGGTGCTGGAGTTTTGTCATCTACCCATCTGCAGGGGTCTTCTCTTAGCCCACATGTGGGGGGGAACTTTGGTTTAAGTGTTAGACTGCGGAACCCGCATATAAGAAGCATCTGATCCGTGTGGCTTTTGAGGGGCATTTCTTTTAATCTTCTGTGGATACTATTATTAAGGCTGTTCCTGGTGTGGTGGCAAGAGTACCTATTGTCGTCAGCAGAAGAAGCATAAAAAACGACTGCAAAATTCTTTACCTCCTTATCTGTTCTAAAACATGTCTGTTTAAATAAAGACCTGTTTAACAGGTGGTGGTGCCAGTTGCGCACTTCCTGACCTCCAGGTTCAACAACACTTTCCAGATACAGGTATCTAGTGGAAACTGTGAATGCTTTGGTAACTCTATGGGATCAGTACACACTGATTTATGTCTTTCCTCCTCTGAAACTTCCTAATCTGCTTCACATGATTGAGATGGAGGGGATTCTGGTGTTCCTCATTGCTCCAGATTGGCCCAGGCAGGTGAGGTACACGGACAAGGTAGGACTCCTGGCAGGTGCACATTGGGCTATACCTGATCTGGACCATCCTGCTTTATGGTGCTGGCTTTTACAGTATGGCTGTTGAAATCCAGGTCCTGACAAACTGAATTATTGATTTCCTACGATGGTAAATGGTAATAGTTCTGCTTTCTGCAATGTTATTGATCAGACACGGAAGGCTTTTCACTTGATGTGAGTCTCAGGACTTCAACCCTAAGCGTTTCTCCTTGGGATCCTTTCTGCAGTTGAGACTGGACCAACCTTTGGCCCTCAGCACTATGAAAGGTCATGTTTCGGCCCTTCTCACTCCCTGATTAGGACAGGGGAGTTCATGTAGTTTCTTATGTAGTTCCACTGCCTGTTTGTTTCCCTATGACTTCATAGGATCTGAATCCGATTCCCTTTGCACTTCAGAAACTTCAATTTGGACCCCAATAGATGTTGATTTTTCTAATTCATTGTTATATTCAGACACATTTGACATGATCATATGTATATGATTGAATTGTTTTTTCTCTTTTTAATACAAATTACAATTCTAAAAATAAACTGCCAGTTGAACCCATTAGAGACATTCCTTGTCCTTTTGCCCACAAGGTAGTATTTCTCGTAGCCATCATCTTTTAGATTATAGTCTGAACTGGCAGCCCTGTTTTGCATAGGGACAAGGTAGTGCTGAGACCTAGTTTTTACCTTTTGCCCTCAACCAGGACATCGTTCTCCCATCTCTGTCTGGCTCCAGTTTACCAAAAGGCAATACGTACCTCCATTGTCTGGATATTTTTTGAGCTGTGTGCCTATCACTCAGCCACTGCTTCTTCCAGGAAGAGATATTTTTCTTTTTGGCATCCCTGGTAATGGTGCACCAGCTTCTTGTTCCAGTCTCTAGGTGGATCAGACAGGCTACCATTCCACCTTATGGTCTCAAGGATTTGGTTCCTACTTTTCCTGCCAAGATGCACTCTGCTAGATCCGTGCTGCTTGGGTTTTTTCAGTGTCGGACACATGTTTCCCAGATTTGCAAGGTGGCCCCTGGTCTTCAGTTCACATGTTCTCTTGGTTCAATCATGTGGATGTTGTGGCATCATTTGATGCTTTCATTCAGCACAGGGCCCTTCAGTCTGCTCTGCGAGCTGCAGGCAGTCCCCAGTTCTTTTTTTCTTGTGTTGGAGATTGCTCAGTTGGACTGCTTTTAGACATCTTGAAGGCAAGACTTCCTTTGTTCCTCAATGGACAAGAAACTACTCACCTTAGAAACCATTTCTCAGAGTCCATCGAGGGATATATGTCTTGCCCCTTTGTTTATGATCCATTTCTCTGTACTGTTCTGGGCAGGTCTACAACTTTTTGTTTGCCAGTGTTCTTTCCTTATGCAGGCATCCGTATAACCCAAAGGTTAAAAACATTTTATTCATTAATGGACTTCCAAGAAAATGATTTCCAGTACAAAATAATTTTTATGTTACTATTTATTATTTTTTTATTGTTATAGGTCTGTCGTCACTATCTGTAAAAACGGCTTCTCTAGGGACCCTGGGGAGAGTGCGTCCTCCGCTTCCAGTAACTGTGCCCAGTGCCCCTGAACCACTAGAGACCAGCAGAATGCTAGATGGCTCAGAGAGTGTAAGTATCTTGTTTGTAATTTAGTAAAGTTTAGTACACATAGATGGGTGATAAGGAAATTAAATACAAAAGGGAAATGCCATGTAGGGCAAGTCAGTAGGTTTTCTTTAATCCACACCATTATATATCCCACAGCACAAACATCTTTGTTTTGTTTGCCAGCTGCTCTGTTCTTTGCAGGGAGCAAAGAGAATACTTGTTGTTTCCAGGTTTGGATGAGCATGTGAGAATACTAGGCCAAGCAGCACTGCTGTCACAGGAGAAGAGTCCATAGACCTGTGCAGGATATGTGAAAAATGTAAAGTCAATGCTCAGCGGCAAAAGTAAAGAAATGAGCAGCTAGCACTAAAAGGTCAGCAAACCAAACCTTCCCAGTAAAATAGTCAAAACACTGCTGTGCTCAAACAACAATAAATATAATCAGTAAACATAGCTGCAAAACATAAATATATCTAGTGAAGAATCCAAGTGATTAAATGTTTACTGTCCCTTTAAGTGACATGGGACAATGTGTGAATGATATATATGCAACTCTAAAAGAATAAATATCTGTCCCTTTTAAATAACATAAAGCATTAGTGTGTAAATAATATATAATTCAGTTCATCTATGTATCACGTGACCAGTTTGAAAAAATCATCGTAAATTTGAAACTTATAAAAAAAAATGTGGATGTGTCTCCTTTAAACATTATATATCAGGATGACTCTGATCCACTTTGCAGTTCTCCACATTGATAACCACCACCAGCACACCTCACTCACCAGAAGATGTGGCTTTTTAAATTATAGGCAGCATAGAGGCATTTTGATATTTTCCCAAGAAGGATGGATCACAGAATCTTGCTCTTGGGTGCGGTCCCTTTAAGGATAGTAACTAAGACAGTAGGCATCGGTAAGGCCGTCACTTTCCATGGCCAGCAGATATGTAGTGCAGCTGTGTAAAAGTGCTCACCACAGGAGCCAAAAATGCTCATATAGTGTATTTATTTTAAAAACTGGGCTCAACAAACCAGTATAAAAAGCAAGTTTTCAAAGACTCAAAGATGGCTGCCACATGCAAAGCAATGCATTAGCGACACTTCAGCTCTCTTTAGCTCCATCCAATATTTTTCACGCTCTAGCGCATCTTCAGGGGTTAAAGAGTGCTGATTGTTACATGTCTTATTTATATAGATATATATATATCTATATATAGAGAGATCGAGATGAGAGATATATATATATAGATAGATCTATCTATATCTATCTATCTTGATATATCTATATATATATATATATATATATATATATATATATATATATATAATATCTCAATAAGTCCCAAATGGAGTTGTATCTGGCAGCCATATTGTCTAAGTCCAGCGGCCATTTTACCATAGGACAAACACATCTACCTATCTGTGTATGATATGACTTGTAGCTTGCATAGGGGAATAGCTACTTCTCCTGTCAGCTGAATGAAGCAGAGGGGTAGCAAATGCAAGGTGATGAATGTGCTGCTGGGAAGGGGAGATTAAAGTGAATCTGTTGCTTAGTCCTGCAGAAAAGAAAATTAAAATCTATATTCCTAGGTGGAATGTAATATAAAGCCACTCTTGCAAAATATACTGTGTTCTGATTCACTATGTAGTTAATATAATTTTAGCAATAACGGCTTATCATACAGTACAGATTGCTTCTATGTGTATAGCTTCTGATGCTGGATGCAAAATGGTGGCTGTGTCACTGTGTCAGTACAATAAAAAGCGAGAGACGTATGTCACCAGGACACCAAGGATCTTCAGAACAGGTCCAAAGCTTTATTCAGCAATCACATCATAGTTACAAAAAGCATCGTTTTGGAGCCTCGCTGCATCAGGCATGTGACCATACAAAGTTCTGCCCCTAGTATAATCGTACATATAATTTAGGGTTTTTGTTGTTATATTTTGGTATATTGCACCAAGAAAGGCTATTTTGTGTACATTGTAATTAGCATACTTGGACTTGATAAAATAATGAACAGAGAGTGACATTCAAAATAGTTTAAACCCATACTTTCTAGTCATAGAGGAACTTCACCCAAAAGGGGAGGTTCCGCTTGTTTACACCCCCACCCCACTTTGGCACTTTTTTGGGGAGGAGGGGAGCCAGTCCCTGGTTTTGACAAGGACAACGCTGTATCCCTGGACAAGTAAGTGTCCTTAAATTAACCAGTTCAAGCCTGGCCTATAGTCAAATTATGGCTGGGCAGGAGGTCTCTTGTTCTTGGTGGATTTCATATGATGTCCTCCCCAGAATGTGCCTCAGGACACAGTGGATGACAGATCAGTGTACCGGCCTGCATTCATTGTGTACTTCTGTGCTGATCTCTGTGATTGGTCACGGTGATCACATGGTACAGACAGAGCCAATCACAGCCCATGTGTACTATGTGATTAGCTGTGACCAGTCACAGCTAATCACAATAGTAAACACTGAATGAATTTAATTCATTTAGTGAAAATTGTTGTTTATAACAGTGATATTCATTGCTATAAGCCATTATAGTGTGCAAAAAAAATTTAAATCCCAATCACCTCCCCAGAGTAATGCAGTGTTACTATTGTCACAGTATGCAAAAATAACAACAGATATTTAAAACATTGAAGAGATGTTTTATTTAATTATTTTTTTACATCACCAGTCAGTGTCTGATCACTGCCACACCAGTCGTGATGCCAAAAACCCATCATGCCTCTTACTAAATACCTTGGATTGTCTACTTTCCAAAAAGGGGTCATTTGGGGGATATTTGTACCGTCCTGGCATTTTCGGGTCTACAGTTTTACATCAGGAGTACATCAGAATTGATCAGAATTTCAGATTTTTTTTTTTTCAATTTTCAGTCCTTGATCGTTTTTTTTAGCAAACAAAAAAAGTGATTAAATACCGACAAAAGAAAGCACTTTTTGTGTGAAAAAAAAAAAAAATGTTCATATTTGACTACAGTGTTGCATGACCGCATAATTGTCATTCAAAGTGTGACAGCGCTGATAGCTGAAAATTGGCCTGGGCAGGAAGGGGTTGAAAGTGTCTGGTATTGAAGTGGTTATAAGTCAGCAGCTACAGTATTTGTAGGTGCTGACTTTTTTAACTTTTTGGGGAAGACTAGAGATGTAAAATTTCCGGAAATTTTGAAGCTCTGAAAAAAACCTTTTTTTTTTCCCCGTTTTTTGGGGGAAAAACTGAAATTTTCGGAAAAATTTTAAAAAATGCTACATTAGCACTTTTTTGTCTTTTTAAGATTGAAAGTCATTCTGTTACTTTAGGAACATAAAATATGACTTATGGACAATTTGACTTGGCATAAAATTATCACAACTAGCATATTAAAAATATAGTGTAGCCAAACAATTATCACAAACAGAATTTACTTTTTTTTATAATATTTATTTGTAACAAAGGGAGCAACAATCTCCTGAACTGCTTACTAGTTTATGTGGAACAGCCAGAAAGCCTCCACAAAGCAATTTTCAAAACCAAAAGTAACAATTTTTCATATTTCCTCTCCACAGTATTAAATAAAAATAAAAACCCCATTCTCATAAAAAGAATTGAAGATGGGGGGAAGTGTTAAGAAGAGAGTGGGACTAAGTTTCAATGGACATTTAATCAGAATCATTTTCTGAACTGAAATTGTCAGTATCCGTCTCTGCTTCTGTAGCTACTCTTTTTTGTCTGTCATCACAATTAGGAACTTCTAAAAACTTAAGGTGAACACCCTGTCTTAAAATACTTTATCATGTTAAAATAAAATATTCCACTTTTTTTTCTTTTTTTCTTTTTTTTTTCCAATTTTTTTGGGAAAAAAACAAAAAAGCCCTCAGGAAAAAACGAGAAAAAAAAATTTTCCCCAATTTTTCATTTTTTTTTCCGGGCCTTAACATCTCTAGGGAAGACTGGAGCTCCTCTTTAAGTTTATCGTAGAGGAAATGGTAAATGTTGCAGAGTTACTGTTCTTTCACGGTTTGCCTTACTGAATAAGCCAATCTGTTTATTTATTTTTTTTTTTTTGTTTTTTTGTAGAGTTATGAACCAGATGAACTAAGCAAGGAGATGGCTCACCTTGAAGGCCTGATGAAGGATCTGAATGCCATAACCACAGCATGAAAGAACACAACCCCACCCCAGAGGCAAACCTGATAGCGTATGGACAGAGGCAGCGCAGCCCACCAGAAAGGGTCACTTTGAAGTATACTGGCAAGAAACAAGCTGGAAGCCCAGACTTTGTACGCTGAGGCAACCACCAAGGGCTGAAGCCTGGCATTCTGTACCTTATCATTTCCTCTGATTTCTAAGATTTTATGGGGGGTTTATATCGGAAGAGGATTTTTATGTAAACTATGGAGGAATATTGTGTATTTCCATTGTTTTTGTTCTTTTCACCTCTAATGGGCCTTCACCCCGTTGCTGTGGCTCAGTGTTATGCCCCACCATGTGGCCAGCCGGACAGCAAAAAGAAACACAATGGGAATAATTCCTTTCACAGCAACAGTTGCTTTTTGTGCAGTGTTTTCAGGCTGCGAATCACATCTGTTGGCAGCAACTCCCCCTCCAGCCTCTGTGAGACTTAAAACAGTGTTACTTCCCCTCCCCTATACACACACCACCAATCCAGAATTTTGGCTAGATGTTCTCTCCACATCTCCGTCCATTTTCAATGATCCTGGCCTAAGAGGGAATTGTACTGGGCCACTGCAGCCAGATGGGAGGTCCTGGACCTGTGCAGCACATGTAATGAGGCTGCGTGAGCTGACCAGTCACAACGGTTTCCTTATTTGCTGCCATGGAGAAGCCTAGTTGTACATGGTATTGGTGGCTTCCTGAAGAGGCTGATATGTGCTGGCCTTCTTTTAACCAATCTGTTCTTCAGCACTTTCACGTTAGTCCATTTTTCATCTTGTGACTTCCTTGTTATTGTAAATGGATTAATCACCCTCTGCATCCTCCTGTATATTGTCCTATCCACCAACACACCCAGTCTTTTCTGTACAGAAAATTCATTCTATTTTTTTTTTTTTTTTTTATTGCTTTCTCTGTAGTGTTTAGAATGTATCTTTTTATTGTGACTTTTTTTTTATAACATCATGATTATTATTTGGTATTGGATTTCAATACACTTTTTTATTCAATCAAATTGATTTTCATGCTTTTTATATGATGCCTAAATTTTTCCTTTTATTGTAACACTAAAATTGGCTCCAAAGTGTCTACGTTCACATTACCTCAAGATTTCCTTCTTTTACAGGGTTTGCTATATTCAGGTTTGTGAAATAACATATGGTTCCTTGCAAGCTGCTATAACAGTATTCACCAAACGGATGAGATGTAAAAATTAAACAAGGGAATGACATCTGTGGCACATTTTGTTTGATACTCTCAACTTCTCAATACTATGTTTGATTCAAATGTTGCTTGTGAACAGAACCTGTGCTGTATTAATACTTTGGTATAAGTTTATTGCAGAAAATTAATTTACATTGTATTTACGTTATTGTAGCAGCAGCCTGAAATGTATCAATACTTTCATTATTTGATTCTGTAGGTTAGGTAGGTGATGTAGGTTACCTTCTAGTTAGTACAAAGCTGCTTCCTGTTCATTCAGCTCATGTTCTCTGTGGCATTTGCTATATATATCTATATATAGAGAGCTGGGGAGGTATATATAGATCTGTAGATGGATATCTATCTATAGATATCTATATAGATAGTTAGATAGAGATATATAATATAATATATATATAGATCTCTTTCATTCATATATATATATCGTAAGATGTGCATTTAGACTTTGTGCCTGCAACTCATTTAGAAGTATCTTTTTAAGGGGATTTGTGTTTGAAATCTCGTACAGTATGGGACACAGGATCTTTAGACATTACCATGGGTTTTATCCAGCTATCTTCCTAACCCCCTCCCGCTCCCAGCTAGCCTCCGTTTTTTTTTTGGGGTTTTTTTGTCAGTCTTAGTAGGGCGGCCTGTAATGTTGCTGGGTGCACTGGATCCTGCTATAGGTTCTGCGTTTGGCACATGCATGGTTTGAGCCCACAGGGGTGGCTTACAAATCCAGGCCTGTGGTCTACTCGTGTCAGAGCCCTGAACCTTAAGACCACTGCGGGGGTATGCCTGTTGTGGAGGGTGAAGCCAGGATATGGTCTGACCCCAATCTAATCCTAATCCTGCGTGTGTAAATACTTCAGTGGTAAGTATAGGGTGCTACAACCTCCCAAGAACATGGGTGCGTGAGCTACTTCCAGCAACCACAATACCAGTGGCCGTGGCTTGTGGCTGGGAGCAGAGGTTTCAATTCAAATTTGGTGCAGCTTTGCAGCCTGTATGCCACTGTTGCCAGCGCTACTCTCTCTGCTTGATCTCTCTATGATGCTGAGTGCACCTACATGCCTCTGAGGTCTGCTGCTCAGTGTGCCTGCTCCACCTTTTTTCTGAAGTCCGTTACGAAGACTGTGTTGCACCCTGCTTCTTTCTAGGCTTGCCTTCTGACTGGCAACGCCTCCTGGCCCTCTCTATTAACACATCGGTCTCAACTTGGTTCTCAGCTGCCTACAGTGCTTGGCAAAGAAGACTTCATCCTTCCTCTCCACAGCTGCAAAGGTCATGAATATCCCAGTGGGGACAAAATTTACAGTACAAGGCAGTCCAAAGGCACAATAAAAAGGATTAGGTGGCCTTGTTAGCTCAGGTTAAAGCTGACCTTCAGTCATTTTTTCAACTTTCCATCTTTAAAATCTTCTGCCCTTGAACTTTGGATAGTGAAACATTTTTTTTGCCAGTAAATAGCTTATACACCCATTTCCTGTTTGTTCTCTGGTAAAAAGCCTAGGCTTATGACATCTCGCACAGCTCTCTCACTTAAGTGAGAGTTTGTCAAGTAGGGAGGGGGATGAGCCATAAGAGAGCCAATGAGAGCTGGAGGTGTGCCTCTTTTTGTCTGTGTAAATGCAGGAAGTGAACAGGTAGCAGATTCAGCTGCCCACAGTTAAAATGGTTGTAGCCACACTTTGGTGGAGGGAGATTTCTGCAGTATATTTGGCAAGTACAGAATTACAGTATATAAAAAATAATATGCAAAGTGGTTGGAGGGAAGCTTCAGAATGACAAAGATGTTTTTCTTACAAATTATGTGACCAGACTGTAGTTCCCCCTTAAGCACATAGCTTCAACAGTGATGGTAGCTTATCCCCACAGGGCCTTTTTACCCTATGCTTAGGTGGTTGCTTCTAATCTCCGTGGAGCCTGGCCTATATAGGCACTGGCCTTACCCAGAGCAGGTTTTTACTCCTCTAAAATGACTTGTACAGCACTATCCTATTGAGGAATTGTTCCTGCGAAAATGGGCACTTCCTGTGGTAGATTCTGCCATTGCTTGATAAGACCCTCACGGCCCACATGGAAGATAATCCTGTCTTCCAGAACTGGGTTAATAAAAGTTTAGAGGCCCTCTTTAAAGCCATCTTTTCCTTTGTGGGCTCGGTCATGCAGCCTGCAGTTGCTTCTATGGCAGTCTCAGATTTTTGCTGTCTGGACTAAAAGTGTGTCCTGTGATCCTGGTTCCAGCTTAATGTATTCTTCAGTCCACAGTCCAGCTTGAGCCCTTACAGATGGCCTTACATTACTGCATAAATGGCTTAGGCAGACACACTTCTCTAGGATGGGCCTTATTTCCATGCAAACGCACAGGATCCTTTGGCTTAAATTCTAGTCATCTGAACTTACATGTCTTTAACAGTTGTGCTTTTAAACTGAGCACCTGTTTGATATCCCCTTAGATAAGTACATCAAGGAGATCACAGGGGATAGGGATTGCCAGTTGGACTTTAACTCCTGAGGTTAGGAAAAGTTATTTTCTTTTCAACCCTCTAATGCCCCGTGCACACGGTCGGACTTTGTTCGGACATTCCGACAACAAAATCCTCGGATTTTTTCCGACGGATGTTGGCTCAAACTTGTTTTGCCTACACACGGTCGCACAAAGTTGTCGGAATTTCCGATCGCCAAGAACGCGGTGACGTCAAGCACGTACGACGAGACTAGAAAAGGCCAGTTCAGAACCAAGCGCGGCACCCTTTTGGGCTCCTTTTGCTAATCTCGTGTTAGTAAAAGTTTGGTGAGAGACGATTCGCGCTTTTTCAGACTCATGGCTTTCAGATCGTTTTCTGCCGTTCAGTTTGTGCTTGTGGGTTTGTATCTGCTCTTCAGTGCGTGCAGTCAGTTCGTATTGGAGTTTTCTGTGCGATCTTGTCCGCTCGTTGCTATTTTTCAGGTTGCTGTTCTTCAGTGCGTTCTGTTACTTCGTTCTGAGCAGCCGACCGTTTTCTAGCCATGTTGCGTATGCGTACTCCTCGTAGAGTTCGTGCTGTGCGGGGGCTTGGTGTTGGGGTCCTGACCTTGACACAAGTCCAGTCCATGAACAGGGTGGGGAGGAGTTCATGGACCAAGAATTGGTTGCTTCAGCGTGACCAGTTCTCTCATATGCCTTTGCTCCGTGAGATCCGTGAGAATAATCCTGATGATTTCAGGAACTTTCTCAGGATGACGGACCCCGTATTTCACCGTTTGTTGGCTTCACTGACCCCCTATATCAGCAGGCAGGATACCTGCATGAGGCAAGCCATCACTCCGGAGCAGAGGTTGGTCGCTACCTTGCGGTATTTGGCCACAGGGAGAAGCCTGCAGGACCTCAAGTTCTCGACAGGCATCTCCCCCCAGGCTCTGGGGATCATTATCCCAGAGACCTGTTCTGCCATCATCCAGGTCCTACAGAAGGAGTATATGAAGGTAAGATTTTTATCCTTTTTATATCACATTTTATTGTATTGAATGTTTGATAATATATTGTATTTCTTTCCTCATTCCCTAATTACCATGATTGTATTATGCTGTGAATGTCCCCTTTGTCCTCATGCATGCTGGATTTTTATGTAATTATTATTTTAGGTCCTTCATACATATTTGCCCTTCAATAACCTCCCCAGCATGGTGTCTCCTGCCCTATATTCACCTCATGTAGTCACTTAACAATGTATTTTATCAGCTCCATAGTAGTGCTTTACCCCAAACACCCCCTAAAATGTTTGGAAATGTTATTTTTGATTTAAATTCAGGCAGAGGGCCAGAGGCTTTTTTTTGTGGTGTCCCCAAATTTTTGGTAACCCTCCCTCCCCCCAACTGCTAAGTCAGCTGATCCCAATTCTCTATCCTCAATCATCTATCTGCTGACTTTGCCAAACCCATACACACTATACCCATCTATTTTGTGCTCAGATTTATGGATGAATTCCCCAAAGCATGTAGTGCAAGGGCCTGCCTGTATACTTTCCAATGGTACTGTTTAAAGTTCTTGTATCCTGTTATGATCTTGATAGGTAATAGCAGAATGTCCAAATGTCCTCAAATGTGTACAGTGTGTATTTATATCTTTGTATTATGACACTTCTTACCTGTCCAGTGGTCTGCCAATAGTGTAACTAAGGAGGGGCTGTTCCAAGTAATACCCTGTATTTAGGCGTTCATCTCTCAATGAAGTGAAGAGGGTTACCTGTCCAAGAGTTCCCCCCCCCTATAATGTTAGAAATGGCCCATGAGAGGGGGGGGGGAATATGATAGGTGTACCTTATACTTTGTTGTTGTTAAATTCCCCTTAATAAATGCTATCTGGAGGTTGACCCATAATGTTTGTGTCTAATCTGCTTGCCAGGTTTCTGTGAAAAAATAGTAATGTTTATTGTTTTTTCCTCAACAGTTTCCTTCCACGCCACAGGAATGGCAGACTGTGGCCTCCCACTTTGCCCAGCGGTGGGACTTTCCTAACTGCGGAGGGGCAATTGATGGGAAACACGTCCACATCGTCCCACCACCCAACTCGGGGTCATACTATTATAATTACAAGGGGTTTAATAGTATAGTGAAGTTGGCGGTGGTGTCGGCTAATTACGACTTCTTGTATGTGGACGTGGGGAAGAATGGCCGGATGTCCGATGGTGGAGTGATCGCCCAGACGGAGTTCTACAGGCGTCTCCAGAATGGCAGCTTGGACTTGCCACCTCCAGAGGACAATGTTGAAGGTCTCCCATTTGTGTTCGTTGCTGATGAAGCATTTGCGCTGGGGGACCACCTGATGCGGCCATTCCCGATGAGGACCCTCACCCCGGAACAGAGGGTTTTTAATTACCGGCTGGCCAGAGCCCGAAGAGTGGTGGAGAACACATTTGGAATCCTGGCCAGCCGGTTCCGATTATTTATGACACCCATCCATATGGCGGAGTATAAACTGAACCATATAATACTTGCCTGCTGTGTTCTCCATAATTTTCTACGAAAACATTCAGCCAACTATGCTGGCTCAGTTGGGCCTGAGGCCGGAATCCCAAATACATCAACAATGACGGCACTTGAAAGCGGCCGTCCTGGCTTGCCCTCCCTGAATGCCCGTGATGTCCGGTTACGATACCTGGAGTTCTTTGCGGGTAGCGGGGCTATCAATATGCCAGACAATATGTGACACCTTTTTCAAATAAAAAACAACCAAAAGAAATTCTTGGTGGCCATTTACTGCTTGTGTTTGTTTTAGCTGACCCTGACAGAAATGTGTTGAGTGCAGAAAATGTCGTGATTGGGTAACCTTATAAAAAACAGTGTTGGCTGGTACTTCCTAAATGCAAAAACACATTTCACTACAAGTGCACTTGCAACTGCACTGAACCTGCACTTGTAGTGCAAAGAGGATTTGCCCTTAGGAAATAACCCCCATTTGTGCATAAAACAACAATTACATCACCCCAAAAGTGTTGTAGTGTTGAGACAATAATCCACACATTCTTGAGTAAGGCACTTTTTTATACCTGCACAATCACATGCGCATTTACCAAAGGTTTTTAAAACAAACCAACATGTTTGTTGTATAACAATGTTTGCAGTAGCATTATGAAAAATCAAAATATCCATTTCAGATAAAACAGGCCTGTGTAAAACCAACAAGAAAGCCAAAAAACTTGAACTTACAAAGTTCACATTAGGTAAAACCTGAAGGCTATATCAGACATCAGTATTTAGGAACTGGGTTTGATATAGCGTTCAGATGGGGGGAAATCACCCCTGGAAAAGCCAAATTTGGAAGATGCACACCAATTTACAAATGTCCACATGTGCTATCTGCCATCATGGGGGATCAAGGGACGTGTTTGGGGGGAGCAAGCCCTTCCTCAACGCTACTTTATAATTGAGGAAGGGGTTGCCCCCCAAAACGCGTCCATTGATCTCCCGTGATGGCAGATAGCACATGTTGGCACACTGTGTGCATCCTCCAAATTTGGCTTTTCTAAACATTGAAAAAAGTTTGGTACGATAAAACAGGTGATTTTGTGGGGTTTAAATTCGCCCCAAAACATCAATGATGTTATTATTTTTTTTAATAACATCACTGATTTGTTGATGTATGTTTTGCAATTGGAGATTACACCCCATGATCTCCCCGATCAGTATCTGGGCACTTTCAGATGTAAAGCGTTCTGGATCACGATCACCTAAAAAGAGATAAAGAACAAAAAAAAGGTCTCAAAAATCTGCCACCAGCCATCTCTTTTACCTGAGTCTGTGGTCGCAGACACTCACCTGTTGTGGTGCCAATCTCCACTACGTCTTCTTCTTCCTCCTGCTCTTCTTCTTGGTTTGGTATTTCACCTTCTTCCAGAGGTGGGGGGTCTCTGGTCTCCTGGGATGAGGGGTGTCCGAGTCTTTTCTCCCCTATGTAAAACAAAAATGGTATAATTAGCACACAGATATTTGATGGCAGAACTATAGAAATAGGAAACATTGCTTGGAAGTGGGGTACAATTGTCTATTTTAGCCGAGTTCCAAGATGTATATTTTTTATTGCCCTTTGTCAAGCTGCAATACTTTACCTGTTTGGTACAAGCTTCACAGATGGAGACCCCCCTATAGTATACACTGGAGCACCTGTGTGCCCCCCTAATAAAAATGGTGTTCTTGTGTCCCACACTAGTGCTCCAGTGTCCAGATGTGAAAACAGCTGCTCAGTGTCCTCTCCTTACACACAATCTAGTTTGCATTTCATTCTAGTAACAAACCCATCTACACAAACAAATATTTGGCATCCAAGTAGGCCCCCAAAAATGTGTGAAAATGCATATGGCCTAAACAATGGTGTTCTAGAGGCCGAAAGAAAAATGTTTGATACGAACGAATAATGTGCCCATGAACATTAAAGTTGACCTTTGGAAACGTTACAACTAATCAAAGCATATGGAGCAGAACGAACGTAATAAAGACAGAAAGAATAGGAACACAGCACAACTACTTACTTTTTTGCAGCACTCTCCGGATCTTTCGGTACTGCTCTGGCTCTCTCAACTTCAGGTCCGACCACCGCTTCCTGAGCTGATCTTTAGACCTTCGTACCCCGAAATTCCGCTCTAGACTCCTGACCACTTTCGCCATGATTTTGGCCTTTCGGATATTGGGGTTGGGGTAAGGCCCATATTTTCCGTCATAGTCGGACTTCCTCATGATGTCGACCATCTCCAACATCTCCCCAAACGACATATTTGTGGCCTTAAAACGTCTCCTTCTGGATCGGGACGTGCCTGGATCCGCCCTTTCCTCCTCCTCCTCCTCGTTGCTACAATTAGCCCGCACCTGCTGTATGTCCGCCATCATGCTCTTCCCCCACTGCGCCGAACGAAAAGGGGCGGGGAATACACTAGAAAGAACGTCAGGGGCGGGCGGAGTTACACGCATGCGCAGTGTATATAAAGCGTAACACGCGTGCGCATTACGTTTGATCTGTGAGCGGAGGAAGGAGCATTGAACGCGGCGATCGTAAGAACGAAGGTAAGAGACAAACTTGGGCCTATACTGCTTCTATAGATTGAGGCCTATATTGTAACAAGATTAGGAGAGTTTGGTGTGACATTAGGCTTTGTCTTGTGTTGTGTCTTGCAGTGAACATGGATATGGTACTGAAAGATCAGGACTTCATTTCAGTCTTCATAGAGATGCTAAGGGAGCTGCCCTGTCTGTGGGAGATTAAACACCCCCATTACAAGAACCAAACAAAGAGGAAGGCAGCACTGGAGCAATTGTGTGAAATTGTGAAGCAGGTGATCCCCACGGCAGACATCACTTATTTAAAGATATTAATTGGTGGCCTGAGGAGCACATATCTGAGGGAGCGCAATAAAGTCCTGTTTTCACAGAGATCCGGAGCAGCAGGTGACATCTATGTCCCCAGGATGTTGTACTACGACAGGCTGCACTTTCTGGCAGGCCAGACTGAACCCAGGTCATCACTCTCCAGTCTTCCTTCCACGCTTCCTTCCCCCCCGGCTGAGGCTTCTGACGCCCAACCTGGGCCTTCCAGGCCACATGTGGAGGAGCCCAGATTGAGCCAGGTATAGCATTCCTCTAAATATTTCTGCTTGTCCAATCAATGATGTGAACTAGATGTTAGTTGGGAGTACTAATTTAGGATTGTGATTGATGATGCAAAAACTAAAACCATGTCCTTTTTCATACACAGGGAAGTCTCAGCCAGGAGGTGGCCGGGCCGAGCCGGCTGGCTGATCTGCAGGTCCCTCCATCCCCCCTGGAAAGAGAAAGTGGCAGTAGGAGGAGTACCCTAGAGGAGGCGGCTATCAGATTTTTTTGTAGGGCTACAGAGGTCCTGGGAGCACCACACACCAGGCAGGAGAACTTTGCTGCATTCATAGCATATAAAATGCAGAGGATGGAGGAGGGCCAAAAAGCCATGTGTGAGGCCCTCATATCAGAGGCTCTGGCGAAAGGTATGAGGGGCCAAATTACACCTCAAACACACCTTCGCGATGGTCCTCCTCCTCCTCCTCCTGCAGGTCCTACTCCTCCTCCAGGTCCTACTCCTCCTCCTGCCACATCTCCGACTGCACAGCCACAGCCCGGAAGGAAGTGTGAAAGGAAGACCAGACAGTGAGGACCCTGGATCCAGTCTGGTCGGCCAAAAGATGCAGCCTCTTGTGGTACCACAGCCTGGGGACACTGATGTCATCTGCTGCTATCCGGATCTCTGCGAATTCCGGACCAGACTGCCCTCCCTTACATATGGACTCCTCAGGCCACCAATTTTGATGTTGAAGAATTGATGTCTGCCGTGGGGGTCCCAGGCTTCACTAATTTCTCCTGTTGATCCAGTCTTGCCTTCCTCTTTGTTTGGTTCTGAGCCCTTAATAAAGGATTTTTGTTTTGAATTATACTCTCCTATGTGTTTTACTTCAAAAATGATGGTTTGTTTGTGAGGATTCAGGTACATTTCTAATATACAATGTGAAATGAACAAGGGACACCAACAACAAACAATCTCCTTGAGATTAAAGAATAAAAGATATCAATGGTGTTGGGGTAACTTGCCACACAAAACACACACAAAAATATTCTGGAGTAAAAATAAAAATAACATTGAACAAAGATCAGCCTTGGAAAAAATCCAAACATTAAAGAAAAAAAAAGGCTTAAAATCCAAAATAAAAAAAACATAAAAAATATAAAACTGTCAGATGTGACAACTAATAACAATATATTGAGGGAATCCCACTAAAAAAACACAAATAAAACTTTGTGAGAAGTGTGTGTGAATATGAGCAGCAAAACTACTTAATTCTTGTCACATTATAAAGAAGAAGAGAGTGCGCTGTATTAAACCATTTTTTACATTGCAGCGTGACGAAAGTGCTGTATCCATTGCGAACGCTAAGTTTACCAGAACGAGCTGTCCCGTGTCGGAATTTCTTCTGAGCATGCGTGGCACTTTGTGCGTCGGAACAGGCCACACACGGTCGGAATTGACGCGATCAGATTTTGTTGTCGGAAAATTTTATCTCCTGCTGTCCAACTTTGTGTGTCGGAAAATCCGATGGAAAATGTCCGATGGCGCCCACACACGGTCGGAATTTCCGACAACACGCTCCGATCGGACAATGTCCATCGGAAAATCCGACCGTGTGTACGGGGCATAAGACTGCCAGTCTAAGTCAGGAACATAATTTTGGGAGAAGACCTGGCACTCCAAACCAGCCAAGACTAGTTCCAAGGCCTCTTTCATATAGATATTCTTTAAGTTTAAGCCCTTTGCCGCAAGAGGGGGGTCGCAGGATGTGGATCTTTTGGTGTCCAAATTTAACAACAATAATCTAGCCCATGTGCATTCACAGTGGATACTCTCATGATACTATGGGATCAGTTCTCGCTGAACTACGCCTTTCCGCCCCTCCAGATTCTTTTTTTTTTTTTATCAGTAGAATTTTATTAAGCATAAGGGAATAAGTGTACAATAACACATTACAACATGTTATGACGTGTGTTTACAAAATACACCCCTCCAAATTCTCCCTTTCCTGTGCCACAGGACTAGGATGCATTCTGATGATTCCTGTTGGCACAGGAGGTCATGGTACTTGAACATACACGATAGCCCCTGCTCGATAGCCCGTATCTTCTGTCCTAAGGGCCAGTGCTCAATCCTTGGTCACTGGCTTTAACAGCATGGCTGAAAGGCCTATTTTTGTTTGGTGCAAGCCTTCTGGCCCTTGCTCCAATCTGGTCTGGATCAGCATCTGGTTTTGGGTACCATCAAAATTCAAATCTTGACCTCGGCTATTTTGTTTCACAAAACCTTGCCCTCTTACTCAGTGGTTGTCTTTTCTTGAAGGTTTTACACACATCTCTCCCCTTGTGTGCTCACAAATGTCTCCGTGGGAACTTAAAGGATAAGTTTAACTTTTTAGAAAAAAAAATGCACATTTTTGTGCAATGAAAAAAATGTGCATTTATTATTTTTGACAGGAAGAATCGGTGAACTACCAGGGCGCTCCACAGCGCTTGACAAAGGAACGCGCACCAGTTCAGACTCCCTAGTACGCATGCTCTGAAATGCGTCGTGAGTCAACATATGCTGCTTTCCATCCTGCGGTTCACCCCTCGCTCCTGGCTTCTCTCCATCTGCCTACTCGCAAGCCGGCTGCGGTACCAAGCATAGAGACGGTGACAGCTCCCAGCATGTCCCGCTGACGATACACAAAGAACCGGACTTTGAGCCCACATGATGTACCTATTTTTAACTACTTAAATGTGAGTGGTTTTTACTTTGTCATTAAAATAGCTTGCAGTCTACACTTGGAGACGCCTGTATTTTTTCTTTTTGCGTGTGTTGATCGCCTCTGCTCCCCCCAGAAGGCTTGCCCTTAGCTGCGGACTCTTAACCCTTTCGCACCTGAATTTACCCTGGAATACTCCAGTCTGGAGCATTATGCTGCTGTGGACTTTATATAAGTTCATCTTATTATGAACACGAATACAGACTGACATACCAAGAGCTTTTGAATGTTCTTGTTTCGCACTAACTTTTTACATTTGTATTTGATGTGTACATGAAGTCTAAGCCTATTAGGAATATTCCTTTCTCTGACCTCACAAGATGGACTATCTTGTTGCTAAATTGGCGTTTTCTTAAAAGGATCTATTTTCCTATTGTTGCACAAGGACAAGGATGCCTTGAAGGCCTAAAGCCTCCTCCCTCTCGAGGATGATCTCTTCCTTCCGTCTCAACTAGGACATTCTTTCTTTCCTTATGTCCTGCTTCAAAACATCCCAGGGGAAATTTTTCCCCAATGTCTTGACATGGTACTCCCAGTGAGAATGCTACCACTCATCTATTGCTCCTGTTAGATTCCCTTGTACTTGCTGTGGGTTCCTGCAGACTACTCCCTGCTACTTATTCCATCATTGCTAGGTAGATCGGACAAGTTATCATTCAAGCATTGGCTCCAAAGGGTAGGATTCCTCCCATTTCTGCTAAGGTGCACTGTACCTGCTCTGTTCCTGGGCTTTTCAGCATCAGGCATCAGTTTTCACATTTGCAAGGCTGCCACATGATATTTTCACATGCAGGTTCTACTAGGTCAATGGTCAGGCCGTGTCTGATGCCAGTTTGGGTTATAAGGGTGGTACAAGCTGCTCTGACTTTTTTTGGCTTGTTAGCCTTGCTGGCATTGTTTACCACCCCCCAGTTGGACTGCTTTGCACATCCGATGGTAATGACTAAAGATCCTGTGTCCCATACTGTACTCCAAGAAACTGCTTTTGCTGTGAAGTAAAAATCCTATTTTTCAGCCTGTTCTTAAAAGAAGTTTAACTGTTGTAATAGTACCCTAAATTCTTGTCACTCCATTTTCTTCTGTTTAGACCATTATTATTATTATTATTATTCAGGTTTTATATAGCGCCAACAGTTTGCGCAGAGCTTTACAACATGAGGGCAGACATTACAGTTAAATTATAATTTGGTACAAGAGGAATCAGAGGGCCCTGCTCGTTAGAGCTTACAATCTATGGTATATATTGCTTTTTACACACCTTATTGCTACTGTGAAAAATGCACCATAATTACTCTGTAGCATGGAAGTGAAAGAGAGCAGGTAGCCATCATGTTAAGGTACTGTGCCTACACAGCATAATTACTTCTGTTGGCTACCCCATATGACTGGGTCAAAACACATATTTGTACTTCAGAGTTTTATAAAAATGCAAGAAGCTGCCTATTTATATGTCTAAGATCAGCTCTGTAGCATAACCAAAGGCATTGGCCCCTGAGAGTTTGGTAAATTTTAAAGTGTAATGAAACCCAGCAGTTTAACTTTTCTCCCAAAACCATTGAATTCATAGCATGCCTCTGATAACTGTAAATGTTGTCCATTCCAAAGCAAATTTTTCACGCTCTTTAGCAGCTGGTGCCATAGCTGATTACATGTGCAGCACTGTGGCAACTGCAGATCTAAATAGAGAGTAAGAAAGCGGGGTTTAGTTTTGCTTTAAAGTGTATTTTCACCATTGCAGCCAAACCCCCACCATGTCTGTGTTCCCAATTACACAGAATACCTAATTTTTTTTTTAATATATACAGTATTTCTTACCTTTTTGAATTGTTTCTTTGAACCAGTATTCCACACAGAACTCAAGGCAATTTTTATTCAGATTTATTCAGATTAACTTTCAACCTGCTTATTCAGGGACAGATTGACCTAAACATGCATTAACATACAATGCAGAACCCAAGCCTTGGTATCTTTTGCCATAAATGGTTAATGTACAAATCTAGTTTTACAGCTGGTACTGAAGATCTGCCAGTACAGTAAAAACAGGGTTAATTATGGTAAACACACTACCTCCCCAGCCCTTTGATAAAATTTACATAGAAGGGGAAACTAATTAGTTTTGGCTTTTTACAGTTTTGTAGATTTCAGAAAAGCACATGTAAAAAGGTCTGTTGCAATTTTAATTCTTAAAGAGGAGCTCCAGGCCCCCCCTCGCAAAAAAAAAAAAAAAATTTACATCAGCAGCTCCAAGTGCTGGAGCTGCTGACTTTTAATATTGAGGCACGTACCTTTCCAGGATTCCAGCGGTGTCCTCACCTGAACTGAGTTTTCAATCTATCAGGCGCTGGTGCAGCCATCTTGAATAAGGGAAACCGACAGTGAAGCCTTGCGCCTTCACAGCTGGCTTCCTCCTGCACTTTGTGAATGGGGTGGGGGGGGGGGGGGGGGGGGGGGAATCTTAAAGTGAGAGCAGGTACTAGTCAAAACCAGGTACCCTGTTACCCCCCCTAAAATATACCAAATGTGGAAGGGGGGGGGGGTGAGGCAGACAAGCAGAGCCTCCCCTTTTGGGTGGAGTTCTGCTTTAAATTTATGCAGTGTGAATTGAAACACTTTGGCTGCGAACAAACATTTAAAGTGCATTTTGAAGTTCACATATAAACATTATAACATGGTATGAATTGCTGTAATTTCACCTGTTCCTTTCACAGGGCCTAGCTTTCTAGATCTTAAATGATCTTTCTGGATCTTATATGCACAGCTAGAACACTGACCACGCCTGTGCTCTTATGTCTAGTGTGATCAGTTTTTAATTTAATAAAAAAAGCAGGGGAGACTGGCAGTAGCCGGGGGAGGGAGGGAGCTGCAGTCAACCTGACTTTTTTTTTTTTTTTTATGAATTTTGTGGCAGGCATGGATTAAATGAAACTCCTATTGTGGTCCCAGTTTACTGGTCTTCTCCTGAAGCTGTTAAAAATGCTATCAGAATTGGAAAACACTACCCTTAAGTTCCTGAAATTTGTGTATTGACTCAGATGCCAAAGCAGATGATTCTGGAGTTTGTGCTTCTGAAAGATATGATTTTTGAATTGAAAAAGTAGTTCAGGATGCAGATGATTTGAGGACACTGGTAGGTATGAAATATACACTATATAAGCACTAGGACTATAGCCATCAATACCATGAATCTGTATGTACACATTACAAGAAGACCATAAATATTCACAGTAGTAGGCCAGTGATATAAAGATGATCTGCAGCCAAGCTACACCAACATATTCTGGCCAGTACCTTGTTGGTTACTAAATCTTCAGGTGGATAGTGAAGTTGTTTTCATGGTAGAAACAAGGAAAGAAGTATAGAGATTTCCACAGTAGGGAGGTATAAGGATAGTTGAGGAAGAGTAGGAAAGGAAGTGGGAGGGTAGGGGGTTGGGAGGGGGAATAAGGACATCGAAGGCACCCAAGCTAGGGCTTTGACGCCTTGTGCTTATAGAGGGGTGTAGCTTGCTATAGGCACGGAAGGGTGAGCATACTCAAACCACGGAGTCCATATTATAAGGAATTTGTGTCTCTAAAAACACTAGCGAGCTTTTCATTAAAAAAAAAAAAAAAAAAAAAAAAAAAGCACTGACCCATCAGCAAACTTCCACAAAGTGAGCAAACTTTGCTTCTTGCATGTTTTTGCAGTGGTCTGTTTTGCCGCTAACATAGGTTGCTAATTTGAATTGGGACTTGGTAAGACCTTGGGGTTTAAAATGCAGTATGATATACCAAGGCTCTGTAGGGAACGCATCATAACATAACGAGAGTAAATATAGTGCAAGAGCTTGAGAACTATGGGGCAGGTCACCATATGTGTAGAATGTCTCCTGAGGTAGAATAGCCATGAAAAAACATGGCAAGGAGAGATGGATGGAGATGTGCTTGTCAGGATGGTACCATATATCATCTTGCAACAATCTTGAATGCAGATTTAGTTGTGGTCACCTTAATAGAACAGGAGGCTATTGTGGAAAAGGTTTGTAGCCACTTTTCTGTTTTTAGTGCACCGACGGTCTTTTTCCCATTTGGAAACGTAAAGGATGAGAGAGGCGTATGATAGCAGATATGTTCAATACGCAAAATCTGCCTTGTGAGATCTTTATTGGCAAATATGGTGGAAAGCCAGTGCCTTATTTGCAGAAGAACTCAGATGACGCATGTGTTTTTTTTTTTTTTTTGTTTTTGTTTTTTTTATCTTAATGCATTCTATGATAAAATTAACGCTTACCTGAGGCCCCTCTGTCCAGCGATGTCCACGAATGTCTCAGCCATCCGAAATTCTCACGCCTTATTGGCTGAGACACAGCAGCGGTGCCATTGGCTGCCGCTGCTGTCACTCAGTCAGCTAGCCAATCATGGAAGAGAGGGGGTGGGAGCGAGTTGGGTCTCCATGTCTGAATGGACACACAGAGCTGTGACTAGGCTCGGGTGCCCCCATAGCAAGCTGCTTGCTGTGTGGGCACTCGACAGAAGGGAGGGGCCAGGAGCACAAAAGAGGGATCCGAGAAGGAGGATTCGGGCTTCTCTGTGCAAATCCACTGCAGCAGAGCAGGTAAGTATAAGGGGGAATTGGCGCTGTCCGGTTATATGTGCATTAATTGTTGTTCATATATAAATGCTCATAAGAGTACATATACAAAAAGAACATATAAAAATATATTTAGGTGCGACCAATGTGCTCTGGGGGCTAAAGAAATATGTGCAGAAGCCCCACCCACCAATGTTATATGAAAAAGTGCAACATGCTAAAATAAATATATATGTACCCCTAAACAACTGGAAAAATCAAACTCAATATATTCAAAATATCCTAATAAATATAAATAAATATATATATATATGTGCCCAAATAATGTCTATAAAAAGCAAAAAATCTCAAAATAATCCAAAATCTTAGATACAAACTTATTTAACAATTAAACCTGTAGAATAAAAGTCCCCAACGTGAGTACGTGAAAAATCCAATTCATAAACACAGTGGTGAAAAAATGTATAAAAAATGTAAAAAAATTTTTATATAAAAACAGTACTGAAAAAATCCCAAATAAAAAAACAACAAATGTCCAGAATAAAGTTCCTTAAATGTGTCTTTCTGATGAAGAAAAACGTAGTCTCAAAGTGACTGGTGTTCCCCGTCTTTCACTACACCCCCACTCGTGCTTTCACTCACAGGACTGCCCAACCCCTGCAGGGGTGAAAGGCATGTAGATAAAATCCAGCGATGATGTACCTGGGAAGCAATCCTCCGTCCAAAGATGTTTATCCTTCTCTGGTGTTGCGGTGTCCCCAATAGTAAACTTCCATATGAGGTAGAAAAGAAAAGGACCTCATAGCAACAGGTGGCCTGGAGCAGACCAAAAAAGAAGAACTCTTCTTTTTTGTTTACTATTGGGGACACCGCAACACTAGAGAAGGATAAACATCTTTGGACGGAGGATCGCTTCCCAGGTACATCATTGCTGGATTTTATCTACATGCCTTTCACCCCTGCAGGGGTTGGGCAGTCCGGTGAGTGAAAGCACGAGTGGGGGTGTAGTGAAAGACGGGGAACACCAGTCACACTGAGACTACGTTTTTTTTTTCATCAGAAGGACACATTTAAGGAACTTTTATTCTGGACATTTTTTTGTTTTTCATTGGGATTTTTTCAGTACTGTTTTTATATAACAATTTTTTTTACATTTTTTATACATTTTTTCACCACTGTGTTTATGAATTGGATTTTTCACGTACTCCCGTTGGGGACTTTTATTCTAAAGGTTTAATTGTTAAATAAGTTTGTATCTAAGATTTTGGATTATTTTGAGATTTTTTGCTTTTTATAGACATTATGTGGGCATATATGTATGTGTATATGTGTGTGTGTGTGTGTATGTATGTATGTATATATATATATATATATATATATATATATATATAAAATTTATTAGGATATTTTGAATATATTGAGTTTCTGATTTTTCCAGTTGTTTAGGGATACATATATATTTATTTTAGCACGGTGCACTTTATTATATAACATTGGTGGGTGGGGCTTCTGCACATATTTCTTTAGCCCCCAGAGCACATTGGTCGCACGTAAAAATAATTTTATTTTTATATGTTCTTTTTGTATATGTACTCTTATGAGCATTTATATATGAACAACAATTAATGCACATATAGCCGGACAGCGCCAATTCCCCCTTTTTTAGATTATTTGGTTATTTTGAATTTCACCTAGGTGATATTCAGTTTTAGGGGGGCTGCAGTCCCTTCCTTCTCTTCCTCCTAAGCACGGAACTACTGCCATTCATTCAGAGCAGGTAAGTATGACATGCTTGTTTTTATAGGGAAAAAAGAATCACTTTAACCTGTACCTCTGTGAATCAGGAATCGTATAGATTGGCTGAAGTGGAAGCGTACTGTGGCCGAGAGGGTCAGTGGTACAAAGCTTAACCCCATTTTCCCTGGGCATAATGCATGTCCAGAAGAGGGAGTCAAATACCTTGTATGTCTAGTGAGTATCATGCCAGGAATTTCTTTGCATCAACAGAATTAAGTGAATTATTTTGCGAGTATTATCAGAAGATTGTCTACATGGAACGAAGCCCACCTGGTCTTTGTGACTAGGGTGTGTAAGAATGTGTTAACCCTGCAAGAATTTTAGCTAGAATTTTGATATCTATGTTTAGTAGCAGTGTTAATTTTGTCGACTAAAACGACAAACATTTTAGTCGACTAAATGAATACTTTTTTAGATGACTAAAATACGACTAAAACTAAAATGGCATTTTAGTCAAGACTAGAATGGGACTAAAACTAAAATGGCATTTTAGTCAAAAGACTAAGACTAAAACTAAATTGAAATTTGACTTTAAAATTAACACTGGTCTGTGGTGCATGTTCATACTTCAATACCTTAAATAATAACATATGAGATTTTTCACTCTAGCAGTATATAATGAGTTTGGAAATTGTAGAGAAATGTTAACTAATGCATTACAATTTAATTACACCCATTAGATTTTAGACGACTAAAATGTACTGGAGTTTTTAGTGGACCAAAATGTACTGGAGATTTAGTTGACTAAATATGACTAAAACGATTGCAGAAGATTAAAATGGGACTAAAACTAAAATGCCATTTTAGTCCTAAGACTAAAACTAAATCGAAATTTGTTGCCAAAATTAACACTGGTAGCAAGAATGGTTGGAAGTTGCAAGGATCTAACGGGTCCTTTTTTTGGATTTGGAAGCATATGGACTGATGAGGTTTCAGGACTGGGTGCGTATGCAAGTAGTTAACAAATCACTGTTGATTCACACTGCTGCGACCTAATTGTCTTGTGATTTCCAGTGCAACTTCTTTTTTCCTTCAAAGTAGTACAGGAACTCCCCCCCCCCCCCCCCCCCCCCCCCCCATGTGGCTTGAGTCACATTGATTGCAAGGACCACCATTGAAATGTAATAATTTCACTTGTCATGTGACTATCGCAAATCACAGCAGTGTGAACCAGGGCTAAGTCTAATGGGGAGTGAGAAGAGATAGTAAACTTTCTATATATGAGGCTGAGAAGCTATCAGGGCCTGGAGGTGTTTGTTTTGAGAGGTTTGATTAACCTGAGGCCTTCAAGGTAGTGATTTGTTTCTATCGTGTCTAAGATGTTTTGGGTTAAAGGTGGAATCAAAGTCTCTGTTAATTTATATGCGGTTGTAGAAAGGGTTAGCTGTAATCATATTGTTAGGTAAACTTAATCTATTGGGTTTGGTTTCTCGAATATGAGCAATTGGCATTGACCAAGTTTGCTAACATAGGACCTGGTTTGTTGGCACAGGTGTAAAATTTTCTTCTAGACCATCGCAATTGCGTTTCAGCCCTGTCATTGGGGAGGTGAGGTTAAGTTTTGTTCTTGCATTTGAGGGCAAGTATTTTTCAAGCATCATCCCCCTAATCGCTCACATGTTTAAAGGGCATGTAAAGCCAAAACTTTTTTCGTTAGATATAGTAGGGAATGGTTATGACCAATGTATTTTTTTTTTTTTTTTTTTTTTTCTATTGTCTTTTTGTGTGTTTTTTTTAGCAGGGATGTTTTCCTTCACTGCAGGCACAATAGAATGTAAAAAGTATCCCCTCTTAGTTGCCACTGGATTAGTGTCTCTATCAGATTTCCCCTCACTTCAGTTCCTGTGCCTCTAAAATGCTTTAATGGTTGACTCTCTCCAGATTGGACACAGGCAGCACTAAAACCGGACCTGTTTACCATACGTTATTCAAACCTTGGTTTTGGAAGTGTTATTTTACCTGTATATAGCCTTACAGCCTTTACTCTGTTGGCAATAAACCTTATTTATGAAGTGGAATACTATATCCATGTATTCGCATAAAATTAACCACTGTCCACACCTTTTTATTTAGGAAAATTTATTGAAATCCAGAAATTGTGTATAGATATATATTAAATATTTTTCTTTGATATTTTAATGTTTAATTATAAAAGAAACAAAACGGAAGCCTCTTTAAAACAAAGAGGTTGTTGGCAAATACACGAAGTGATTGACTTTCCTTTTAAGTATATATTTTTTTTTCTTTGAAAATAGCTACCTGCTGTCTATAACTGTGTATGGTATTAATCACTAACATAAATTGTTTATTGCCTTTCTCATCTGCCAGAAGGGTGCAAAAAGAATCGCCAATTTTTTTTTTTTGTAATACATGGAACCAAGGAGTTCTCTCGCCTTCATTTTATTCCTACATGATGATTCTTACTGGCTTTCCATGAAGATGAGTTTGTAAGAAGTGCAATGGGGCATATAGGAGATGATTTGTTGCTGACCAGGAGACTGGTGATTGAAGACCATGAAATATGAGGCCTATCTAATACCGGTGCAGAGTAATGATATGTAATGAAGTTTTCCATAAATAATACTCTCCAAACTAATGTATATGCCCATTCCTCAAATCATCTTCAAATAAGATCTAGCCAGCAATACATTCCTGACAAACTGAATAAATGTCTTCATAAAAGTTTTCAAGACAATTTCCAACTTTTTTTTTTTTTTTATAACTTAAAACATCTGCATAGTTAAGGATTGTATAAATAGCTGCTTTTACATTTGTGTCATCATAAGCAATTTTTAAAAAGATTTGAACTTTAACCCACATGATGTCAGGTGGCTTTTTTTTTTTTGTCACACTTTCTCCCCCCCCCCCCCTGCACTTAGAGCAATACACAGGCTGTCATCACGGACCACCTTCTGAAAGTTCTAGTTATATGGCTGTTTGTGGTTTCAATACTGTAAATTACTGACCTGGACCACACAGAAAGACCAGTTAAAGTGAAGAACTCCTAATTGGTATACTAGTTTTGGAAAAATAATGGAGCAGCATGATAGCCAGTGAGCTATTTGTAGATGCAGAAGTCCGCAATGGCAGCTTCCTCAGCACTGGGTTTCTATAAAGATATATGCTTGATTGAGTAAAATAAAAGTGAGTGGAGATATTTACACATGCAATGGTTGTTTATGGAGGAAAATGAAAATGGGGGGAATATAGGTAACAGCGCTGTTTTTTTCAGATATGTAGGCTCCATGGCTTGCCCAGCAGTCAGTAAAAACAATGGATCCCTGTTAGCTGCCTACATCTCCTTTTTATATTTTATAGGTTCCTAAGCCATAAAACAGTTTTTTGCAAATCTGTACAAGCACACCTCTGGCAGAGGAAAGGTGAGAGTAACAGAACCTTCCCATATTCATGTAACAAAGTAATGGCTCCAGCATGGCAAGTCTATTCAGTCAGCTTGCTCCCTGAATGAGACGCTTCTGTTGATGAAATATAGGGTTCCGTGTGCACATAGGAATAAAGCATAATGCTAGCTGGATATCACACCGCTGATCTGAAATTCAGCAACAATAAGGCACTCTCCAATACGAGTGTCTGCATTGCACAACCCATGCCAAGGCAGTGCCTTATTGCAACAAGGAAAGCGCAGAATCTAAAATCTGCATGGGGCTGCAGTTATGGCATGCCCCATGTTACAGACGCCTCTTCATAGCAGACAGTATGGGGCCCCCCAAGGGTCATACCTGTTCCTCTGACTCCATTGGGGAAGTGAAGGCACAAGGACAATAAATGTTACATAATATTGCTTATGCAGGCAAGCCAGACTGTACTTGCCTTAATGTCCCTCTAGCTAACCACACGCAAACACACACTGGGTGCAATGAAAGGTGTATCCTAATATATCATGTGCTTTCAAACTCAAGTGACAACTACCAGAGAAATAACCCCATAAAGAATTTTCTAAATAAATTGCTCTTGACCCCCTGACAACATTGGAGGATCATTATTTTCTGCATCTGAGGAACTCTATCTTTGTGCATCTGTCTTCAGCACATAATTAACACTTGAAGAACGCAGAACATTGACAAAATGTACAGACAAAGCAGGTGCCTTATTGCAAGGGGACAGGTCGGCCCTGTCCTGTTAAGAGGACATTTGGCTTCTATGTGTCAGGGATTTTATGATCAGCCAATACACCTGTTATCCTTAATCATTGCTAAAAGATCTGCAAAAGCATGTGCTGTATTTTTTAACTAGCAATTGTCTGTTTGGAAATGAGTGACTGGTAACTAGATGTGGGTCACAATACTGATACCGGTTAGGAAAAGTGCCTCACTTTTCTTGAGGATAAAGATGTACAGCTCCTTTGTCTACAGTTGCTCTAACAGAATGCAAAAGGAGAAAAATTGTATATGTTTCTCTACAAAGGGCATATAAAGTCCAGTGGAAATACTGACCTATTCATGTGTAACTGTGCATTGCAATCTTCCTATATTAGCTGGGAGGTGGTGTCTAATTGACCCATGTTCTATCATTTTTTCATTGCATTCATTAAATTTTTATTAACAATTTTGGAAACTGTGTACCTATTTAATTGGTGAATGTCATTCTGCAGATCTCTAGCAATGAAGAAGGTCATAGGTTACTAGGTAATTTAGAGTGGAAAGGCAGTTCCTCTCCAGTAGCACCACTTGCTTTGAACACAAATTCTGAAGACCCCCTTTGTGGCAAAGTGGTGTGGCCTGTTAGATCTGAGCTTCCCCCTCTGGGAAATAAGGTAAAGTCAGGAGTAAACTGTTGTGGAAAATGGGGTGAGCCTGGTGCTGGCTGAGGCAGGGAGGGTTGGGACACAGAAATTGGTCGACCATCTTGCCTGAGTCGGCTTAGTGGTAGAGATATACAAGTGCTGGGGTGAGAGGAAATAGGAGCGGTTTGAGGAAGGAGAAGCGACCGTGAAGAACCACACACCTGAGCGGTTCGAACTGGGCCTGGGCTGAGTGCTGTAGGTGAACTAGCAGGAGAGTCCAATCTCTGTAATGGAGGTGGTAATACCCATAGTGGCTCTGAAGCTCCAGGTAAAGGGGGACCTGACGAATTGGCTCTTGGGCCTTGACATTGTCCAGAAGAGACAGCTGGGAGCTGCTGATCAGATTGTGATAGTCTTGGTTGACTGGATGAAGAACCTGCTCCTGGAGACCACTGTGGGGTGTCAAAAGCAGCTGGAGTTGAGGAGGTGGGGTGCCGCTGCTGTGTATAGCCCCTTTCAAAGCGGGGCACAGTAGAGGGTGGTCTTGGACTTACACAGGCTGCAGCTGAATAGCCTGCCAGCTGATGTACATGAAAAGAAGATTGCTGGTTTAGTGATCCCTCTGCTGTTAAACGTGAAGAAAAAGGCTGTCTCTGCAGCTGTTGGAATCCACGTGCTGATACACCCAATGCAGAGGTTGAGGGTCGGAAGATATTGGCTGGCAGACGCTGGTGAGTTAAAGGTATCGCAACGGATGTGGTGGCCGCTGCAGCCTGTAAAGGGGCCTGGACTAGTGGCGTCCATATTACTGGAGTAGGAGGCGTTGGTATAGAGTCTCCCTCAGGCTGGAAGCAGCGTGGCCCTTGTGCCATTTCACGGTCATGCTGAACAATCTGCTGAATGATTTCATTCTCCTGGTAATTCAGCACCCCGGAGCGAAGGTCATGCTGGACTTTATGCAGGAGGAGAGAGTTCTTTTTGCCTAAAAAATAAAAAAATATATATTTTCAGTTGCCCATATGCAATAAGTAGAACACCAATTACAGGCATAACTCCCAACTGTCCCTTGGCTCCTCTTTCCTCCTCATTTGTACCCCCATTTTAGTCTGATCTACATAGTTGCATTTAAAATGCACTAGTTATCTTTCAAAAAGTGCTAAACCATTCATCCAGTTTCTAAATTGCTGCATTGGTAAATTTCAAGAGCCAGTATGAAAAAATGTTTTTGTTTTTTAATTTTTTTTTTGAAACGGCTGATGACGCCCGACATTCGGCACATGTGTAACTAGGCTTTATTCTCCTTTAAGGAGACGTGGGGGGGGGGGGGGGGTTGTCCTATACTTACATACTTTTGCTAATAGGTGTCCCTCTTTTTGAGATTTAAAAAAAAAAAAAGATGGGAGGTATGATTACAGGTATTAGTTTGAGGCTTTTATGAAAAGTTCACACTTTTATTCATTTGATTCTGTTTTGACTTGCAAGGCAAAATATTTCCCTAAAATACACACTGCTACCTCGATAAACTGCTTGCGGTTTTCAAAAATGTTTATGTAAATATTCCATATCATGACAGTGTTTGAATTTTTTTAAAGTTTTATTATTTTTTAAATTTTTTTTTCATAGATTAGCCACTAGTATTCACTCTACATTCCTTAATGAGAAAATTAACTTTGAAGCTTTGCCCAGAACAGGCACGCAGAGCGCAATGGACTAATCCCCTGCAGTATTGATGGTAGCCTCCCTGCAACTGATCTTTTCCCATTAATGACCTACCATGCCTTGTTATACACTGGCTCTATAAGGGGGACCACTTTGGTAAAGGTGGGGCTTTTGCTTCCTCGTGTCAGAACCTGCAGCAAGGAGAACACTGAGCAGCACAGTAGTGACAACATTAAGGCCCCATGCACACAGGATTTTTTTTTTTTTTTTTTGCAAGCTTGTTTAGGCACGTCAAGCTCTTGGGCATTCACTCATTCTATTGGGCAGAATATAAATTTATTCTTGGCATTGGAATGAATGAACACTCAATCGCTAAATGCGCCTAGTGCTAAACTGTTTTTAGAGTTGTTTGCATGTCGTGGGTTTTTTTTTTTTTTTTTTTTTGCAGCAAAATGCTTCTGTCCCGATTGTGCTGGCCCGGGGTATTTTTATTTTTTTCTGCCTGGAAATGACTGTGTGCCTGAATACATAGGCTAACGTAGAGGGGTGTTTAGAGGCAGAAAATAAATATGCAAAATTACTCTAAGACACCTTTCACACTCTCAAAGCGCTTTTCAGGCACTTTAGCGCTAAAAGTAGTGCCTGAAAAGTGCCTCTCATGCCTCCCCAGTGTGAAAGCCGGAGTGCCAATGAAATCAATGGGCAGCACTGCCGAAGCACCTGCAAAGCGCTACTAACCCTTTCCTCGACCACTAGGAGGGTTAAAAGTGGCCCGCTAGCGGCCGAAAAGAACTGCTAAAACTAGCGGTGCTATACCGCTAATACGCCCATGCTAGCAGTGTGAAAGGGCTCTAAAAGCAGTGTTTTTAATGCCTTTTGTGCATATGATTTAAATCTCCTGAGACCAGCAGTGCCTAGGATTTTTACACTGCAGATATTCAGCTATGAGGCTACAAAATGGGTGTCTAGGCCATTGTTTCTCAACTCCAGTCCTCAAGGCACCCCAACAGGTCATGTTTTCAGGCTAGCCATTATTTTGCACAGGTGATTTGATTAGTTTCACTGCCTTAGTAATTACCACAGCCGTTTCATCTGAGGGAAATCCTGAAAACATGACCTGTTGGGGCGCCTTGAGGACTGGAGTAGAGAAACACTGGTCTAGGAAACCTCACATACTAGGAAGTAAACTATTTTTTTATGAGCAATTCCAGGAAAAGGGTACATTTTCTAGGACATTGCTGGGGCACAATTAATTTTTTCTTTTCCCTATAACATTTAACTTTTTGATCTTATTTTGACTTTAAATAAAAAGACAGAAAAGTTTATGCGCAGTTTAATTAGAAGCAAATTTAAGTAGGCCTTTACAATCATAGAACGTACTAGACTAATCCTAATTCAAAGTACATTTTGGGCTGGTGCAGTTTTTAAGGCTTTTTTCACGAGATAGGGATAGTGTTAAGGCGGTAGTAAACAGCTGTGCGTGTGTGCAGGTTGCAAAAAAAATAAAGTAAAGCCATAATGCGCTGGCATACTAGAACGTTATGTTAAACTTAGCAGAACAAAGCCCTTCCAGCGACAAGCTGTCACCACTGACAAGGCTTCCATCTTTACCCGGTCTTCCTTCCAGGTTAGCAGACTCCAGCTGTGTGAGTGGCCGGAGCCGTGATGACGCCACTCCCACGCATGCGCGTGGGAGTGGCTGTTTACGGCACAGGACTCTGAAGGAACGTTTCAGGCTGCTATTTCTTCAGAGAGCATGCTCTGCCGGCGTCACCGGCTGCATTAACATTAAATATCTCCTAAATCGTGCACGTTTAGGAGATATTTACAGTACCTCTGGGTAAGCCTTATTATAGGTACAAATTCTGCATGGAAGCTTACTCACAATTTAAAAGTTCAGGACGAGGCAACATTTAGGCTAGGTTTACG
The DNA here is from genome assembly GCF_042186555.1 of Aquarana catesbeiana. NCBI lineage: Eukaryota > Metazoa > Chordata > Amphibia > Anura > Ranidae > Aquarana > Aquarana catesbeiana. Next base: position 120,279,148 of record NC_133326.1, on the reverse strand, counting down.
CTTGTGCTGTTGGAACATGGATTTTAGCGCAACATGCAAATGTTTGTGCAGTGCCAGTCATACCTAATGGCAACGCAATACACCTTCACAATATGCATGCATTGCAATGGACAGTTACACACTACTGTGTGTTTTGGTGAGCTGCTTAACATAAATTGGCACATGCACCTGTTTGAATTTTGATATGTTTAATAGGCAGCCTTAGTGTAATGCACATTACTGCACAAAAGATGAGTAGGTTCAGGCTACCTGTTAAAATCATGATCACTTTTAGTTAGGAAGGCCGTCTGTATAAGAAGTGTTTAGATTAGGGCTGAAACAACTGACCGACATAATCAACTATGAACATAGCTGTCAACTATTTTGATAATTGATTAGTTGGTCAGCCGATTAGTTGGCCTGCATACAGAATGCATTATTTGTTTACATATCAGAAAATACAGTGCAGCATACATACAGCTCAGTACACCATCCATACATGTCATTAGGTGCCTGAGAACTTGTGGATGTCTGAGGAGCAATGCCTCATGGGACATGTAGTAGTGGGCAGGAGAAGAAAGTGAGTGACTCTAAAGGCAGAAGATATTTTACCTTGCTATAGGGGCACGCTGTACTATACTTTGCAGCTTGCTCTAGGGCAGTGATGGCGAACCTGTGGCACGTGTGCTACAGCCGGCACGCTGAGCCCTCTCTGCGGGTACGCCAGGAAAAATGAGAAATGCACACACTGGCATCCAATTTTCCACATCGCACTGCCCACCGGTCTCTAGGACCAGCGGTGACGTGTCCGAGGTGGGCGTGACTAAGAACAAGCGGCGGTGACATGCGGGCAGAAATCCAAAAATCTCTGGGGTCAGCGGTGACGTTCTGGGCGTGAATGAGAGAACATGCGGCTGGGATCAGAAGAGACTTGCGGGCAGGAATGAGCTACCTGAGACACTGGAGACAGGTGACATGTTAATGTGGAGTGGACATTATGTACAGTTGTTATCTTATTAGTCCAAAGCAAAAAGGATACACACCACTCCAGGCATGTTATCCCATGGATCGCCTGCCCTACTCTCAGACATCAGGTGCTAGCTCTGCAAACCTGCAGACAAGCAAGAAAGGTAGCTGGACGTCGAATTAACACCTTTATTGTGCAAACTTGAGTAAAATCCAAAACAGTCAGTCCATGGACAGAAGAGGTACAAAAAGAACAGCTAGCTAGCTAAAGGTGTTAACTTGGTGTGCGGCCATCCAGCTACCTTTCTTGTGTATCTTATCAGTCCGTGGTGTCCTGCTTCTTAGAGGCAGAGGCTCAAGCTTATCACCTGCCGGTGGGTACCTTCCTCTTTCAACTCCTTTCTGTCTGGTTTCAACTCCTTCATCCTGGTCCTGTCCCTTGGTTAGGATCTAGATTAACCCCCAAAATTTGGATTAAAAAAAAAATTTTAAAAAGCAGTTCTGGGAAGTGTGCCCCATCATTGGTGTCATTGGACCTCATTATTGGTATCATTGGTAAACATTGTACCCCATCATTGGTGTCATTGGGCCTCATTATTAGTGTCATTGGGAAACCTTGTTCGCCACAGCCTTGGTCCGTGCCTATCCCTGCACCGACCGATGTATACCTTTTTCATAGTGCCGCTCAGCACTTTGAAGAAAATAAGTTGGTTTTGTATTGCAGTTTGGGCACTTGGGCCCAAAAAGGTTCGCCATCACTGCTCTAGGGTAAGGTGACCAGATTTTTTAAATTAAATCCGGGGACATTTTTTTTTTTTTCTTATTTGCAAATGGTAAACTATTTTCCTCAAATTATATTTGCAGTGTATGTGGTATGTGTTTATGGAATGATTGTATGATATATACGTTATTGCTCACATTTTGTCCATGAGATTAAAAAAAAAAAAAAAGATACTACTTATATTTTTTGGGGATATGACTACCAAATGTTAAGAAGATAAGATGGAGAAAAAACTTGGGAGGGATGGGCCCGTAAAATTCAAATCCAATCCAAGTAGGGGCAGTTCTAGACAATTTATTTGGGGGTTGATATGGTTGTGCATGAGGTAAAGCGAGGGCGCTAATGCAGCACACCGCTGCTACCACACACCTGTGGGCATGACCAAAAAGGGTGGGGCCAGCAAGTGGGCGTGGTCAGCCAGTGGAGGTTTCTTTATGGCGTACAATGGCGAGTATGTCCTGGCATCTGTATACCAATAAAAAGCCAAAAAATGCAGCACAACCCTACAATCCTACAAATGGACTTATGAGTGCAATGGTAAAACCTATAAATGAATATCCAGTGCAAATCAACCAATGTATTGCAATATAGTAGTGATGGGGTCACCCCTTCTGCAAAAATATTTTGAGATATTGCAGAGCTTCAATGTGCAAATAATGGTGAAACCCCCTACATACAATAAGAGATGCAAATCAACCAGTGTATTAGAACATAGTAGTGATGGTGTCACACTGTGTGCAAAAGGTAAGAAATATTGCAGAGCCGCAATGTGCAAATAGTGGCGACGTCCTCTATATATAACAATAATGTACAATTGATGTACATATTTTACATTTTATTATGATTATATATAGGGGGTTTCACCGCTATTTGCTCATTGCAGCTCTGCAATATTTCTTACCTTTTGCACAGATGGTGACACCATCACTACTATGTTCTAATACACTGGTTAATTTGCATCTCTGTTATGGTCAATGTGCCCCTGTATGCTGGTGCTACGTGTAGGGTTCAAGAGGATGCTATGTATAGAGTGCAGGGCTCAGGAGTGTGTTACGTATAGAGTGCAGGGTTCAAGAGGATGCTCCCCCTGATGAGTCATGAGACCCTGTGATGTAACGTGTAGGGGAGGGTCAGATTGGTTTGGCAAGACGCTTTTGCACCTCTCATGGAAAGGCACGACATAGCTGCAGCATCATGGTTTTATGATATACGCTGTATACAGTTGGTGCACTGCACCCCTTTTTTAAATGTGAGTTCTATGCACATTTTTTAATAAATTTAATATTGTTTAAAACGATATAAGCACTAGCTCTTTTTCTCTCATCTATATCGAGTCATAATGGAGGCACATCAATGGAGCAACGAGGAGGAAAGCATGATCTGTTAGTCTGGGGTAACTAAAAATCTTTATTTGACCAAACTTAAGTGTGAGGTCACACTCTGTGAAGTGAGCGCATTTCTGATGGGGGAGCACTGAGGTGAATAGATAAAAAGCACAGATTTTTGGGAATTTGTGAAGACTCAAGTTACAAGTTTTTTTTCTGATGTTTTCATTAAATATTTGACTGCACTCAAGCATGGGATTTATATTATTACAAGAAGAAATCCACATGAATGTATCATATTATTGTATATTCACGTCATTATGTTGGCACTCTTATATATGCACAGAAGAATTGATACACTAAGTGGTGGGATACATTTATTATCACTAGCGCAGCATTATTTCTTTTGAGTTTACTTGTGCTTAGTTGCTTGCAAAACTACCTATTATAAGGGAAAAAGAGTCCCCAGCTTTCTGGCATCAGTACGAGATTTAGAGGTGGAATACAATTTTAAAAAACACTGACATACAAGAACTGGTATTTGAATTTTGTGGGTGCTTAAAGAATTAAAGAATCTGGGGACAGACTTGGTCCGGGGATATCTGGTCACCCTACTATAGGGACACTCTGAAGGCAGGAGGAGCCAGAAGCACCGGAATCAGTTGCTGGTTCTTCGTCTATTGAGGTAGATGCCAGGTCCAGCCAATGATCCCATATTTTGTGATATTTTACTGGGCATTTTCTATGTGTGTAAATTAATATTTTTATAAGGCAAGAACATGTTAACAGCCACCATCCATTCCCAAAATGTGGGTGGGGAGGCCTGAAGCCTAAAGGCCTGTACACACAATACAAAAATTGGAAGTAAAATTTCGTCCGAAGAATGATCTGACGGTTTTCGGAACGTTAGTATGATGCTTTCGATAGCCGATTCCGTTTTTTCGTCAGATGAAAGCTGGATGTGCAAACTATAACATTTTTGTCGTGCACTCAACGTCTGATTTTCGCTTAATTAGTACGGTTTACATACGGAAAAAATCGTAAGAGCAAGACTACGCATACTCAGAAATGAAAGAATGCATACAAAACTAGTCAACACATTACGTCACTTCTGAAGTTGTATTCTGTCGTACGAAAATTTTCATATGGGGAGTAACCTCTTCAATTTTGACATGAGACTAGCATGCAACAAAAAAATGGACGAACTGTTGTCTGAAAATCTGATCGTGTGTACGAGGTTTTACTCTCGCTAATAATAGTCTAATCGTAAACAGCTAATATATATGTGATAGAGTCTTGCAAGCTACCCAAAAACCAAAAGTAACTATATATGTACTAGAAACTCTGTGTGTGAAAGGTATTCAAAAGGCCAGCTGCTAGCACTGATCACATCCCCATATGCATGTGCACGAAAATATATAAGTGCAGTGCTAAATCATGAAATATAAACAAATATCAAAAATTATTGAATCAAACAACATATAAAGTGCATAATTAAATGTCCATACAATAAGGTGCAAAAAAGTCCATATAATTTTATATTTCATCATTCGACTCTGTACTTTTATATATTGATTAACTGTAAACAGCGTTTCCTGTAGGAAAATATGTTGATGTCAATTACTTTCTTGCTCTGGGAGTAACCCCAGCAAACACTGTTTAGGGCACAAGGTCAATGGGGAGCCCATGCGGTCGGGTAAAAACCTATTCTCAGTAACCCTGAATGGCAGGGCAGGACCACAATAGATTGTAAAAGGAGCCTCTGGCTTCCCTGCATCTAGGGCAAAACGTTTATGGTTTTAAAAGAAAAATAATCCAACATTTACAATCACTTTAAGTGTTCTGTACAGGGAAGATCAGCATCTGAGCCCAGAGAAGCTGGAGGCTGATGGGAGGTAATATAAGGCATTACAATTAAGTTTCCCAGTATTGTACATTATATTTGAAATAATGATATCCATGGAAAAGTCCTGTCTTTAGTATTACTTTAATATAAAATATTTATATTCCCCTTACACCCTTCATGTCGGACTTTCCGGCATACTTGGTCCGGCGGACAATCCGATCGTGTGTAGGCTTCGGTGGACTTTTTTTTTCCCCAAAAGTCCGCCGGACCTAGATTTGAAACATGTAGCCCGTTCGTCTGTATGCTGGTCCGACGGAAAACCCGTTTGTATGCTGTTCCGACAGACCAGATACGACGCAAGGGCAGGGTATTGCATCTCGCGCTCGCTGCAATAGGAAAAACAAATTTTCCTATTGCAGCGAGCGCAGGGCATACCAGGCCCTTAGGTCTGGTATGGATTTTAAGGGGAACCCCCTATGCCGAAAAAACGGCGTGGGGTCACCCCTAGAATCCATACCAGACCCCGGTCAGTCAGGAAAGGGGGTGGGGACAAGCGAGCGAACCGTGCCAGGCCGCATGCCCTTCAACTGGGAGTCTGACATGGTCAATGACCACGCCCCCTTATGCCGTCACAGTCCCAGCATGCCCAGGGACTGTGACGGCATAAGGGGGCGGGGTCTCCGCCTATATAAGTCATATCGGAGCGCTCAGAGAGCATTCCAGCTGGAGAGACCGTCTAGTCAACATCGGAAGAAGCCAAGAAGCCCAGAAGCCCGGGCCTCCGCTGGCAAATGAGCGGCATGAAGACAGCGGAGGAGCCGGCAGAAGAACTGGAACACCGGGAGAAGAGGCCAGAGAAAGCGGAGAAGAACCAACCGGATGCCAGGAAAAGAGGAACCGGAGGGACCCCCAAAGTCGGAAGAAGACCCCCGAAGCCGGAAGAAGACCCCCCCGGAGCTGTCTAATAAATTACTTTAAAAACCTGTGTAGTGTGTTTTATTATTGACACTTTTTCCCTAGGTAAATGGGTAGGGGTACCATGTACCCCATACTCATTCACATAGGGTGGGGGGCCGGGATCTGGGGGCCCTCTTATAGGGGGCTCCCGGATTCCGTTAAGCCCCCCGCCCGCAGACCCCGACAACCAACGGCCAGGGTTGTCGGGAAGAGGCCCTTGTCCACATCAACATGGGGACAAGGTGCTTTGTGGTGGGGGGGCCCCGCAGGGCGCCCCCTCCCCCAAAGCACACACCCCCCCATGTTGAGGGCATGAGTCCTGGCACGGTGCGGGGGGGGGGCGCTCGCTCGCTCGTCCCCACCCCCTTTCCTGACCGACCGGGCTGCGTGCTGGGATTGGGGTCTGTTATGGATTCTAAGGGCGACCCCACGCCGTTTTTTCGGCGTAGGGGGTTCCCTTTAAAACCCATACCAGACTTAAGGGCCTGGTATGCCCCGCGACGGGGCTCGCAAAGTGTCAATCTCGCCAATAAAAGCGGCAAGATTGACTTCTTTTTCTAGTCCCGTCGTACCTGAGTCACGTTCAAAATGAACGGACTTGTCACTTGTCCGTGTGTGGGCAAGTCCGTTCATTCTGAAAGTCCGCCGTAACTCCGGCGAAAGTCCGTCGGAAAGACGGGCGGACCTAGCCTGCCGGAAAGTCCGGTCGTGTGTAGGCAAGTCCGTCCGTTCAGGTAGTCCGGCGGACCAAGTCTGCTGGAAAGTCCGCTCGTGTGTACGAGCCATAACTGTTTCACAGTATAAATGACCCCTTATAGTAATGTTTATCTGCTGTTTTTTTGTACTATAAAGGGCTCATTTTTGTTTCTCTTTCGTTAATTGACAGACACAGTGCTCTATTATTCAGAACCATAGGGTTATACTGCCCCCTACAGGAGTAGGACACTAGGCAGAAAAAGACTTGGCTATGCCTATGGGCAGTCCTAGGTGGTATACACTCCCCTCTCTGCTATAGGCCTTCAGTTTTTTTTTCTGCCTAGTCAGGAGTAAGGACCTAGTTCCCTGCTGGGATCTCTAGTCCTGGGAATTTTTGTTTGTTTTATTTCTTTCCTGGATTTTTCTCCGGTGAGATCTACAATCAACTGCCGGGCTGGGCGATGGGCTGGACACTAAGATCCAGTGGTCTCCCCAGTCTGGCCAGTAAGCGCGTGCAGACCGCAGCTATGCGCTAGGTCGGCCGTGACATGGCCCCACTGGACTGAGTCGCAGCTTTCCTCATGGCTGCTGGCGCCCCACTTCGGTGGCATGGGGATCTGTCTGGGAGCGTTACCCGCACGCTTCGCTGGATCGGTAAGTACGGGGCCCCCTCCTCTCCCTCCCTGGTCGTGGAGTAGGACGCGGGTACTCCCTGGGGTGGTCGGTCCCTCCGGGTTTCTCTTCCACCCCCCTTCCTACCCCCTCCGGGTGATGTCCGCGATCAGGGGACTGCCTGCAGCAGCCCTCCCGTAATTTAGGCCGTGGCTTTGCAGTCTGTTAGGTGGGCCCAGTGTGGGTGCTCCTGGCGCTCCCTGTGCGGGGCCTCGACCTGGGTCCCTGTGAGGGGCCTCAGTGGTGCCTTGTGTGGGCAGCATCTGTTGGCGCCCCCTGTATGGGCCTTCGGTCAGTGCCCCCCTGTGTGGCCCCCTCGGTCAGTGCCCCCCTGTGAGGGGCCACTGTCTGCGCCCCCTGTGCTGGGCCTCGGGCGGCAGGCGTCTCAGTTGGTGGCCCCCTCCTGAGTTTTTTTTTTTGTGGTGGCGCTTAGGCATATAGCCTAGTAAATGGCACCCCCGCCCTCCCTTACCTCCTCTGTCTCAAACGATCCTATATCTGGCTCTGCCGCCACAGATGTGGCCCAGCTTGCAGGGTTGATGGCCAGGCTCCCTGTCCTGTCAGGGAGTGAGGATGATGCCTCCACAACTGCAGTGGTGCATGAAAAGGCACTGGTTGTCGCACTTCTTACATCTGTGCGGGAACTTTTCAAGATGCAGCGGAGGACCGGTTCCCCTTTGGCACCCATAAGTTGCCTTGCGCGGCCAAAGTGTTCCCTTCTCCCTCTTATTTTGCCAAATTTGTCCATGAAGACTGGGAGTGTCCAAAGTGCCCCTTTGTGCTTCCAAAAATGCTTACTGTGAGGTACCCCTTTGAGGAGTCCCTCCTTCAGAAGTGGACTGTTCCACCAGTAGTGGACCCCCCTGTCTCTAGGCTGCTCAAGGCAACCATGATTCCAATAGAGCAATTTCTGGCTTTTAAAGATCCAGCTGACATACCTGGAGGGGGTACAGAATCCCCCTACCTTTGCTGCATCAGCGGACCTGTTGGTCTAGGTGCTGCAGTTTGTCTGCTATGCCTCTTGGCCGCAGTTGTATTGTGAGGGGCTACCCTGGATGACATCATTACGCATTTTGATTTTGTCCGGTTACAAGATAGTTTTCCAACCTTGTTCCCCAAACAGTTTTTTTGCTTCCAATGTGCGTCTGTCACTGGATTGTTTGCTGTTCTCCTCATGGGGCTGTGCAAGCCCTGTTGCTTCAGAGTGTGATGTCCCAAACAGTTTCAGGAGTTTTATTTAAACCTGTTCACAGTCCAAAAGATGGAGGGCATGGTACGTCCAATTCTGGACTTCAAGGCCCTGACTTGCCTGGTGCGGGTACAGAAGTTCAGGATGGAGTCCGGCGGTGGCACCCCTTCATCATGGGGACTTTCTGTCTTCTATCGACATCACGAATGCTTACTTACCCATTCCACTATGTGCCCTGACCCAGCGCTTCCTCCGTTTTGCTGTGGGTGCTGAGCATTATCAGCGAGTGGTGTTGCCCTTTGGTCTTGCCACCTCTCCTTGGGTGTTCATGAGGTGTGCGGTCCTGGGCTGCCTGGATCTTCTGCGAGTCCTCGACTACCCCGAGGGGCAACGTAGCTCCTATACAGACCTTGACAGATTTCAGTTGGCTTCTATACTATCTGAAGTCTGCTTTTGGCCCCTTCCAGAACATTGGATTATCTGAGCCTGACCCGGGCTTCAGCTCTGGCCAGAGTGTAAATTCCCCTGGACAAACTCCAGATGTTAAAATTGCTGCGTTTTCATTTACTGTTGTCCGGCAGGTGGGACTCCCTTCCGACCTGCATGTGGGTGTTTTGGTCTGATGGTATCTATCTTTTTTGAGGCGTTTCCATTTGCACAGTTCCATACAGGCTCCCTTCATGGAGATCCTGGCATAATGGGACAAGTGCCCAAGATCTCTGGACAATGGGATTTGGCTGAGCCAGGAAACCAGAGGTTCCCTAGTCTGGTGGCTTCACTCTTCAGTTCTTCAGTGGGGTAAATCCTTTCTCCCCTTGTATTGAACAGGGTGACCACCAATGCCAGTCTGTCCGGGTGGGGAGGGCTCTGCTCAAGGTCGTTGGACTCTGGAATCCAGACAATCAAGCAATAGCCTGGAACTTCTAGCGATCAGACTGTCTGCATCATGGACGAATCGACTTCGGGGGCTCCCTGTACGGATCCTGTCGGACACTGCAACAGCCGTGGCTTATGTCAATCACCAGGGTAGGCCAAATAGGTCGTTGGCAGCCCTGGCAGTTGCCAGTATCCTCCAGTGGGCAAAATGTCTTGTTCCGGCCCCCTCCAGTGTGTGCATTCCAGGTGTGGAATACCGACAGGCAGATAGGGTTGGACCACGGGGTGGGCCCTTCACCGGGCTGTGTTTCATCGGATATGTCTCCAATGGGGCACTCCTGAGGTACATCTGTTTGCGTCCTGGCTCAACAGAACGATACAAAGGTTTCTGGCAAGGTCACTGGATCCTCTGGTGGGCACCTCAATCGCTCTTGTGGCCCATGGGGCCGGTAATGTTTGCTCTATGCCTTTCCTCCCTCTCCAGCTTCTGCTGTGGCTTTTGTGCAGGATCACGGCCGCTGGGATTCCAGACATTTTATTGGTTATGGATGGGTCCCGTCGGTCTGGGTACGCCGACCGGGTGCGCCTGGTCACCGGCGTCCTTGGTGACTGCCTCTCAGGGAGGATCTACTGGCTCAAGGGCCGTTATTCCATCCTGCTTTAGAGTCACTAGTTTTAACGGCCTGGCTGTGATGAGCCAGGTGCTGCAGTTCCGCCACTGCTGATGGCTAGGGAGTCTACCCCCTAGGAGGATCTACCTCCAGATGTGGAAAGCACATATATCCTGGTGTGAGTCACTGGGCATTCATCCTCCTCCTTTCTCTGTGGCTCCGACTCCAGCCTTCCTTCACGCGGGTTGAGCAGGAATGGGCCTCAGGTACCATCAAGGGCCAGGGGTCAGCCTGGGTGGTCATCTTCAGAAATCCCCTGGTCTCGCACTCCCTGGTGCGTACCTTTCTTATTAAGGGGTTTGACGTCTAGTTAAACCAGTGCGGTCTCTTCTACAGACGTGGGGTTTGAACTTGAAAGCCTCTATTTCAATATATTCGGGAGATTCCACTACTTTGTCTTGGAAGGTGGCCTCTTGGTGGCTATCATCGCTGCTTGCAGGGTGTCTGAAATGGTGGTGTTATCGTGTCGTACACCTTACCCAGTGTTGCACAAGGTTAAGGTGGTTCTTCGCCCTTTTCCATTGTTCCTTTCTCGGATTTCCCTTTGAATAAAGACATTGTGTTGCCTTCCTTGTGTCCCTGGGGAATTTGCCTTATCTGCGGTTTGGGGGATTCGGGTGTATTTGGCAGCCACTGAGTCTTTTTTGGTGGTCAGACTCACTGTGATCACAGATGGGCCAAGAAAGGGGCTATCTGCTTCTTCTGCGACCATTTCTGGATGGATCAGACAGATGATGACTCTGGCCTATTCTGTCAGGGATCGGGTTTCTCCTTTCCCTGTTATGGCGCATTCTTCTCGGGCGCTTAGTGCTCTTGGGCCTTCTGTCATCAGGTGTTTGTTGTGCAAGTTTGCAAGGCGGCCACTTCGTCGTAGATGTACACTTGAACAACATTCTACGAAGTGGATGTGTTGGCATCTGCAGATGCCTTTTTTGGCTGCAAGGTTTTGCAGGCTGCTGTTTAGATGGTTTATTCCCTCTTGAAGGGTATTGTTCAGGTTGGGCTCCAGTTTGTTCTGTGTTGAGCTCCTGTTACCTGTTGGCTCTTGTGTTAGCCTTGGGATTTTTCGTTGTCCCACCCCTCATCTTTGGCACTCCTTTGGGACGTTTCTATGGTTCTGAATAATGGAGCGCTGTCTGTCAATGAATGAAAGAGAAAATGGGACTTTTGACTTGCCTTAAAAAACATTTCTCTGAGTTTGACAGACACAGCACCCACTCCTCTAAGGAGTTTTAATACTTCTGACACTGCTTGTTAGTAATCTGAAGGCATCTTCTCTGTAAAAAACAAACAAACTGAAGACCTATAGCAGAGAGGGGGGTGTATAGCACCTAGGACTGCCCATAGGTGTAGCCAAGTCTTTTTTTTTCTGCCTAGTGTCCTACTCTTGTAGGAGGCGGTATAACCCTATGACTAATGGAGCGCTGTACCATATTCAACCTCTAATAGTGTATATACAGTATATCTCTTCTGTTATTCTCAGAGTGGATTAGATATTTTGTTCCCTAACCACATAGCTGGCTATTTATATTTACCATTGCATATAGATATTCAAGAATAAATTGGCTTTTTAAACCTTACATATTAACTAAATTATACACCTTTTTTCAGGTTTTTATCTGGTTAATCAATTAATCAAAACAAATGGCCAATGAATTATGAAAATAAAAACGTTTAGATACTTATCTTTCTGTGACCCATGTATTGAAAAGCTCCCCAGCCTGTAGAGTTGTACAAGGCAGTTAGAGGAACAACAGTTATCAGAGAGGAAGCAAGTATAGTATTCTATACAATGAAAAGTGTAGAATACTTGCAGTGGCTGATGGGCAAAGAAGCATCAGAGCGAAGTATACCTTTTTTTTTTTTTTTTTTTTTTTTTTTTTTTTTTTTTTTTTTTTTTTCTTTTACAGGTGACCTCTTGGCTAAAAAAGTGACCATGTGGTGGCATAAATTACAGGTTCAGGTAGGGTGAAGGTAAAATTTGTGGACACCTAGCAACATAGGAACAAATATAGGAGCTGCATGGCTTACTACACTTGTACTCTTTGCTGATAGTTCAGCATGGAAATCTACTCAATCTGAGCTTGTGGTACACATTTTCTTCGTACAGGTTCCCATTAATTGCTGAGGATTAGAAAAATACTTGGCTGAAAAAAATCCCCTACAACTCTGCCATGATTTCTGAAATTATACAGAAGCAAATTATACTCTAATTTGCTGCCTGTGGTGTTGAAAGTGTCTTAAATGTGCTGCTGGTGAATTATATGAAAAAAATAAGGATTAATCCTCTGATTCTGGCAAGTTACTGTTATGAACAAGACATGTCTCACACATACTCTGTGAGCAATGTTGATATACTCTTATTTTCCACCAGGGGGAAGTAACGAGAGCAATTTACAACTATAACCGATTAATCAATAATGTGACTGCTGTAAATGAAGCTGTGGAGTGCACAGCTTAAGTTGCCTATACATGACTCAGAAATAACCCAAGTTGCCCAGTCTGGCCATGACTGGACTGGGATGTGTGGGGCGCAGGTCCAAAAGAACCGTTGTAGTTGTACAAAGACTACTTCTTCATACTCCCTGATCTCTAGTTGCCAGTTGTTACATAATATCTGGTTTATATCTCCTGCTTGCTGCATTATACAATAGTAAATATAGACACACTGACAACTTGTTCCTGACTGTTGCTTGATATCTTTTGACTCTTACTGGTCACATTTTTCAAAAAGTTCTATACAAAAGGCTCATTGATTCCATCTTATTCATACAGTACAGGACACAGGCAGAGTATTCATACACCATAGGTTGAGACGTGCCTTTAGGGGATTGGACACTGGCAAAGCTTTAGAGGGCACACCCCTTCTGTGCTTCTTCTATAACCCTATTCCACTTTGCAAGTCTTTCGTTTTGTGCTATTGTCTGAAGGCGATGGACCTTTCCTTCACAAAGAAAATCACCTTTAGCTTAGTTTATTATTTTTTTTCTTTATCACTTTATCTAAGATGCAACACTTTGTTAGCTGCAGGGTGCTATACAGGCCAGGGGACATAGTCCATCGCTAGGGAACCCAGTCCCTGAGGACTCCTATGGGGGTATGCACACTATGACAGGTGAAGCCTGGACTTTATAGACATACTCAGGCTACCAGCGACCAACCCCTTTCCTCCTCCCTGGTCAGATCTGTTATCTCAAGGCCCTCTATTCCACTCTGCTTCTAAGTCTCTTGCTTTAAGGGCATGGCTGTTAAACCCCAGGTCTTATATGACAGACGGGTGTCTGAGTCTGTGATTCCTAACATATTAAAAGCAAGAAAAGCTTCTTCTAGGATGATCTTTAATTGCACTTTGCATTCTGGCCTTCCTTCAAGCAGGCCTTAAGCAGAACTTGGCCTTAAGCTCTCTAAAAGGCAGTGGTGGCCCATCCATATGGGGCACAGGCACGTCGCCCCCCCCCCCCCCCTAATCCATGCGCAGGGCCCCTAATCTACCTGCAGAGTGCTGGAGGCATGGATTCCAATGTTTTATGTTTTTTTCTGAAGCACATGAAAGAGGAAGTCGCTGAGGAGACTCAGGGGAAGCCACCATGAAGGAGATGCAGGAACGATCCATAGCTGCCCTGTGTATTCTTTTTCACAAGCATCTGGCTTCACTCTTCCTTGTAGCAACTTTCATTTAAGGTTTATCTCATATTAGTCACCCCACTGCACCCTGTGCTTCCTTGCAATCCCTGCCCTGGAAAAAAACATCCTTTGAACCTACCAGGAATATCCCCCTTAGAGGATCTCTCATGCAAAGTAGCCTTTTTGGGCGCAATCTCATCTGCAAGATATGTTTCTGAACTGGTGGCTCTTTTTCCTGTAATGAAGCCTTTCTCATACTTCACAATGACAAGGCTGTCTTACGCGCAAAGCCATTCTTGCTCCTTATTTCCCGCTCCTATGCATCCAAAAGAATTATCTCTACATAGAGCCATTAGAGTATATCTCAAAGATAGTGCTCCATTCAGAACCAATCTCTCTTGAAGACAGCGGTGTACTTAAGTCTTTTTTCCTTTCCCTGGGAGATCTGCCAGGAGGGCTGGTGGAAGGGGCAGATGCAGCCAGGAAGGCTGGCATTGCCTGAAGAAATGGTGCTGGGATCAGTGGCCACAAGGGAAGCTGTTTCACTCCATTTGTGCTACTTTTAAGTGACTGAGTTCTTGCTTGTAACGGGCTGCTATTGCACTGACAAGGGGCCTTTCAGTTCCACCAAGAGTGAACCAGCAGGAGGAAGAGAGGAACAAAGTTTGTACAGGTGGAAATATAAGGGAGTTGGTGCTATAAATAGCTGTATATAACATACTGTAAATAGGAAGTTGTCCCTGAAGATCTTGTTCAAGTCAAGTGGGCATCCCATAACCTCCCATCCCTATCCAAGTTATTAACTCCTTAATAACAAAACAAAGCTATGGACTGTTCTCTGACTCTGTGCGACTGTGAAGATTTGGTGTGCCTGGCTGCGCAGAAGTGGGAAATCCCTTTCATTTGCAGCTCCTACATGGGGTGTGCTAAAATACTTTCTCAAAGTTTGTAGACATCTAATCTGCTGATGTAGGTTTTGGCCGCAAGGTTTTTGGCAGCAGTACTTGTTGATAAGCAAATTTATAGATATATATAAATACAATTTTTTGAGTCATAATCTCTGTTCTCATCTACATAAGGGACTTAGAGAGCTAGGGGTGGAGAAACAGCAGCATACTGATATTTCCAGTGAATGGCTGTGCAGGGGGATGTGTCAACCTAAGTCATGGCTATTGGAGGACAGGCAGGCTGTTCTCCCAGCACACCCCAAAAAACTGACAACGCTGAGATGGATGTGCTCTTATGCCTAGCACGGTCAGTTTGAAATGGGAAAGCAGGGAGGCTGGCAGGAAAACCAGGTATTTCTCACTAAGGAAGCAATACAAGTACATGGTACAACAGGCACGTATATTCTTCATATTCTTTAGAATAAGGGCAATTTTGATGTATCTGTAAATTCTATATCTTGTAGTACAGGGCAGGAGACAGGCCACCCTCCCTTCTATTGCTTGGTTTACGCTCCAATGCTTGCTAACAAAACTGAGGAGTCAGAGTGGAGTAGGTTTATAGGAGAGGTTACAAGGGGAATGTCCGCTAAAGCTTTACCAATGTCCAATCACCTGAAGCTACATGCCAATAATCGATGGGTATTGTGTCCTGCACTCCCAAGATATGGAAATTACAGGTAAGTCAATATTCCTTTTTTTTCTAGTTTAGTAGTGTTTTCTAGCGGTGATCTCGGGGGGTGCTGTAAAGGCTTGTTTTCTTACCAGTTACTATTACATTTCCATGTCTGGTGCTAAACAACCCATGAACAAATGAAGCTTAGCAAAAACCGATACACTAGTAGATGATGCAAAAATATGCAAGGTGCAACAAAGCTCTGTAAATGTGCACCAAGCTTAAGCCTAAGATTTGAATAAATTTGCAGGGTGGCACAGTAGGAGGTACAGTGCATCTGGAAAGTATTTACAGCGCTTTACTTTTTTTCCACATTTTGTTATATTACAGCCTTATTCCAAAATGGATTAGATTCATTATTTTCCTCAACATTCTACAAACAAAAGTCCATAATGACCACAAGAAATAAGTTTGTTTGAAATCTAAATCTATAAATTTATTCATAATAAAAAATGAAAAAAAAAAAAATCACATGTACATAAATATTCACAGCCTTTGCGATGACGCTCAAGATTGAGCTCAGGAGGGGCGTGTCTGGATGTGAGAGCTGGCGGACGTGTTCTGGGGAGCTCCGGGTATCCTATTTAGAATCCTCTGCCATCCGTGTATCTCTTTTGGCAAAACAAGCTGAAACGCTGCCAGCCTGTTCCCCTAGGTCCCCTGCCTTATCCTGGACCAATATTGCAGAATTCCTCTGCCTGGATTCATCTAAGCAAGGCTGCCTCCACGATCCTGCAGCCGCCGCCATCTTGCCGGCCTGTGACACTCTGGGGAGAACCGATCCCGGCTGGACTGGAGGTAAGGGACGGCTCCCCATCCACATCTGCCTGCCCATCCACCTGCCTAGCATAGTCCGGAGGTCTGTTCGGCTGCCGGGGACGTCCGTGGCAGCCGCGGTTTGGCGCGGCCTGGTGAGGCCTGTGAAGCACCAGTGTTTCCTGAGTCTGCCTGCCGGAGGGGTGCCGCGGCCGGCCTGCTCGAACCCAGGTGCGTGGATCCTCTGCCTCCTCCTGCCCTGCCACCCATCCACACTTCTACCGGGGCCTGGTGTGCTGCCCAGCTCAGCAGAGACGGCTTACTGAGCTGCCTGTAAGATCCTAGGCTCCGGCCTAGCGGCGGCCATCTTGCTACACCCGGCCGCGGAATCAAAGCTTAATCCTGACCTCCCAGACTGTCCTTCACATGGCCTTTCTCAAGGACATTAACAGGAGCACATCTGCCACCTGTGGCACTCATCGATACCCCTCCACAGCGGCCGGCAGGTGGAATAGCAGCTCCAGCCCAGTGAACGGCGGCCATCTTGCTGCACCCAGCCGAGGTACCGGTGCTCAATCCTGGCCTCCCAGACCACCCTCCACACGGCCTTTTTTCTACACAGCCTCCGGAGCCCATCCGCTACCTGGGTCATCTATTTACACCCCTCCTTGGCGGCTTGTAAGCAGAATATAAGCTCCAGGCCTGTGAACGGCGGCCATCTTGCTGCACCTGGCGGCCATCTTGCTACACCCGGAGCTCACCATATTCACTCCTCTGCGACCGTTCAGCCACCCCTGGAGGCTGGAGCACTCTGGTCAGCCGGACCGTGACCCCCAAGGATGGACAGACTATCTTTATCCTGTGACAAGTGTTGAAATTGCAACCTCGGGGGCGTGGCCTGGACATGGCTGACTAGAGACGTGTTTTAGCTGAGCTCCCGTCCGTCTCTCCCCTATCCCAGCTATTTCAGTCCATTGTTCAGAATATGTACTCCTCCAGAAAGAAGGCAGCAAAGAAAACCAACAAACCACCTAAATCTACTCCTCAATCTCCGACATCGGGCGAAATCGAACGACTTTTTCATCTCTCCTTGCTCGGTTCCCCGGAAATTAAAATGGCGTCAGTGCATGGTGAGCATACTGAGAGACAGACTCCACAAAACTCCCCATCGACTGACATGGAGGCGCTGTTGACCGACACCTATATGGGCTTCCCTGCGGATCTTCGCTCCGACTATGGTGAGCCGTCACAACCCCCCTCGCGTACTCTTGGAATGGCGGCGGAGTTGCGCTCGCTCCTGCAGGCACTCCCCACTAAGGCAGACATAGCAGCCCTCATAGAGACAGTGGAAACCGCTCACCGTAAAGAAATGAGCGTGATGAAGGCGGAGGTCCAGGCACTCACCACCAGGGTTGAGACGGGGGAGTCCTCCCTAGCAGCCCTGGAGCGGAGAGTGGCAGCTGTAGAAGGGATCCGGGAGACTCAGGCGGAAACCCTGCAAGACCAACAGCTCCACATGGAAGAGATGGAGGACCGAAGCCGCAGAAATAACCTGCGGATTCGGGGACTGCTGGAGGCTACTGATCCCGAGGACCTGGCGGATACAGCGGTCACCATTTTCCGCAACATACCCGGTGTAGATCTTCCAGATCGAGTGGAAATCGATAGGATTCCCCGAACATTGGGCCCTAACCTGACAGATCCTTTGAGACCGCGCGATGTAATCTGTAGATTGCACCACTATACACACAAGGAACAAATTTTACGCAAAGCCTGGGAAGCAGAAGACCCAGAACTAGATGGTGTGGCTGTTAAAATATTTCCTGACCTCTCCCGCGCTACCCTGCAGAGACGAGCGATCATGAAACCTTTACTGGATCTAGCCCGGCACAGAGGAGCCACATATCGCTGGGGATATCCCCTTTCGGTCACATTCAGGAAGGAACAGAGATTCTTCACATTACGTAAACCAGATGCTTTGCCAGCCCTGTTCTCCTTCCTTGACACGGATCCTATTGATGTGCCCAACTGGCTCGCCCCCCTGCAGCGACCACAAGGACGCATGAATATACCGAGATATATTACCGAGGGGGGGAACCTGCCGCCCAGACAACAGAGGAATCGTCGTCGACCCAGAGCGCCATCACAAGAAGATGCACGTGAGTCTTGAAGTATGCATCCCTTAAGACGAATTTGATTCAGGCTGAATAATGCCCAAAGTGGTGATATTTGCCTCGGTTTTGCTTAGATTACTAATGCCGTTCACCCGACATCACTTGCCCCTCTGTATTGCCGGAAGGAATAGGGATTTTCTGAACTCTACTGCATAGAGAAAGAGGTCACTCTTTGCACCAATT